>NC_089280.1:23972248-24321623 GCF_963678975.1 Dysidea avara
GCATGATGTTTGGTCACAGGTTAGTATTAACATTGATCATGGATACTGCAATAAGTCTGTGGATCAAGTCACTACCTGGCCTGGGATTTATTCCAGGTCATTCCTATTATTACTAGCTAATTTGGTCATTCCAATAATTATTCAAAAGCAGATGAGACCCACTAAACCTGGACAAAATGTAATGAAGGCACGTGCAATGTTGGTAAGAATGACAGCATCAGTAACATGAATTCACAAAGCAGTATTCAAGGGTGCAGTGCAATTGTAGAACAAAAACAAAATTCTTCTAAGAGCCAAAGATGTGGCACAACACAATATTTAAAACTCTTACAGAGTGGATCCCATTTGTATTTTGCAGACGTTGAATGAAACTAGTAAGGCTACTCCAAATAAATTCTCTGTTTCTCTTAGCAGGTGGTCCATATATTTCTATTATGAAATTGGCAGCTTTTCAAGATATTATTTGCCTATACAGCCATAGCAAACAACGTAATAACATTTTCAGCTTGTACCTTCATCATTTACATTGCAAGAATAACACAAACATGAACAGTGATAACATTCTGACATGTGAGCTGGCAAACCTTGCAAAAACCAATTTTATTAAGCCTGTACAGTATGCAGAAAATAATGGAAGAATACGGAATAATGGAACATCTTAAATAAAGAGATGCGGGTGGTGGATGGGGGCATACCCCGGCAGTTGCAAACTTTATTTAATCACAGAATACTACGGTACATACCGTAATGAAAATGATGTTAACTTTACACAGAACAAACAAACTACTGTGGTCACAACCTGGATACATACCTAATGACTGGCATACCTACTTTCCAGAACGGGACGGGACGGAACGATTCCGGAAAATGTTACATTAGCTACTACTTTACGGGATGGGACGTAAAAAATAACGCTCTATTGGACTATCCTTTGAACTGACAGATTGAGCGACCTTCATGTACCAATAGTTGGGCCACCACAACGCCACATCTACCGGGAATGTAGCCTCAGTAGCTCCTTCGCTAAAATATAACTCAGCGCGAGGCCGCGTGAAATAAAGAAGCACGTGCTGTGCACCTGCTCACACCTGCAGGTGCTAGCTAAGAGAGTATACATGGCACACAGCTGAAACGAATGATTATGATTTAATACAGATGAAAGGTCATCAGTTAAACCTGATCAAATAACTTTATGGAACCTGCCATCCATGTCATTTAAACCTCACCTGCAAACATCCTACTGTATAGGCAACAATGTTATATCCAAAGTGACTACTCATAGAGATCTGTGTATCATTATCTCATCAGATTTAGACTGGAGGCCCCACCACCAACACATAATATCAAAGACTTATTGGATGTTAGGATTATTACGACGTTCTGTTTCAACTAACATAAACCAAGAAACATCTATATATCACTAGTCAGATCCCAATTAATGTTTTGTTCAACACTATGGAAACCATATTTATTAAAAGATATCAAACAAATAGAACAGCTTCAGCATCGCACAATGAAGTACATATTGAATGACTATACCAGCAACTATAAATCTTCATTTTTACTTGAGCTCAAAATTTTGCCTTTAATGTATGTTTTGGACATCTGTGACATAAAGTTTAAAAAACCTTAAAATCCCTACAAATGCATTTAATATCACTGACTATAATATTATTAAATTCACTTCAGGAAACACACGATCAGGATCTAGCTATAAACTGCAACACATAAGAAGTACTAATGTTTCCAGCAGCAACTTCTATTTCAACAGACTCCCTTGTATATGGAATGTTTTACCAATAATAAATCACAATCTTAGCCTGCCTACTATCAAGTACAAACTTACAAACTTTCTATGGAATCATTTTAAACTAAATTTTGATCCTGACAATGCATGCACTTTTTCTTTTGTTTGTCCCTGTTGTAATTGTAATAACTCCTCCAAACCTCCCAACTTTGATCATCTGTAACCATTGCTTTAAATGAGTTTATATAATATGATATAAGTAACTATAACTAATCTTAATAACTACTTACTCCTGGCCACTGGCACTGGATGCCAGTGCATGGACCTTCAGCATACACTAGATTTTAAGGACTACTAATGTTCATACTGTATGTATCTTGTTGTATGCATGCTGTAAAGCAAACAATAAATAATAAATAAATAAATAAAATCCCTATGCCTTATTGCTGGCACAAGGTACACGACATATGCATACGGTACAGCAGCAACAATCCTTTAACTGAAGGAAGTTGGGAGTAACCTTAGCAGGTACACTGCCATTCATACGTGAGAGACACATAAGTAAGTATGTGTTGTGTAAATCTGATCTGGTGTTATTCATTTATGGCTATACTGAGCTTCACCAGCTCAGTATGACTGATAGTGCACATAAGTATGTAGCTAAAGAATTAAGGTGTCCCTCACAAAATTTCTATAGCTATACTCTGGACATCTCACATCTATTACACAGGACTTGATAAAGGATTCCACAATCTTGATTGCTGGTGATAAAATATTGGGATTGGGATGATGATTTAAAAGCTATCGTATAGCTAAAAATACAATTAGCTCCTCTATCACTCTGTATCGGTGTTTGGTTACCAATTTACAAGGTTGAAAGGCCAAGGGCTTGCATATATAATAGTCCATTGTGGTATACAACAATATGAGGAGTATTGTATTCATCATATAAAATGGAGCAGCAGTAGGCCTGCACCAATCCTGCCAGCACATTTTGATGGTTGGTTGGTTGATTGATGGTAGTGCCCGTGGAGATAGATTCTTTATGTTTTTATAAATGAAGATTGTCCATATCATTTGTAACACTGTCACAAAAGGAGGTTGATAGCTGGAGAGTATGAATGGCCAGTCACTTTTGAGTCAGTATTTGATAGTAGAGGCAAGCATTCAGACAAAAATACGAAGTCTGGCACTGTTCTTTCTTTATGCATAGGCTCACTAGGCACTGCAATGTTATTTAAAATGCAAACAAACAAAAATTTGGGATTTTAGAAATAAAAATTAAAGAAACAAGGGAGGTCACCTACACCTGCAGATAATCTATTGGACATTTGGCTTCAGCTATTGTTCTTGCATGTCATTTATAAATGGTACCTAAATAAGGTCCTATGTAGATATGCTCATTTTGTTGTGTAACAATCTACACTCTATTCTAACAGTGTTGATTTTTATTCCATAATGAATCAATACCTCCAGCCCACCTGCATGCATTTAGAAAATGTATCTCCCACCTGCATCTGTTTAAAAAAAAACCAAAACAGGAAACTAGCAATCAACTTTACATGGTCTTATGTTATGAACTCTTGCTAAATCAACATAAGTTGATAGCTGCTTGCTTAGCTAGGACAATGAAATAATTTTTAATGATATGTGCATAATGTCTAGTAGGATGCTGGGTTAATCAAACTCCAACACGACTAGCAAGCTACTTACTTATGTGTCTCTCGCTTTGAGCAACGTATATGAACACATCTTCGCCTTTTGGTTTGACTGGTGGTGTGCAACAAACTCCATCACTTCCACTAATTCCTTGAAGAATCCCTGGTCGCTTCGTCGGTAGTATAGGCACAGATTATATATCAATAATCTATAGTGTAGGGCGTACAACGGCTTCTACAGTAAGGAACAGGAACGGTAGGCTCCATAATATCACATTATGTTCGTTGCTTGATTTGCTATAGCAGTAGCCATGCGCTTAATTTGCACCTGCAGGTGTCAACACGTGCTTCGTTATTCCACGCGTCCCGCGCTGAGTTATTGGGGCGAGCCTGAGCGAGCCCCACACTAGCGAGAGATTTCGTACGGTGAACCATTCGCGATCGAAAACGGAAAACTACGAAAATTCTAAATATCGCTCGTACGGTGAACCATGCCACGGAGTACGTGCACGAAAATATCATGCCACTTCTAAATATGGTTCGTACGGTCAACCATGCCACGGAGTATGTGCACGGAAATATCACGCCATTTCTAAATATGGTTCATAAGGTCAACCATGCCACGGTGTGTGTGCACGGAAATATCATGCCATTTCTAAATATCGCTCAGTCGTAAGGTGAACCATGCCAGGATTAGATTGCAGATGGAAAGAGGAGAAAGATTGAGGACAAGGAGGGAGCAGTACAGTGCCAGGCGGAATAGGGAAACCCCCGAGCAAAGAGAAGAGCGACTTGCAAGACGTAGGGAATATGATAGAGGCAGGTATGCACAGATGACTGTAGATCAACGAAGGGCTTTGTCGCAACGAAGAAGAGAACGTGTTGTATTGGTGATACTTTTTTTTTTGTTTTTTGTTTTTTTATTCCGGCCCTAATGGCACTCCCATCCTCCCCGATCTCTAGCTAGAAGTTAAACCTGTGATACTGCGGACGAAAGCATATTTATGGGCTCCGGAAGTCTGAAAATTATTACAGCAGACCTGGTAACCATCATCAGCAACGACTCATATGCAAGCTGCAGAAACTGCAATGCTAAGGTGACTGGGTCCAACTCGATTCTTGTAATCTGTGGCAAGTGTAGCGCTATAATGAAGATGGCTAAATGTCCGAAGAAAACTGTCGCACGAGTTATCCTCGAAGATGACAAAAACAAAGAATATAAAGTCACCATTTTCAATGATATTCTAAATCAGATCTTGGCATATGCAGTGCCTCACACAAGCAGCATCGACCTTGAAGACCAGTTGCTGTCAGCACCTGTACTGGTGTATACCATTAATTCAAAGGACACAGTTACTTCTGTATCACAGGTTTCGTCATGAACGTACTGCTTATTAAATGACACTTGTACAATTATTGCTTTATGTACTTTGCAATTATTCATTTTTTTGTGGCAATATCATCTCAATCCATTATAATGCATGAGCATCACTACTTAACTTGATCAGGCTCGCCCCTCGATGCTATAGCATCTGTCTAGTATTTTAGCGAAGGAGCTACCGAGACTACATTCCCGGTAGATGTGGCGTAGTGGTGGCCCAACTATTGGTACATGAAGGACGCTCAATCTGTCAGTTCAAAAGATAGTCCAATAGAGCGTTATTTTTTACGTCCCGTCCCGTAAAGTAGTAATGTAGCATTTTCCGGAATTGTTCCGTCCCGTCCTGTTCCGGAAAGTAGGTATGCCCCATAATGACATTTAATTCAAATACAAGATAGCTATAGGTAGTTTCACTCTCAGAGTGTATACAGCAAACAAGGATATTACAGTCACATACTACACATTCAGTTCCCAACTTGTGACAACTTCTTACAAGCGTCCTTCTACCCTTTCACGCCTTCACCTTGGCCTTCACTCGATCAAAGTTTTCAGCGATGAGTCACACCAGTATCGTGAGATAACAGGCGGGTGGCAGGGAAGATATGTCCATCTAGGTAGGTCTCATCCGTTGTTCACAACATCTTTGAAGACGACCAACACACTTAATACAGAGGGGTTAATAGTTTCAGTGTGACCTCTTCCTTCTCCACAAACAATGTTGCTTTCCGTAAAACAACGAAAAACGGTAAGTTCACAAAACATGAAAAATTTTCTAAGTCAGAAGTGCGTCCAAAAAAAATCCGGGCTGGGAAAATTTTTTGTGTTTTGTGAACTTACCGTTTTTCTTTTTTTTACGGAAAACAACATTGGGAAAAGGTCACACTGCCGGAAACTATTAGCTAAGCATATACCAATCACTTCAGGTAAAAAGATTTATACCTTTAATGTACTATAAATTGTATAAAACATCATTAATTGATAATCTATTCTGAAAATAACCTTTTCTGTCAAATAGTGTAAGCTTTTAGGTTCTGCTACAAACTTGATTCTTGGGTTGAATGCTTCTCTTGCAAGTAAAACAGTAGTCTTATATATTAGTGAATTTCTTAGCTTTTATAAAGTTCACAAGGCTGCTGCAACAACTGAGAGCTGTTCGTTTTTGTTTCCCTTACTTGATTAAATCCCATGCTACATTTGTATAAATCTAGCAGCTTTGGAGTTTGCACTATCAAATCCCTTGAAGCTCAACTTTAAGCTTAAATGATACCGCAGCATTTATGTTGTCATGATCATTGTGTGCAAAAAGGGGTTAGTTGTGGCCAAAAACTAGTTGTATTTGTAGACTATAGTTGTAAAACAATTATAATGATGGATGGATGGATACATCATTTTAAAAGTTAGATTGAAACAGCAACCTGCACATCAGAACAGTGGCTACATATGAAGTAGATCCAATCCTGTGTTTCAAATATTCTCCATGACCTTACATTCAATTAATTACACACTCTTTATTCTCTTTGACAAGCCACTATTATACATTTTCTTAAAATCCAATAACAAGAAACATTGTATAGCTCTGTTTTTTATTTAAAATTACTTCCAACTGAACTCATTCATCTTGTACCCATATTTGGTTAAAAATAGCTTCTAGATTCAATATTGCGATAGCCATTTTCCAAATGTTTCCAGGGGGTCCGGGAGTATATATTATGCCACCAGATCTAGAGCCCCCTAGCTAGAGAATTATAAACAGCTGAGTGCACATGCACTCCACACACTGGTGAGTCAGTCTACTTGCCCTCTCCACTCCCACTTACCCTCTCTACTGTTTGGACAGCTAGTGTAGTTTGAGCCATGAGACTGTAAATTATGCTATACTTCAAAACACTAAATTTGATCGTGTGCAGCTGATACTCATATGTTTCCACTGCTAGTTCTTTAAGATGTTAGTCTAAGATTGAGTTTTAGCTACATGGCTGTGCCCTTTAGTTATATTGACAAGCTGTAGGGGAATAATGGTATCACATAAACAAAGTGACATTATTTTTCACTCAAAATTGCTACCAAAGTCAATCTCAATAGGCCAAATTTGCAAAAATTTTCTGTGGGGGAATTCCCCCCAGACCCCCTAGATAGAGCATGCTCCGCATACTGAGTGTGCTTCTCACACTACTTTCTTGCCACATATACAAATGTCCATGTTAGCACCCCCTTCTGAAATCCTATAGATCCACCCCTGTACCGTATGTATAGCCTAACTTACTGCTGATGAAAGAAAACGGGAAAACGTACTCTTCTAGATAAAAATAATGGCAGGGGAGCTGGAAATGGAGAAAAGGTCAAGTCATTATAAAGTGTCACGTGCACAATTTATACTGATTAACCGAGTTGTGATTTACACCAGATTCATGCAAAGTGTACATTGGCTGCTATAGCTAAGTCTGGGACGAAACTTTCTTGGCATGCTGATATTTGTGATAGGACTCGTTATAGTTCTTAAATTAGCGCCCCCGGCCTTCATTTGGGGCCATGTGGCGTTTACTTGAAAAAGCATTACATATCGCGTTGCAGGTGGTTGGTCTTAGTACACTGCAAGTTGATTGTAATAAATATGTGATGAACTGGTTAATTGTTGGCTCTTGTAGGTTCAGCAGTTTGATGCCACGTGATGCTCGGCTACGACGATCGTCTGTAGATGCCTATCCTACAAATTTAATAGAATAGCATAATAGTTGATAAATGTTTGCATACATGCAAGCAGCATTTGTTTTCGCTATAGCATATGTAGCTGTAGGCCTTGTGTGCATGCACTTTTCATATTTTTCTTTGATAATGTCTCACATGAAAGTGAGCGTGTTTCTTGTGTGTGTAGTTAAGTTGATGTTATGCCCAACCATCAAATATTGGCTGGCTACGCCCCTGTTTCCGTACACACGCGCGGCGGTGCTTTAACTCTAACATATATAACAAAATTCGGCATAACCGGTCTAATAAACTGAATCTGGTCGATCAAAGTTGCATACCCGTTTAAGCAGTGTTTATGAAACCGTCACTGACAAAATGGCCTACGCCATGATATCTGTTTATGTTTTAAGCGACGAGTCAATTAACAGTGATGAGTCAAGTAGTACCAGTGATGAGTCTAGCGGAACGAGCGAAGAGTCAAGTACGTGTGATGAGTCAAGTAACGGGTCTGATTGCCTAAACAGCTATAGCAACACCGTATATTGTTACACCGATGATACATTAAGTGGCTTCCCCAGCGAGGTCATAGATGATTTGAAGGATCTAATTTTAAAGTATTCACAAGGTGCCATCGCTGAGTATATTGGCATAGCTAGCGGAGACGATGGTGTGTCTGCGATGAAATCACGAATAGATGATTACAAGAAGGATTTGGGAATCAACGAAATGAGGTTATTATATGAAAGCTCGAGTCACAAACATGTCAAAGAAATAGAAACAGAATTGATACAGTTTAGTCAATTGGTTAATAGTAAAATTAACGAGAATCAGGTAGCTGGAGGAGGCGGCCGAGTACCATCTAACCCAAAGCATTACTATGTGTATGCAGCCTATCGTCATCCTTAGTTAACAGTACTTGTGTGACTGACATTAATTTTTACATTTTTCACATTTTGTATCCGCTAGTGTGTACAAAATTTTTATAATCGGTATAGCTAATATTGCATCTCACAGAACAGCACATTCTATAATTTGCCTTTGGCCCGGGGGAGGGGTATCAGGTTTAGTTGCATTCAACTCAGCTACGCATAAGTTGTACACTCTGATTTGAACATGAACATGTCAACCTTCTTAAATTTTCACAGGCTTAATTGCAATATTATTTTCTATTCCCTGAGAAAGGAGAAAGGCTGTGTATTCATAGATGATAGCTTGTCCATTTCACCACGTCATCAGTCTATATTTATTAGACAGTAATATAACAAGCACTGTTGTGTCATACATGTAGCTATGTGTATCTGAAAACTGATTTTAGTATGGCATAGCTATGTTATTATTTTGGGCTGCCAATGATACTGTGTTGTTTGGGCGTATAGAGCTTAATTTGTTTAATAACTATATTTAATAATTAAGTGCATACTCTCACAACATCACTAAAATTCATAGCATGCACCATGATGTTATTCATTGTAATTGTGGTGAAAATATTGGCACAATCATATAAATAAATCGAAGTAAATATCTTGCTAGCTATACATCTATAGTATTAATTTTAGACAAGGGGCTTTCTGATGTGGTTATACTCCTCAAAAATTGATTGTTGTTATTGTTACTAAACCACTGTATGATTTTCAAATAGGCTGAGGTCATGATGTAAAGGTATTCATTATCAAGTCAACTATACCTACACAAACTTCACATGCATACCTGCATACTTTAGCATCTGTGAATTAACTTAATAGTGTGTTTTGATTAGGCTGTTCCAAGTGGTAGTCCTGTTTCTGGTCCCCACCTGCATCTGTTATTGGACAGGCCATTATGCATGCGTGTGCAATTCTATTTAATGCACATCACATAAGCAGGTGGTTGCTGTTAGAAGCTGTGCAATGTTTGTAAATGAGTTAAACTGTGCCAGTGTGATGTTTTACACCTATATGCATTAATATAATAGTCCAGAATCTCAGAGGCTTTGTGGTTTGAAAATATTTTGAGTGCTAAATCATGTAGCTATGGTGTCTTCCATGTTTATAATGCATGTATTAATGTTTTGCCCCTACTATGAACACAGGCAGAGGTGATTCGAACATTAAAATGTTCTAATCCCCACTACTTGGGGAAATTTTCCATGCCAAATCCCTACTTATCCCCCACATATCCTCCAGTGAAAGACCACAGGAATAGCAGAGGATATAGCAAGACCACAACTCTTATTTTAATACCAGGAGGCATAGCTACCAAGTGACACCAAAGCACTTTTCAGTCTTCTATTCAGTCTTCATGCTTGGTTTGGAGCTACTTTCCTCAACATGTCAAGCAATGTGTTTATTAACAGCTTACTTTTGCATGTGATCTAGTAGGCAGCACGTGAGCCTTGCCAGAATAAAGTGGAAGAGATAGAACTTAATGCAAGAAATCTCAGTGTTTGAAAGAAAAGACTGAGAGTGGTAAAGCTCAACAAGATATCAGCTTTAGTCAAATATCCCACTACCTGGGGCAATTCCCCACACTAATCCTTCACTTCTGCTTGTATTCATATAGGTCAAAACATTAATAGGTGTCATAACTTGCACGCTAAATAATGGTATAATGGCCAAACGCTCCTGTTCTCCTCCAATTTTGCACTCAGCCAGGACCAGAAACAGGAATACCACTTGGAATGGCTTTATATATGTTGAGTCAGGGGGTGGGTCCAGAGGAGGGCACAAACAGACTAAGTTGTATATATAGGTGGTTGGGGAGAGCAGGTTCACAGATTCTCATTATTTTTTTTATTTTTATACTGCAAAAAATTTGTAGTTTTCAACTAGTCTAAGAGTAGGGACTGTCATGAAAACTTTGGTCCCCCTATTTTGGTTCCAATTGCATCAGAATATTTCAAGGGGTCTGCAACTCTGAAAAATCCTGTATGAGATTTCAAATCTTTGCGATTTTTCTATATTAAGCAATTATGGCAAGATTTCAGAACATTTGAAATTTTAGATATCCAGAATAATATCATCATGTGATACATAGTATACGGAAATACGTGGAATTCTTTTGTGAGTTCTCTGCAAACTTGTGGGGATGCTGGATGTAGCATACGTGACACTGCAACTTTACAGGAGCCTACAAAACTGTAGGCAAGGAGTCCGCAACTCCCTTGAAATTTCGTACAGCCCTCTTAGAAATCTTGCTGAAATCTCTCCTTTTGAAATCTGAAATCTCTGGAAATTGTTGTGACTTGACTGGGGACGTGACCCAATCACAACTAGTGAAGTACCTTGAGTACTGCATTGGCTTGACAGAACTTAGTTTACTGACCATTGAGATAGATCCTAAAAAGTTTGGAAAAGTTTTGCTAAGTATGGGAAACTTACCTCAAAACTTACAGAGACTAGATGTTTGTTGCCATGACATCCAAGCACTACTTGAGGTAATCAGTGTAAACTTGGAGGAAATCACAATCAGAAAAGAACCAAACTCTAATTGGAATGGTAAGGTAATAGGTATGTCAGAAGAGTTTACTCCACAAAAGTCAACATTGTCATAGCACATGGTCTGTGGATTTCTGGTACTTATTCTATGTGGCAGCCACAACATGTTCTATCAGATACTGTCCCTCTAACTGCAACACTTAATAGTTGCATGGATTAAGTTGAATTCTAAGTCACCAACCGGTCAGAGTCACACTGGCAGTGTTAAACTTTATGGCCCATTAAGGAACACACTGAATTTAGTTCCTACTTGCCCACTATTTGAGCTATCATTTGGTAATAATGTTACAACCCCATTTGTAAAAGCTAGTAGTTGTGGATTACCAAGAGATTTGCTAGTACTAACTAGCACCATGTATGGTGGTAGAGTGATGTTCAAGGCAACAACATCGGTTGATCTACAGAAGAAAGAAGTTCCATCATATTCTACCATCAACAGTCTTGAATTTGTGACAGAATTTGATATCTCATTTAAGGAATCACTATTATCTGAGCATCTCAAACAGTTAGCTGTTGCATGTCCCGACCTCCAATGACTTAATTTTAAAAATAACAGACATTGTTTGAAAGATTTGGAAGGATTGATTGCCATTACTAGTTATTACCATAACCTTCAAGGACTAAACTTGATGGGTATACCAGTTACTGAAGTAAAAAATCAAATACAATTGTGGGAAATGTTGACTGATATGAAGTTAACTCACCTAGCAGTAAATATGTGTGTTTTATTGCCAAACAAGCAACATGGCTTATTTCAGAAATGTGCAAATCTGCAAGCATTAGAATCTAAATACCACCAATGTCATCTGACGTGTGTGAATATATCTGTTGATAAATGTCTGTTGGTATTATCCCAGTTTCTATCTCTTATCCATGTCGTAATCACTCTTAATCCGTGTTCCCAGCTGAAGGCTCATGCCACCTCGAGACATACTGGCCAATTGTAAGAAGCTAAAGTACCTGAGGTATGTTGGGTATTTGGGGAATAAACAATTCCTGTCACCAACTTACGCATATAACTTAGAACAGATATACGTTAGGTCAAAGGATACTGACCTATCTGACACTTTTTTGAGGGCAATATCAGCTCATGGTGAACTGGTTGTATGTGAGTTCAGTGACCAGTAAAGGAGGTCTGTACTTGTAAGGAACTCTCCAAAGTTGATGGGATTTCACGATTCCTTGTATGATGATATTATAAGAGTTAATTTATATACTGTAAAGCAATTTTCTCACAGGCAACTCTTTGTGATGGGTAATTTCACAAGGTCGTATACTTTTTTGTGAACCAACTGCAGGTGCAGATGATGAGCATTGTTGTATCGCAAATTTGTCTTCGTTGTGGTAAAGCATATATTCAATAGCACTTATTGTTGGAATCAGTTCAAGCTAGCACTGCAGATATTGTAGTTGTATGTGTGTAACTCATTTAAGGATAAGAATATTTATTTTGTAATCATAATGGTGCAGCCATGTGATAAATTAATAGTAGAGTGACTGATTTATTATACTTTGAAGTGCAAATCCTGCTCGGTGTCCTCTTAAATTCAAAGCTGCTGCCTTAGTTACCTTTGCTTTACCTAGCTATATACACTACTGAATGAAGTGTTGAGTGAATTGTACAGTGTATGACACACCATGTTTTATTATTTATTTAGAATACACTTAGTACCACATATATACATACAAATTTTTGATTGATGTAATTTTTGTGGTTAGCTAATTAGCTGTCCACAAAATTTTCATCATCAAAAATTAATGCCAGATTATCAAGATTAGCTCTATGCTATAGGTACAGTGGAACCTCTGTTATCCAAACCCCTTGGGACCAGAGGTGGTCCATATAAGTCTGAAAAATCCGTATCTCTGAAACTGTGTATAAATATTAAAATAGCATAAAGAATTTTTTTAATATCAGTATTTAAATAATAGAACAGTCACTATTCTAATAGAGCAGTCATTTCCGTAGTTCGGTTAACCGAGAATCCGGATAAGTGGGATCTGGATAACTGAGGTTCCACTGTAGTAGTAACCTGAGTGAATAAAGACGAAAACAGAACTTTTTAATCTGTGAAAATTATGTACCTCGAAAATTTGTATGTAACTTGTGAAGTAAGTTTATGTCCTATGATATAGTGGAAAGTCTGAGTGACTAAAGGAGATACTCCAATAAAACAGTCACTACTTATAAACACTCACAGAAGTGATTAGCTCTAATATGAACACATGTGGAGTGCAATTGAGTACATGCAATCTAGCTACAACAGGCTAAATTTTGTAGCACTGCATGGTGAAAAACATAATAGACAATTTGGTTAATATAGGTACCCATATAGTCTTGGTGCCAGACTATATATTTTTACTTTGATTCGTTTGGTGTTTCTTCTAAACCAATCAACAAAAAAATTACATATACAGTCTCTTGCTCAGTTGTAACAATTATAGGTGACACCTTCGATTTCCTTGTATGTCAGCACCAACTCGCCCAGGTAATGGCAATTACAATTCATAATTATGAGTTGAATAATACCAGGTTTTATGGTGTTAAGCACTTACTATTATTGAGAGTAATGATACAAAAATATTGGAGAAATGGAAGAGGTGTCCATCCAGCCTGAGAGTTTTCAAAATCATGATCTGTATAGCTACTAACAGAAAACAATGGGGACATGGTAATAGCTTGCTTATTGTTTTTTGGTTGTTTGTTTTTGTTTGTTTTACACTGATATATATAGCACAACACAAGGTACCTCATATGTCTCTTGGAGGCATGACAATATTTACTGATACCAATCCAGAATTTTTCACACTGTATTGAAGCCAATGCGTAAATAGTAATAAGGTAACAGTTGTATTACGCACTTTACTTGCATGTATATAAACTGTACTCTAGTATGAGGAAATTGGTAGCCAAGATCAAAATGCTACAAAGCGGTCGCTACTCTAATAGGACATTTCAATTGATTATATTTTCATGCCTTATTTTGATTTCAAGAGGCCTAGGTATTCTGCAGTTAACCATCAATCTCAGAAGTAATTTTCTAGGAAACACACGCTATTCAAAACAAATATTTAGTTGAATTATCAAAAAATGTTCTCAGATTCAAATAATAATATAGTTAGAGAATGATTTTCCCTTGGGTCTCCTGATCAGCTACAGTGCATGTATCATGGCAGACTTACCTTTATGAATATCTATATGACTTGGCATATCCTACCATGTTTTGGTCAACTATCCACTGTTGTGTCATTCCATCATACCAAGCTGGAGGAGTACCCTTTGGTTGTTTACATTGATGGTGTTGATAACTGCTTTTGTACTGAGCCAACATTTGACCGGTACCTTGATCATTAAAAGTGTGGTCTGTTGTCTCTAAAGCTCAATTATCTAGATATGCTTTTCACTAGATTGTGTACCAACAAGACAATGTACCATGAAATGTCCTCACAGATTAGTAGGAAACCAGTGTATGTGGCAGTGCAAAACAGCAAACACTACAACATGATGATGAGTTGTGTAATGGTTGGTGCCAAGTTGTATTACAAATTTCATTTAACACTATATATTATAGCAGTGCCCTGGTCCAGAGCAGAGTAACCCCAGAGTAACTTAACTCAGTCTTAAATCGAACTCAGTAGCTGAGATAGGTAGCTAGCTAGAACCAGGGAGAAATGAAGGCAGGCTAGGTAAAATATAGTTTCAGCCTGGAGACCGTTAACCATATAACTGAACTGTGAATAAAACACATATCCGGTTCACTAATTATTTATTGTCTTCAATCACCCCATGGCCACTTATTATTTATTTATTTTATTTATTAATACTGGGCAGGCAGCTCTGCTGATGTGGCCAGGAAAAAAAGTGATTTACAAGTATTAGCTAGCTACAATGATTTAGGAGTCTATAGAAACGTTAGTAAGTTATCAGTAAATAAATTCAAATCATAATGTTCGATTATTGCAGTGTAATAGAATTCCTAAGCCTTAAATAAAGCTAATTTTGTGCACTCTTTGATAAAAGCATGAAACTTGGGACATAGTTTGTATATACCATAAAGGTTATTTTTAGATTGGGAGCCACCTTGGATTTGACCTTTAGTGACCTTTGCACCCAATTTATACTTTAAAGTTTTCTCTATTTCGCATATAGCTACATGAGTCAAAATCCACAAACTTGGTGCCAAATTGATGCTTTTACTCTAAAGAGTAAGTTGATACTTACAGAAAGTTTGTAACTTGTAGAGAGTTCAGCTACAAACAAATTACCCTGTAGAGAGATCGGCTACAAACAAATCAGCCTGTAGAGAGTTCAGCTAAAACAAATCAACCTGCAGAGAGATCAACTACAAACAAATCACCTTATAGAGAGTTCAGCTACAAACAAATTACCCTGTAGAGAGATCGGCTACAAACAAATCAACCTGCAGAGAGATCAGCTACACACAAATCAACTTGTAGAGAGATCAATTACAAACAAATCACCCTGTAGAGAGATCAGCTAGAAACTACACACAATGTAAGGAGTTCAGCTACAAATAAATCACCTTATAGAGAGTTCAGCTACAAACAAATCACTCTGTAGAGAGATCAGCTAGAAACTCGACACAATGTAAGGAGTTCAGCTACAAGCAAATCACCCTTTAGTGAGTTCAGCTACAAACAAATCAACCTGCAGTGAGATCACCTACAAAAAAGTACCTTGTACAGAGTTCAGCTACAAACAAATTACCCTGTAGAGAGATCGGCTACAAACAAATCAACCTGTAGAAAGATCAGCTACACACAAATCAACTTGTAGAGAGATCAGCTACAAACAAATCACCCTGTAGAGAGATCAGCTAGAAGCTAGTCACAATGTAAGGAGTTCAGCTACAAGTAAATCACCCTGTAGAGAGTTCAGCTAAAACAAATCAACCTGCAGAGAGATCAGCTACAAATAAATCACTTTATAGACAGTTTAGCTACAAACAAATTACCTTGTAGAGAGGTCGGCTACAAATTAATCAACCTGCAGAGAGATCAGCTACACACAAATCAACTTGTAGAGAGATCAGCTACAAACAAATCACCCTGTAGAGAGATCAGCTAGAAACTAGATACAATGCAAGGAGTTCAGCTAAAAGCAAAATCACCCTTTAGTGAGTTCAGCTACAAACACATCAACCTGCAGTGAGATCACCCACAAAAACGCACTTGTACAGAGTTCAGTTACAAACAAATCACCCTGTAGAGAGATCAGGTAGAAGAATTCACCTTGTAGAGAGTTCATTTACAAAGAAACCATCATATAGAGAGTTCAGCTACAAAGAAATTACCCCGTAGAGAGTTCAGCTAGAAGAAGTCACCTTGTAAAGAGTTTAGCTACAAAGAAACCATCATGTACAGAGTTCAGCTACAAAGAAACCACCTGTACAGAATTCAACTACAAACAAATCACCCTGTATAGAGATCAGCTAGAAGAAGTTACCTTGTAGATAGTTCAGCTACAACAATTGACCCTGTAGAAAGATCAGCTAGAAGAAGTCACCTTGTAGAGTGTTCAGTTACAAAGAAACCATCATGTAGAGAGTTCAGCTGCAAACAAATCACTCTGTAGAGAGTTCAGCTACAAAGAAACCGTCATGTAGAGAGTTCAGCCTCATACAAACCACCTAGTAGAGAATTCAACTACAACAAATCACCCTGTAGAGAAGAAGTTACCTTGTAGAGAGTTCAGCTACAAAGAAACCACCATGTAGAGAGTTTAGCTGCAAACAATTCAAATGTAGAGAGTTCAGCTAGAAACAAATCACCCCGTAGAGAGATCAACTGGACGAAGTCACCTTGTAGAGAGTTCAGCTACAAAGAAACCATCATGTAGAGAGTTCAGCTGCAAACAAATCACCCTGCAGAGAGTTCAGCTACAAATAAATCACCCTGTATAGAGATCAGCTAGAAGAAATTACCTTGTAGATAGTTCAGCTACAACAATTCATCCTGTAGAAAAATCATGCTAGAAGAAGTCACCTTGTAGAGTGTTCAGTTACAAAGAAACCATCATGTAGAGAGTTCAGCTGTAAACAAATCACTCTGTAGAGAGTTCAGCTACAAAGAAACCGCCATGTAGAGAGTTCAGCCTCATATAAACCACCTAGTAGAGAATTCAACTACAACAAATCACCCTGTAGAGAAGAAGTTACCTTGTAGAGAGTTCAGCTACAAAGAAACCATCATGTAGGGAGTTCAGCTACAAAGAAACCACCATGTAGAGAGTTTAGCTGCAAACAAATCACCTGTAGAGAGTTCAGCTAGAAACAAATCACCCCGTAGAGAGATCAACTGGACGAAATCACTTGTAGAGAGTTCAGCTACAAAGAAACCATCATGTAGAGAGTTCAGCTGCAAACAAATCACCCTGCAGAGAGTTCAGCTACAAAAAAATCACCCTGTAGAGAGTTCAGCTAGACGAAGTCAGCTTATAGAGAGTTCAGCTACAAAGAAACCATCATGTAGAGAGTTCAGCTATAAAGACACCACCATGTAGAGAGTTTAGCTGCAAACAAATCACCTGTTACAGAGAGTTCAGCTACAAAGAAACCATCCTGTATATAGTTCAGCTACATTTCAAGTCACCCAGTAGAGAGATCAGCTGCAAAAAAATCCTGTGGGGAATAATGAGCATGTAATAAATATATGTATATAATTTGTATAATTACTAATAAAATCAAAAATAATTGAAGTACTAAAATTCTTCTTTAAGTTCTTTTCTTCTTCCTGTGGTAAAGAAAAAAACACATGGGTTAAAAAAGCCCCAAAGCCAGCCATAGGCCGGCTTTTCAGTATACAAATACAAAAAGAAGTGATATCTAATCAAAAACAGCCAAGCTGTAAAAAAAGGTGCGGCCCCCATAAAGGCCATGGTGAAAAAAGATGTGAAATCCAAGGTGGCGGCCAAGAAATGGCTGTGATGGTAGGTTAATGGTTACATTTTAATAACGGCAATTCAGGTGAATTTTGTGCCGCTTGGTCTTGGCACCAAATTCACTTGTTATTAAAATGTAACCATTAACCTACCATCACAGCCATTTCTTGGCCGCCACCTTGGATTTCACATCTTTTTTCACCATGGCCTTTATGGGGGCCGCACCTTTTTTTACAGCTTGGCTGTTTTTGATTAGATAATAGGTATGTGTAGGAATCAGGAATTATGTTAGCATTTAGAGGTGATTATAAAGAGGAAAATCTGCAGATTGCACAATTCCGTTAAGAAAGATCGAAATACTCTAACAGAGCAGTCAGAAACTCTAATAGAACAGTCACTGAATCAAGACACACGGTAGTGTGTCGTGCGGCCCAAGAAGCCGGCGCGCCACACCCGTGAGTATATTGACAGGAAGAACGAAAACGTCATTTTCACACCTTTGTATCTCGGTGATCACTAATCTGATTGGAACCAAATTTGCTACACAGTTGCCCGCTAGCCAAGGGAGTCTACATTCCAAATTTGAAGGAAATCGCTCCAGCCATTTCCGAGATACGAGCTGCCAAAGTTTGGCTTTTTTTTTTCTTCGTTTTTTTTTTCTTCGTTTTTTTTTTCTTCTTGTTCTTCTTCGTCTTTTCGCACACTTGCAAAAATTGCTATAACAAGCAAACGCGTACTCCGATCGCCTTGAAATTTGGCACACAGAAAGGGAGTCCAAAGGCGAATCCTAGCATCAAATTTGGTACAAATCCGATGAATGGTTCAGGAGTTATGACCGATTATTCGCGTAAACAAGATCGATTTGTTGTCACGCCTACAGGGTAAACCGCTTCATGGAATGAGTTGAAAATTGCTATGAAGATGGAGTAACCATCGTAGGAGTGCCTTTTGGTGGTTTGAAAGGAATCGAGATAAAGACCATGGAGATATGACACAAAACCCAACCTGTGTCACAATTACGCGATCAATTTTTATGAATAAAAAAGTATTAGTTTTCACGCCTACTAGGCAAACCGCTTAGAGCAATGAGCTGAAAATCGGTGTATAGCTGGAATAATCTTCATAGAAAGTCCTTGCAGTAGTATAGAAGAATCGGAGTACAAACCACTGAGTTATGATTCGAAAGCCAACTCCGTGTAGCAAATGCGAGATCGAAATACTCTAATAGAACAGTCACCCTAATAGAGCATTCGGCTAATTTATTTACTCCATTATAGAATTTTATTACATCACAAGTTATTCTGTAGGGAGTTCAGCTGCAAACAGTTAATCTTATAGACAGTTCAGCAAGAAGACAGTCACCATGTGGAGAGTTAAGCAAATATATCACTATAGAGATTCAGAACATTACAAGTCACACTGAAGAAAGTTCAGCTATAAACAAGTCATGCACTGTGTAGAGAATTCAGCTACAATTAAGTCACTCTCTAGAGAATTCAGTTACACAGAATTCAGCTACACACAAGTCACAGTGGAGAGAGTCCAGCTACAAACAAATTACCCTTTAGAGTGATCAGCTACAAACAAAACACTTTGCAGGGTGTTCAGCTGCAACAAATCAACCTTTAGAGCGATCAGCAATGAACAAATCAACACAAATCTACCTGTAGAGAGATAAGCTAGAAACAAATCACCCTGTAGAGAGTTCAGCTACAAAAAATCACCCTGTAGAGATATCAGCTAGAAACTAGACACAATGTAAGGAGTTCAGCTACAAGCAATCACCCTGTAGAGAGTTCAGCTAAAACAAATCAACCTGCAGAGAGATCAGCTACAAACAAATCACCTTATAGAGAGTTCAGCTACAAACAGATTACCTGTAGAGAGATCGGCTACAAACAAATCAACCTGCAGAGAGATCAGCTACACACAAATCAACTTGTAGAGAGATCAGCTACAAACAAATCACCCTGTAGAGAGATCAGCTACAAACTACACACAATGTAAGGAGTTCAGCTACAAACAAATCACCTTGTAGAGAGTTCAGCTAAAACAAATCAACCTGCAGAGAGATCAGCTACAAACAAATCACCTTTTATACAGCTCAGCTACAAACAAATTACCTCGTAGAGAGATCGGCTACAAACAAATCAACCTGCAGAGAGATCAGCTACACACAATTCAACTTGTAGAGAGATCAGCTACAAACAAATCACCCTGTAGAGAGATCAGCTACAAACAAATCACCCTGTAGAGAGATCAGCTATAAACTACACACAATGTAAGGAGTTCAGCTACAAACAAATCACCCTGTAGAGAGTTCAGCTAAAACAAATCAACCTGCAGAGAGATCAGCTACAAACAAATCACCTTTTAGACAGTTCAGCTACAAACAAATTACCTCGTAGAGAGATCGGCTACAAACAAATCAACCTGCAGAGAGATCAGCTACACACAATTCAACTTGTAGAGAGATCAGCTACAAACAAATCACCCTGTAGAGAGATCAGCTAGAAACTAGACACAATGTAAGGAGTTCAGCTACAAGCAAATCACCTTGTAGAGAGTTCAGCTACTAACAAACCAACCTGTAGAGCGATCAGCTAGAAACAAATCACCCTGAAGAGAGGTCAGCTACAAAAAATCACCCTGTAGAGATATCAGCTAGAATCAAATCACCCTGAAGAGAGGTCAGCTACAAAAAATCACCTTGTAGAGAAATCAACTACAAACAAAACACTTTGCAGAGAGTTCAGCTACAAACAAATCAACCTTTAGAGAGATAAGCTAGAAACAAATCACCCTGTAGAGAGTTCAGCTAAAACAAATCAATCTGCAGAGAGATCAGCTACATACAAATCACCTTATAGATAGTTCAGCTACAAACAAATTAACTTGTAGAGAGATCGGCTACAAACAAATCACCCTGCAGAGAGAACAGCTACACACATATCAACTTGTATAGAGATCAGCTACAAACAAATCACCCTGTAGAGAGATCATCTACAAACTAGACACAAAGTAAGGAGTTCAGTTACCCTGTAGAGAGTTCATCTACAAACAAATCAACCTGTAGAGCAATCAGCTAGAAACAAATCACCCTGAAGAGAGGTCAGCTACAAAAAATCACCCTGTAGAGAGATCAGCTAGAAACAAATCACCCTGAAGAGAGGTCAGCTACAAAAAAATCACCCTGTAGAGAGATCAGCCACAAACAAATTACCCTGTAGAGAGATCAGCTACAAACAAATCAACCTGCAGAGAGATCAGCTACACACAAATCAACTTGTAGAGAGTTCAGCTACAAACAAATTACCCTGTAGAGAGATCAGCTAGAAACTAGACACAATGTAAGGAGTTCAGCTAAAACAAATCAACCTGCAGAGAGATCAGCTACAAACAAATCACCTTTTAGACAGTTCAGCTACAAATAAATTACCTTGTAGAGAGATCGGCTACAAACAAATCAACTTGCAGAGAGATCAGCTACACACAATTCAACTTGTAGAGAGATCAGCTACAAACAAATCACCCTGTAGAGAGATCAGCTAGAAACTAGACACAATGTAAGGAGTTCAGCTACAAGCAAATCACCGTGTAGAGAGTTCAGCTACAAACAAACCAACCTGTAGAGCGATCAGCTAGAAACAAATCACCCTGAAGAGAGGTCAGCTACAAAAAATCACCCTGTAGAGATATCAGCTAGAAACAAATCACCCTGAAGAGAGGTCAGCTACAAAAAATCACCTTGTAGAGAGATCAACTACAAACAAAACATTTTGCAGAGAGTTCAGCTACAAACAAATCAACCTTTAGAGCGATCAGCAACAAACAAATCAACCTGTAGAGAGATCATCTAGAAACAAATCAACCTGCAGAGTGATCAGCTACAAACAAATCAGCTTGTAAAGAGATCAGTTACACACAAATCAACCTGTACAGAGATAAGCTAAAAACAAATCAGAGTTCAGCTAAAACAAATCAATCTGCAGAGAGATTAGCTACATACAAATCACCTTATAGATAGTTCAGCTACAAACAAATTACCTTGTAGAGAGATCGGCTACAAACAAATCACCCAGCAGAGAGATCAGCTACACACAAATCAACTTATATAGAGATCAGCTACAAACAAATCACCCTGTAGAGAGATCAGCTAGAAACTACACACAATGTAAGGAGTTCAGCTACAAACAAATCACCCTGTAGAGAGATCAGCTACAAACTAGACACAAAGTAAGGAGTTCAGCTACAAGCAAGTTACCCTGTAGAGAGTTCATCTACAAGCAAATCAACCTGCAGAGCAATCAGCTAGAAACAAATCACCCTGAAGAGAGGTCAGCTACAAAAAATCACCCTGTAGAGAGATCAGCTAGAAACAAATCACCCTGAAGAGAGGTCAGCTACAAAAAAATCACCCTGTAGTCTAAGAGAGATCAGCTGGAAACAAATCACCCTGAAGAGAGGTCAGCTACAAACAAAACACTTTGCAGAGAATTCAGCTACAAACAAATCAGCTTGTAGAGAGATCAGTTACACACAAATCAACCTGTAGAGAGATAAGCTAGAAACAAATCACCCTGTAGAGAGTTCAGCTACAAGCAAAACACCCTGTAGAGAGTTCAGCAACAAAGAAACCACCATGTAGAGAGTTCAGCTGCAAACAAATCACCTTATAGAGAGTTCAGCTACAAACAAATCACCTTGTAGAGAGTTCAGCTACAAAGGAACCATCATGTAGAGAGTTCAGCTGCAAACAAATCACCCTGCAGAGAGTTCAGCTACAAAAAAATCACCCTGTAGAGAGTTCAGCTAGACGAAGTCACCTTATAGAGAGTTCAGCTACAAAGAAACCATTATGTAGAGAGTTCGGCTACAAAGACACCACCATGTAGAGAGTTTAGCTGCAAACAAATCACCTGTAGAGAGTTCAGCTAGAAACAAAATACCCTGTAGAGAGACCAGCTAGAAGAGGTTACCTTGTAGAGAGTTCAGCTACAAAGAAACCATCCTGTATATAGTTCAGCTACATTTCAAGTCACCCAGTAGAGAGATCAGCTGCAAAAAAATATCCTGTGGGGAATAATGGGCATGTAATAAATATTTGTATATAATTTGTATAATTACTAATAAAATCAAAAATAATTGAAGTACTAAAATTCTTCTTTAAGTTCTTTTCTTCTTCCTGTAGTAAAGAAAAAAACACATGGGTTAAAAAAGCCCCAAAGCCAGCCATAGGCCGGCTTTGCAGTATACAAATACAAAAAGAAGTGATATCTAATCAAAAACAGCCAAGCTGTAAAAAAAGGTGCGGCCCCCAAAAAGACCATGGTGAAAAAAGATGTGAAATCCAAGGTGGCGGCCAAGAAATGGCTGTGATGGTAGGTTAATGGTTACATTTTAATAACGACAATTCAGGTGAATTTTGTGCCACTTGGTCTTGGCACCAAATTCACCTGAATTGTTGTTATTAAAATGTAACCATTAACCTACCATCACAGCCATTTCTTGGCCGCCACCTTGGATTTCACATCTTTTTTCACCATGGCCTTTTTGGGGGCCACATCTTTTTTTACAGCTTGGCTGTTTTTGATTAGATATTATTTACTCTAATAAAGCAGTCACATTGAAACGAAATGCCCTAATACAACAACCAGCTAAAAAATTCAAGACTATTGGAAACATAAACATCAATGAAAATGGTCTGATACAGCAATAAACTGGCATTACTAGCCAATTATGGTGGCATAATTTTGGGAATAATGGGCAATTCTCAAAAGCATAATAGGTGATTTTTTGAGCACTGCTCAAAAGCATATAATGCTCACTTTTTGGAGCATAATAGCCTCATGCCTAATCAAATCAAATGTTGTGCTTCTATGCTTGTACACCATTTCTATATAGAACACTTCCTAAGGCGATTTTATGGATACATACTCCAAACTATTGACATAAGTTACATAACTATCTTGACCTGTAAGTGCATGTACAGTCTAATAGTATTAGGGTTGCCATGCAAATAATTTTCTTTAAACTTCCATAGGTTCCTTGTTACAACCTTAGACTTGGTTAATAGAATTATTTAAAACTCTACTGTGTCGTATAATTTATATACCGTGCAAGTGGATTATCCCAACCCCCTCCCCACCTCCTATATTGTACCCCTACTACCCTTTTGATAGTGCATGGGCCTGCTCCTGATACTTTTACCCGATTGAGGTAATTAGCTGCCAAATAGCTAGTATGACAATTGAGTAAGCAACCTTCTTTCTTTTACATATCTAAAGCATATGCGTGTGCGGGAGAAATAATGGCATTTGGTACTATAAAAATTTCTATAACTTTGGAATAGAGAAGCTACAGACTTTCTGTAAGTATCAACCTGTTATTTAGGGTAAAAACATTAATTTGGCACCTAGCTAGCTTGTGGATTTTGAAATAGATGAAAAACTGTCAATTTTTAAGTATAAAGTTGGATACAAAGGTTACCAAAGGTCAAATCCAAGGTGGTTCCCAATCTGAAAATGGCCTTTATGGTATATACAAACTATGTCCCAAGTTTCATGCTTTTATCACAAAGTGCACAAAGAAAGTGCTTAGGAGCTCTACTAGTGGGTAGGTTGTTACATTCATTAATTGTTTTTGAGTAGAAGCTCTGTTGGTACATTACCGGAGATGAATTTGGAATAATAAGGTGTTGGAGGTGATACTGTTTGGTGTGTCTTGTTGGGTAGAGAAAATAATGTGACATTTTGAGAGCATAGTCATTGTGTAAAATTTTAAATAGTGTTTGTAGTCTTTTATCATGCACCTTTTTTTTAAGAGTGCCCCATCCTAAATGTTTCAACATAGATGTAACTGAATTATGTCATTGAGTGCCCATCTTGCAGCTTTGCATTGTACCTTTTCTAAATGTTGGATATCCCCAGTATGGTGGGGATCCCAGACCGCTCCTGCGTATTCCATTGAGGGATGGACCACTGAAAGGTAAGCTGCAGCTTTTATATCTGTAGAGCAGGTGCTTACATTACATTTTAAAAAGTTTAGAGTTCATGTGGCTTTACTTGCAGTGCGAGATATATGTGGTGACAATGATAATTTCTTGTCCAGTAGTATGCCAAGATAAAGATTCTGATCTGCATTGAATAAGACTTGATTGTTGAGTTGATAATTAAACGTGAGTGGTGATGTAGACCTAGTGAATTGCATTATAGTACATTTGTTTATTGTGAATTTCAGATGCCTTGTTTCTGCTCAATTGGATAATAGGTCAAGGTCCTGTTGTAGTTGAAGGGTATCCTGTTCAGTATTTATTACTCTATAGAGAAGACAGTCATCAGCAAAAGACGTATATTGCGAGTGTATATTCTTGGAGTATGATTTATGTACAGAAGGAACATTGAAGGACCAAGTACAGTTCCCTGTGGAACACCAGATTGAATTGGAACTAGATGTGAGGAAATACCATTCAGGACTACACATTGAGATCTTCTAGTCTATCCAATTATAAATGTTGTTGCTTATATAGTGTTTAAGTTCTTGAGAAGTCTTTGGTGACAAATGCCTTGGAAAAGTCTAGCAGGATAACATCAACCTGTCTCTGATGGTTCATAGCAAAGGACAGGTCCTCCACACTGTAAAAACAAGGGTGTTTCCAAAACACCTTTATGAGTGTTTTAGCTGCCATTTGTGTGGTGTTCCCTCGGGGTGTTCCATTGCACTTCATAAGGGTGTTACAAAACTCCCATTAGAGTGTTAAGTAAGACTGGGTACAAAAAACACTGGCTCCTCAAAGAGAGGGAATTAGGGTGGGAGTCACAGGTTTACATATCTGATAATACCTAAGACTCAAAGAAAGCCTCATTATATACTGAAATAGAATATCACAACACAATACATATCACCATTACATTAACATGATGCCTCACTTTTATAAAGGTTACCATTTTGTATTAATAATCTTACAAGCAAGTATTTTTTTGATTGTGGGTTTCCGCCAATTTTGACAGCACACTCTTTTGGTGTTGAGAAACACCCCTGAAGGTGTGGGTGTAGTATAACACCCCTCATAGGGTGTACTTAAACACCTCCGTTTTTACATTGCACCAAGTCAATTAATTGTGTTACACAAGAATATTGGGATCTAAAACCGTGTTGATTATTAATTAAGATGCTGTTTGAATTAAGATGTTCTATGATGGTGTGATATATTATTACGTGCTCCATTATTTTGGAACAGACAGAGGCTAGAGAAATAGGCCGGTAGTTGAAGGCTCTGTATGACTTCCTTTTTTGTGGATTGGACATACATTGGCAGCTAGTCAATCGGTTGGTAGAAATCCAGAGTCCAGAGATTGAGAATAAAATTTAACGATTTGTAAATGATATCTCTTCTGCACAATAATATATGGTCAGGGCCACTGGTTTTGTTGGTATCAAGTGTAGACAGCAGATGTTGTATACCAGAAACCGTGAATGTAGTATTAGGAATATATGGTAATGAACTTCCAGAGTTAACCATAGGAGGAATATGTGTCAGGTTTTCTTTAGTAAAGACTGTAGTTATTTAGGACAGTGGGTTTACTTTTAGTATCCGTTAAGGTGGAAAATTCATTGTTGTCTTTGCGCTTTGCTCTGATATATTTCCAAAATTGGTGATGGTTACTACATCAAAGGATGCATCAAATATTCTACTAAAATAGTCATTGTGTACTGCTTTTAGTTTATTATTAATGAGATTTTTCATCTGTCGGTAGGTATTCCAGTCAGTGTTAGAATTAGTTCGTTTGGTTTTATTATACAAATGCTTGCGAATTTTCATATACGTCTTAATTTGCTTGTTTATCCAGGGTAAGTGCATGTTTAGAAACTGTCTCACTGCTTATTGCAGCTTTAAACCTCAACCAGTTGTGCTCGACAGATCTCAATAGAGGGTCACTTGTTATGAAGGTGTTTTGAAATTCCATTAGATCACTTTTAATGTTTAAAATGTTTGTCTTATTGTACAAAGGTGATTTGTGCTCTATTTTATTCTGTGTAACTTTGATAGCTATATTGACACAGAGTGCTATATAGCTTCATGATCCGACATTCCTGGAGTGACAATGACATCTGTAATACTGCACTGTATTTTGGTAAGTCAAGAAGACAAGATCAAGTGTATAATTGCTTTGTCGAGTTGGGAAATTGACAAATTGCTCAAAGCCAAAGTCGTTTACTATATCTAAAATCTAAAAATGTGTTATTTATTCCAATCCATATGTTGGTGGTGAGGTAACCTGACCACCAACACCAGGCTTGGGAGGTTGAAATCACCCATCATGATGACATTGAGAAACTTGTTGAGTTATTTGTTAGTCTGTTTAATGAGTCTTTCAGTTGTAGGATAGAGTCAACAGATGTATTGGGTGGACGATAAAATGAACATAGGTGAATTGGGTTTTTTTAGGAAGAGATTTTAATTCAGCATTAATTTTGTATTCAGTTCTTTCTGGAATCTCGGACATTTTCAGGCTTTTTTCAACACAAATGAAGACTCCTCCAGCGCCTTTGACTCGGTCTTTCCTAAGTACAGTGTAATTAGGAGAAAAGATTTCAGCAGTAAAGTATGAGTTATCGAGCACATCATATAATGTTCCTTCTCAAACTGCAACAATTCAGACTCAGACATTTTAATTTATCATCAGAATAATCATCAGTTACATTACATAATGTGTTGTTAGTTAAATCCACACAAAAACAGCCAAGCTGTGAAAAAATAGTGCGGCCTTAAAAAGCCTGGGTGAAAAAAGTTGTGAAATCAAAGGTGGTGGCCAAGAAATGGCTGCAATGATGTTAATGCTAATAAATTTTAACAATGCACACAGCTATTATTAAAAATTTTTAGCATTAACATCATTGCAGCCATTTCTTGGCCGCCACCTTTGATTTCACAACTTTTTTCACCCAGGATTTTTAAGGCCGCACCATTTTTTCACAGCTTGGCTGTTTTTTGTGGGGATTTCACTCCTTTTTGTACTTTATAAGGCCCCAAAACCAGCCTATGGCTGACTTTGAGGTTTGTTTTTACTCACATTTCTTCTTTTCTATGTAGATACAATGATGATTATTGAAGACAGACTTATAAATGTATTTCATTGCATGATTTAATTCAATATTTGATAATATTATTGTAATACTCTAATAGAGTGCACATTTTTTGAGGACTTCTAATAGAACATACACAGAATGTTCTAGAACAATCTAGTACTTCTATTGATAGATAGATCTATGAAATTACAAACGTTTGATTATAAGCAGATTTCAACTAGAAATTTCATTTATAAAGCAGAAATTAAGTGAGGTGATCAGTCAAGGTAGCAGTGGTTCAGTGGTTTAGGATGCAGGTGTTAGGTATGGAGGTCCCTGGTTCGAACTCTGGTAAGTTTTTTTTCGACATTTTTTGCACACCTTTTTTACCCTGTGGTGATTGCATTACATAATGTGTTGTTAGTTAAATTATTAGTGGGAAAATGATCATATGAATTACCATTGTAGCTATTTAAGTGTTCATCAGGAAGACTGATCCTGTTGTCGCGATTGTGCATGTGATGATTGCTAATCTATTGGTTGTACTGAAACACGTGAAGTGGGAGAACATTTGAAAACAGAATTGACCATTTCTCCACGTAGCTGGCCGTTGAAAAGGATATGATTGTTAATAAGCTCGATGTGTTTGTGGTCATGGCCACTTTGAATCAATGACCAACGTTCTTTTAGTAGCGCTGATTCAATTTTTGTTTCATCAGAAGACATGTCTGGTTCTATGAACAGAGGAGACAGGGATCTTTTATTGGCAAGAATTGTACTGACATCCATTACACGCCTTAGTTTAATTAAAGCTGGTCTGGGCCTTGACTGGTTAACTTTAAACTTGCCAAGACAAAACAGCAGTGTGGTCAGGATTTATTTGTACGTTTATCCAATTGAGAATTTCTAGAACAGCCGTGTTGTCTTTTTGCACCCTTTCATGTTTGCTGGGGGGGCTTTCGTGAGGACTTTCACCAATGCCATACAACACATCATTTGATCTGTGGTCAGGAGCCTGTACGTACGTTGGGTGGGGTGTCTGCCCAAGGCATCTGAGGTTGTTTTTATTTGGTTGACTAACTGTGACTCCTGGACCTGTAAGTTATTGATTTTGCTAGTTAGATCTAATACAGCCTTTTCAAGTGTGTTGTGTGCAGAGGAAAGTTGTTCTAGTTCTTTCTATGTTGAGGTACGTAGATTAGTCGAGCCATAGGCTTGATGTTGCATTCAGTCATCAGTTGTGATCTTTCTACTTCGAGCAAGGCAGTTGTTGACACTAACTGATGGACTGATGGTTTACCGCTGATATGGGGAATCACCAACGTGCTTGGAGTGTCACATGACATTTCCTGTTATATGGTCACGTGCACCCTTGCAGCTGCATCTCGATGTAGGTGTGCCGGCTTAGGAAGAAATGGATCAGCGCGGAGACAACAAGGAAATTCCCAATATATTTACTATTCCAATTGAACTGCTAATTTACTTGATATCATTTTTACCGACGCGGGACAGATTGAAGCTACGATACGTTTCAAGGAAGCTACGAAGTGTCTGTGAGACACCATTACTGTGGAGGAAGTTTGTGTGGCCTTACTACCATAATGGTGATGATAACTGTGTGCGTAACGTGTTGAAAGTGTATGGACAATATGTCAAGCAATTAGCTTTTTACCACGGCTTGTATCGTGTAAGGACCAAGGACGTAAAACTTTCAAAACTAGTGAACTCCCTAGAATACTGCGTTAACTTGACAGAACTTAGTTTACCGACCATCGAGATAGATCCTAAACAGGTTGGAAAAGTTTTGCTACTGCATATGGGAAACTTACAGAGACTAGATGTTCAGTGCCATGACATCCAGGCACTGCTTGAAACAATCAGTGCGATAAACTTGAAAGAACTCACAATCAGAAAGGAACCATACCCTTATTGGAATGGTGAGATAATCGGTCCATGGGTAGACTATTGGATGTCAAATAAGATTATTCCACAAAAAGTTAACATTATCACAGCACATAGTTTGTGGCTTTATGGCACTCATTCTCTGTGGCGTTGGACACGACGGCTGCGTTTTTATGACATGTATCCACCAAATACTGCCCCTCTAATTCCAATGCTTAATAGTTGGGTCAAGTTGAATTCTGAATCACTAACTGGTCACACTGGCACTGTTAGACTTTATGGCCCATTAAAGAATACGCTGAATTTAGTCCCTACTTACCCACTATTTGAGCTAACATTTGGTAACAATGCAATGTCCCCATTTGTGAGAGCCAAAGACTGTAGATTACCAGGAGATTTACTGGTACTAACTAGCACCACGTATGGTAGTAGGGTAGTGTTTAAGGCAACAACATCAGATAATCTACAGGACAAAGAAGTTCCATCATATTCTACCATCAACAGTCTTGAATTTGTGACGGACTTTGACATCTCATTTAAGGAATCACTATTATCTGAACATCTCAAACAGTTAGCTGTTACATGCCCTAACCTCCAACGACTCAGTTTACTAAATAACACATTGTTTGAGAAGTTTGGAAGGCATACGTGCTATTGCTAGTAACTACCATAACCTGCAAGGACTAAACTTGATAGGCATACCAGTTACTGAAGTGGAGGACCAGACACAATTGTGGAAACTATTGAGTGATGTGAAGTTGACCCATCTAGCAGTAAATATGTGTGTATTGCTACCACATGAACAACATGGCTTATTTCAGAAATATACAAATTTGCAAGCATTAGAATCTATATACCACCGTTGTGATGCAACGTGTACAGATAAATTTGTTGATAAATGTCTGTTGGTATTCCATCTCTTATTCATGTCGTAATCACTCTCGAGCCCTCCTACATGCGGGAGACTCATATCACCTCTCCACAGTTATCAGAGGTGCTAACCAGCTGTCAAAGGCTAAAGTACCTGAGGTATATTCAGTATTATCACTACTATGGCAATAAACAATTCCTGTCACCAGCACACTCATGTAACTTAGAACAGATATACATTATGTCAAAGGATACTGACCTATCTGACACTTTTTTTAACACAATATCAGCTCATGGTGGACTGGTACACGTAGTATTGTATGTGAGTTCAGTGACCAAAAAAGGTGTGTCTGTACTTGTAAGGAACTCTCCAAAGTTGATGGGATTTCATGCTTCCTTGTATGATGATGATATAAAAGTTGATAGAATATATAAATTTGTTGTAAAGCAATTTTCTCACAGACAACTCATTACGAAGGGCAACTTTACGATGGAGTGGGATCGTAGAATTCGTTGTGGTAAGTACATACCACTTGCAGATGCAGAAGATGAGCACCAAAGTATCACAAATTTGTCTTCATTATGGCATAGTCACACTGACATCTTATAAAATTTTTGTATGACATTGTAGCATGTTCTGTTGTTATAAAATAGTTATGCTCACCTTTGTAGTTTGAATAGTTAGTTGGCTTGAGTATATATAGAGTAGTTTATCAATGTGTTTTTTAAAATATTCATTCTCACTGTTGTTGCTACTATACATTCTATAATGTTAAAGTACATTATACTGATTGTTGGAGTCTATTTAAGCTAGCACTACAGTTACTGTAGTTGTATGTGTGTATACTGTATATGTACTTGTTCACAAAATATTTAACTTTTTAAGGGTTTTGTTACTTTTGTAAATGCTGTAGCCAGTAGTTGAGGCATAAGAGTATAATTATAAAAAGCTGGTGCATTATATATATAACTTTGGACTGCTATTATAATAGTGTCAAGTCCAAAGCTGCTGCCTCAGTTATCTTCACAGCTGTACCTAGCTATACACTATGTACCATATCAGGTAAAAGGGATTGTAGCTATAGGAAAATGGATTTGGAAAGTCATCAGTCTTAATGTCATATTTGCCAACTCAAATATTTTTTTTACCAATTTAAGCTTCCAATCAGTTTTACAATAATGTCATTAGTCAATATCTTGAATTACAATAAATTTTGTGAAATATTCCAACAGGTGTATATAACTTCCTAAATGGTAACACAGTAAACTGTAAAATTCCAATTGTTTCACATGTGACATTATTATAAGAGTGCATGAGGTTTTCCAAAATTGGGTCTCAAATGGTGAATTCTTTCAAACTATAGCTAATAGTTTTCCCACCATTGAAAGTGTTTTATGGACATACAAACAAAAATTGAACTAGGTAGAGAGAAAACATTATTGCTCATAATATTTTTTCTTCTTGGAAACTGATCATGAATTATGATAAAACATAACTTACAGATTATCCATTATTTTCAGCATTTTTACAAGAGTATACACTAGGGAAGAAGAGGTTATTTCACCTGTATGCCATTTAAAATGTTGTTCTTAGTGGCTAGCACTACGTAAAGAAAATATTGTTCAGTTAGAATATTAATCTAATAGGCTTCAAGCAGTGTTACGTTTATGTCTCGACCCAAGAGAGCTCAATGGAGTAGTCAAGCGAGAGCACTACAGGATACCCACTGTACAAAAAATTTCAAGTGAACTTGTGGGCAAAACAGTATTTTCAACTGTAGATCTCAAGGATGGATACTGGCAAGTTGAACTAAATGAGGCTATCTCTTACCTGTGCACATTCAATACCCCATTTGGACGATACCATTTCACTAGAATGTCATTTGGGTTAAAGTCGGCAAGTGAAGTCTTCAAAAAAGAATGAAGCAGTATTTGAAGGAATTGAAGGTATCCACATTGTTGCGGATGACAATATCATTGCTGCCAGCTCAGTAGAAGAACACGATCGTATTCTTCAACAAGTGCTTGACAGAGCTATGGAATGTAATGTTAAGTTTAATTTTGACAAGTTTCAACTTCACATCAGCAATGCCAACTATCTTGGTAGTGTGATTTCTCATCAAGGAATGAAACCTGATCATGACCCAGTGAAAGTCAAAGCCATAACAACCATGCCATCTCCATTTGACAAGCAAGCTGTTTGTCGTGTGCTTGGAATGATCAATTTTCTGACACCTCACATTCCAAACATGACAACTGTCACTGCACCTTTACAAGACCTTGATATTTATTTTCAGTGGGATCTGGCAGCAGACAGTGCGTGGAAACAAGTCAAAGACATTCCTTCTACAGATCCTATTTTACAATTCTTTGACCCTGCTGTGAAGAGTATGATTCAGGCTGATGCAAGTCATCATGGTTTGGGCGCTTGTTTGATGCAAAGAAGCAAACCTAACCTATTGCGTGTGTTTCCTACAGTCTATCACCAGCAAAACGCAATTATGTGCAGATAGAAAAGAAACTCCTTGCGATTGCCTATGCATGTACTAAGTTCCACCAGTTCATAGATGGCTTTCACACAGATGTGCAAACAGACCACAAAACCCTAGAGTCGATTGTCAAAAAGCCACTTCATAAAGTCTCTCCTAGACTGCAATGCATGTTACTTCACCTTCAGACATATGGTCTTGCTCTCAAGTTTGTCAAAGGAAAGTACCTTCACGTTCTGTCAAGAGCATGCTGTGATAACTCACCTTGTGAAGATTTAGATAGCAGAGAGATTGAGGCAGCTGTTCATGCAGTACTTGAAAGTTTACCAGTCTCAGAGCCAAGAATGAAGGATCTTCAAGTGGCCACAGAAGAGGAGAGTCAATTACAACAGCTAAGAGATGTCAGAGAGAGGATGACTCAACAACAACACTAATCTACCACAACAACTACATGAATACTGGAAGGTCAGGGAGATTTGTATGTGGCTACTAATTTGATTTTCATGGGTAGTTGTTTAATTATTCCTTCCAGCAGATGTCAGTTGGTATTGAAGGCTATTCATGAAGGCATAGACAAATGTAAGGCAAGGGCTAGGTCTTGTGTGCATTGGCCAGGCATGAATAAAGCTATTGAACAATATGTTAAGAAGTGTTCCATATGCACCATATATGCCAAAGCCAATCAAAAGGAGCCACTCTTACCACACCCAGTTCCAATGCATCCTTGGCATACAGTAGGAGCTGATTACTTTACCTTCCGTAACCAAGATTACCTGCTCATTGTGGACTATTTCCAAATATCCAGAAGTAATTTCTGTGCAAAGTAAAACTGTTGAAGAAACTATCAGTTATCAGAACCATTTTTGCACGACATGGCATACCAAACACAGTGATTGCTGACATTCAAAGTGTCAGACAGTTCTCAAAAGAGTGGAATTTCAACATCATCACGTCTAGTCCACATTATCACCAGTCAAATGGGTTGGCTGAGAGCTATATTCAAGCAATGAAAACGATTTTTAAGAAAGCTAGAGACAGTGGCACTGATGTGAACTTAGCACTATTGGAATTCCGGAATACGCCCATTACTGGAATGACTGAATCACCATCACAACTTCTAATGGGAAGACATTTGTGCTCCAAACTTCATTTAGCAACACCTTACAGCCAGTGGTTGTAGAAAGAAACTCAAATTCCAATAAATTAAACAACAGACACACTATAACAACAGTGCCAAACAGCTTCCTCCACTGAAACCAAATGATGTTGTGAGATACCATGCATAATGGATCATTGTAGACACCAGCTGTAGTTATTAAGTAACACACCACTCAGCGTTCCTATATTATTCAGATGGCAAATGGGACTTTCCTGAGAAGAAACAAAAAACATTTAAAGAAAACAGCTAAACCAAAACCTATATGCCAATAGTTATAATGGATGATGATGAGATGGATGATGATGAGACAGGGTCTGAAATGATCCCTAACAGTAGTGGCAGTGTTGGTGAAGTGTTACCACCTCAAGATTTGGACGAGTCATAAGACCACCCGAGAGATACAGGGATGACTGACTTTTTTTTTGTTGTAAGGTACTTATTACTTATTGTACGATTTTAAACTCGATTGAATTGTGTGTAGGTACTTGAGTGTGTATGCTACATTTCTTTTTGATTTGTGTAGGGTACTTTATCTTGTAGGGAGGGTGTAGCGTATTGATGATGTAATAGTATGTCATGCAATCAGTGTGTATAAAGCTATCACAATTTTCACAAGGTTTCTCAGTTCCAATACCAGGAATCACAGTGGTAGAACCACCTCTAGCTACATTGTTACTGCCCAATACAAGCAGTTTTGATAATATACTTATCATAGTATAATTGTTAGACAAATTGTAATTTACAAGTTTGTTGTGTGTGCATGTTTTGTTGTTTGTTGTGTAACCTTTTACTCTTATAAGGAAGAACTGCTATAGCCGATTGCTGGAGTCAAAATAACAAATGAAATAAAGGTTTTGATGCCATCCTTGAAATTAACATGCCTTTCAGCAAAGAAAAGTAATGAAGTTCGGTCTCGCGCCACCAGCTTCAATAGACAAATTTCATAAGGAAAAAATTAACTGTTGCCCTAGCAACCTAATTCTTTCATGGTGTCAATGTCTAAAGTAACCTCTCAAAAGATACGGAAATATAAGTCATGAGGTATGAGATTACAAAGTTGTAATTTTTCCATACATTGTCTAGGAGAGGGACACCGATTACCCGTTTTCGGTGATCACAAGAATCATGGGATTCAAAGAATGTCATATCATTTGGCCTATAAGTGTTGACATTCACACCTAAAATTGATATATGAATTCTTTGGAATTTTGGTTTCTCCATATGTTGAAATACCTCATTTATGTGATTGCCCAGAAGGGGCAACTGTATCCCCCTTACATAGATATGTATGGGAAAATCACAAATTTCAAAATATCAAATCTTATGACACATATATGCTATCCTTTCAAACTTTGGAGAAGTTGCTTCAGACGTTATCACCTAAAAATAATGGGAAATTCAGGGCAACAGTTATTATTATGTGCTATAAAGCCTTATTATGAAATTTGTCCATTCCAAGGCCTAGCATTAGCACAAGACTACTCCAGGGCGCTTACAACGTGATTTCGGATCTGTGGATGGAGGTAGTTTAGGAAGAAATGAACCAGCATGGAGATCCACTATAGTGGCATGATACAGGATCATGATTATAACACACTTTTAATGATGTACACCAGTGTAGGGTTGGGTGATGCTGAATTTGTGACATGCGATTATTGCATGAGCTAATTATTGCAATATTACATGTGAAAATAAACACAACCACATAGTTTCATAAGTCAATATGACTGCTTGTCTTCACTGAGAATTAGCTTACAAAAACAACTTCTTTGCCAACAAGTTAACCAATTGACATAGTTAGCAATAATATGTATGAACTGTATGAAATATGAGGCCTAGAAGAGGCACAAAATAGATGAGAAATGCGATAGTTATTGAGAAATGCGATAAATAATTACTGCCCATGTGATAATATTGCGAAGGCAAAATACATGCAATAATGGTATTGCGAGCACTTGCTTAGGCGACATTGGCGATTTATTGAAATATAGCCCAACCCTACACTAGTGTATATACATGGTGTACATGGATTAGACTCACGGCAGATTAGAATGGGTTCTCATTAGCAAACCAGCCCATCAGAAAGTACATGAGCGTACATGAGGTGTGCATAAGTGTACAAATTTGTACATGAGTGTACTAGGGTGTACATGAGTGTACTAGGGTGTACATGAGTGTACTAGGGTGTATACATGCTAGGTGTGTATGGATGTACATGACTGTACAATTGCAAAAGTGTACATGGAGGTACAAGGGCTGTACATTTGCACATGCAGTGACTACAAGGGTGTACATGAGTGCACATGATGTATATCAGTGTATCATGAGTTCTACAAGATGCTTACACTACTATGACACAGAATGATATATGGCACTTTGTATGGGAAGATCAAAGTGGAGAAAAATGCTTTATTAGTCATAAAGTAGCAAGGGTTGATAAAGCATGCATTTATGTAGTAGATGTATTTAAAATGTATTCTTTGAGATTCTTCACTCCCCATATACTACTGCTCATGTCCTAAGTGGATGTCCAGTTGTTTATCTCAGCAACAGAATACTAATTGGCATGGTACTCCATTCTTTAGTCACCAACTTTAAGGAAGTTTTGTTAATCTATGCTAGACCTACCCAACTTGCAAACCAGTGAGTCACCTCCGGCTGCAATTCCTGCTAATGTACTGCTGGTAACACCATTTAGACTATATATGTATTGTCATTCACAACACCATCACTTCTACCATTTGAACTGACATGTCCATTAGATTCTAATCATCACCTCTCACAGGCTCAATCTTGTAAGCAAAATGAAGTAGAGTACCATCAAATTCTAGCAGAATTAGATTGTGTTTGTAAATTTATTTTATAACTATTGCTACCTAACACTATACAGTTTATGCTTTATGTAGTGTAGTGCAATGCACTTAATTAATATGTAGTCATCTGTACCATGCATCCCCACCCACCAAACTTCCTTATTGTTACTTCACATGAGATACCAGTAAATTTTAGGACAATAAAAACTCTTGAGTGATGAAATTGGTGTAGATATGTAGCTTATAGTTGCTTGAGACTTGAGTACCACAAGAGTACACTAGGTCACAATAGAGTACACCAAGGTATCCGAGGTGAGTGGGAGTATGAAGCGATTTAGAGGATCAGCTACCCTACAGAATTAATCTTATGAACAGCATAAAAATAACTTTATGAAACATCAATAGCAATAAATTGGTTTGGTAAAAGGCTTACTGATCATTATTCAGTGGCCACACATGTGAAGCATTTACAAGTACTTTACATGGAAGGCCACAAATGGCAGCATATCTAATTGTACTGTGGCTGTACTTTGAAACAGTCCCCCAGTAGATGCAAGTCCTCACAGAACATTTTACTGAAATTTATTTATCAGCCCATATTGATAACTTGTCAAGATCATCTCATCTTCTGGTAAATCAATAGGACAATAAACTATACAATCATCAGCAAAGAGTCTAAGCTGGCTGTGGATATTAGTTGTTATGTCATTTATGTAGATAAGAAATAAAACTGGACTGAGCACTGATCCTTGTGGTACTTCTGATGTTACATTACAAGGAGAAGAGCATATACCATCACAGGGGCAGATCCAGAGTTTGGAAAGGGGGGTGCACTTTGCTGAAAAGTTGAAGACAAAAAAAGGTCACAGCAACAATGGCTGTCCTCTACCAAATGTATTTACTATAAAGTATATGAAGGTCCTTATTCATAGCTTCATAGTTAAGCTACACTGCCTCATGAACAGTGTGACTGCTTTATTACAGTGACTGCTCTATTAGAGTATCTCGATCTTGTATGCAATTTTTATTGAAAAAGAGGGGCGGGGGGCACGTGCTCCCTATGCCCCCCCCCCCCCCCCCCCCCCCCCACTGCATCAACAACGACTTTATGTGTACAGTTAGTAAGAAAAGATTGGAGCCACTGCAACAAGTCTCCTCTTATACTGCAACTTTATGAAATGCTTTTTCAAAGTCTAAAATGGCTACATCACCTTGAAGTTTATTATCCACTGCTCTTGGTAAATCATCTACAGTGAGGAAGAGTTGTGTAACATAGCCAGTTGCGGTCAGAAAATGTGCATGGTCCAAGTCATGATCAGTGGCTTCTTACACAATACACAATTTCCACACATTCTGCTTCCTATTCAACAGGCCTTTTTGTCACCAGTGTATTTATACTTTCCTTCTGGACATGTCCTAATGAAATGGATGAGAATGATTGGTATTCCAAATATCTTATCAATGTCAGTAGATTATCATTTTTTTTTCAAAAGATGTGGGTACACAGAAAGCTATAGAAACAACTTAGTAAATTCAGTTAGCTAGCTAGCTATAGTTTGATCACGTGGAGGTGTCGCTAATATAAGGGCAGTTTCAGCAATGGTAAGCTGCAAGCTTTAATTTAAGAAAGTGTCCGTGGTTTAGCGCATGATTGCCGTAGAATAGACCCCACCCTTAGAATGTCACATGACATTTCCTGGTATATGGTCACGTGCACAGGCCCTTTTTGCAGCTGCATCTCGGTGTGGGTGTGCAGGCACGATATTTTTAGGAAGAAATCGAGGAAGAAATGGATCATCGCGGAGACAACAAGGAAATTCCGAGTATCTTTACTATTCCAATTGAACTGCTAATTTACTTGATAACATTTTTACCGACACGGGACAGATTGAAGCTACGATACGTTTCAAGGAAGCTACGAAGTGTCTGTGAGACACCATTTCTGTGGAGGAAGTTCGTGTGGCCTTACTACTATAATGGTGATGATAATTGTGTGCATAACGTGTTGAAAGTGTATGGACAATATGTCAAGCGATTAGCTTTTTATCACGGCTTGTATCATGTAAGGACCAAGGACGTAAAACTTTCGTCAAAACTAGTGAACTCCCTAGAGTACTGCGTTAACTTGACAGAACTTAGTTTACCGACCATCGAGATAGATCCTAAACAGTTTGGAAAAGTTTTGCTACTGCATATTGGAAACTTACAGACACTAGATGTTCAGTGCCGTGACATCCAGGCACTGCTTGAAACAATCCGTGGCAGTAAGATAAACTTGAAAGAACTCACAATCAGACACCCTAATTGGAATGGTGGGATAATCGGTCCATGGGTAGATTATTGGATGTCAAATAAGTTTATTCCACAAAAAGTTAACATTATCACAGCACATAGTTTGTGGCTTTATGGCACTCATTCTCTGTGGCGATGGTCACGACGACTGAGTTTTTATGATGTGTATCCACCAAATACTGCCCCTCTAATTCCAATGCTTAATAGTTGGGTCAAGTTGAATTCTGAATCACTAAGTGGTGACACTGGCACTGTTAAACTTTATGGCCCGTTGAAGAATACACTGAATTTAGCACCTACTTACCCACTATTTGAGCTAACATTTGGTAGCAATACAATGTCCCCATTTGTGTGGGCCAAAGGCTGTGGATTACCAGGAGATTTACTGGTACTAACTAGCACCATGTATGGTGGTAGGGTAGTGTTTAAGGCAACAACATCAGTTGATCTACAAAACAAGGAAGTTCCATCATATTCTACCATCGACAGTCTTGAATTTGTGACGGAGTTTGATATCTCATTTAAGGAATCACTATTATCTGAACATCTCAAACAGTTAGCTGTTGCATGCCCTAACCTCCAACGACTAAGTTTACTAAATAACAAACATTGTTTGAGAAATTTGGATGGCATGCGTGCTATTGCTAGTAACTGCCATAACCTACAAGGACTAAACTTGATGGGTATACCAGTTACTGAAGTGGAGGACCAGACACAATTGTGGAAACTATTGAGTGATGTGAAGTTGACTCATCTGGCAGTAAATATGTGTGTTTTACTGCCACATGAGCAACATGGCTTATTTCAGAAATGCACAAATTTGCAAGCATTAGAATCTATATACTGCCGTTGTGATGCAACATGTACAGAAAAATTTGTTGATAGATGTCTGTTGGTATTATCCCAATTTTCATCTCTTATCCATGTTGTAATCACTCTCGAGCCCTACTACCTGCCACAGACTCGTACCACCTCTCCACAGTTACCAGAGGTGCTAACTAGCTGTCAAAAGCTAAAGTACCTGAGGTATGTTCAGTATCACGGCAATAAACAATTTCTGTCACCAACACACGCATATAACTTAGAACAGTTGTACATTATGTCAAAGGATACTGACCTGTCTGACACATTTTTGAACACAATATCAGCTCATGGTAGACTTGTACATGTAGTGTTGTATGTGAGTTCAGTGACCAGAAAAGGTGTGTCTGTACTTGTAAGGAACTCTCCAAAGTTGATGGGATTTCATGCTTCCTTGTATGATGATGATATAAAAGTTGACAGAATATATAAATTTGTTGTAAAGCAATTTTCTCACAGACAACTCATTACGAAGGGCAACTTTACAATGGAGTGGGATCGTAGATATCGTTGTGGTAATTACATACCACTTGCAGATGCAGAAGACGAGCACCAAAGTATCACAAATTTGTCTTCATTGTGGTGTAGTCACTGATGTCTTATGAAACTTCTGTATGTGTGTGTAAGTATAGCATGTCGTTATAAAATACTTATATGTTCGCCTTTGTAGTTGGCTGAAGAGTAATTCATCAATATTTTTTAATATTTATTTTCACCATAGTTGCTACTACATTTTACAATGGTAAAATCACATTATACTGATTGTTGGAATCTATTTAAACTACCACTACAGATGTTGTATATGTGCGATGTCCTTGTTCACAAAATATTTTAGCTTTCAAGGGTTTTGTAATTGCATTGGTGCATGTATATAGCCAGTAAAGTTTAGTATAGGTGAGGCATAAGACTAATAAGAGCTGTTACATTATCTTTGGAGTGCTATATCATGCTATATGGTGTCAAGTCTATAAGGTCGCTGCCTCAGCTGCTATACCTTAACAGTACCAAATAAAGTCATGGATAGTAATGTCAATACAAACTAAGACACTTTAAGCATCCAATCAGCTTTACAGTAATCACAATCAATAGTCAGTAACTTGAATTACAATAAATATCTCATAATTATATTAACTTCCTATATACACAGTAAATTGTAAGAAAATCTAATTGTTTCGCATGTGACATTAAGACTGGTTTTCCTAAATCAGTTCACAAATGAATTCTTTTGATCTATTAATTTTCCTTTAATTGAAATTATTTTTGTGGACATCAAACAAAAATTGAAATAGGTAGAGAGAGAAAACATTAATTATGAATGATTGGTATAGCATTAGCTATTAATTTCCTTCTTGGAAACTATATTACAGATCATCCATTATCTTCAGCATTTCACAAGAGTACACATACACCAGAGAAGATGTGGTAAATTCACTTGTATACTTTTTAAAACTTCTTTATAGTAAAGAAGTTTAAAAAATAGTGCAATATTCTTCAATTGGAATGTTAAGCAGCTGAAGTCTGATTAATTGCTTTGGGGGAGAGGTCTGGAGAATTATGTAGACAAGTAGAGTATCTACATGACACAATTAAGGTTTGTCAGTGCTTATATGCTGTGACAAATGAAAGGGAAAAAACAGGCAAATCAAAAATCAATACCAATTATTCATAATTGTAGCGTATTGACATCGAAGGATGGGGAAGTAAAAACAGTCTATGTATGTGTGTACAGGTAAAAACTAATACAGGTGTACTGCAATGATAATCGATCTCTCTATAGTTACAATTGTGACCTGGCATCGTGTAGCATGTATAATGATGCAATTATCAATAATGCATTACCATGAGTCAATAATACACACATGCACGCGCAGGCATAACAAGATATCAGGATCATATCCAGGAGTTTTCCAAGGTGGTTTTCAGATTTGGCAGTGAGTTATAGAGCATCATATTATTTTACAATAAATAATTCCCTTTTAATTCCTAAATATCAATTATGGTCATAATGGCTGGTCAAGTTATCCAAATACATATCCAATTGAAATGAAAAGCTCAAGATTTAGCTACTAAATCATTCAATACCAATTCACTCCATTATGAATGTTCTATTATATAGAGTCATTGTGACTGCTTTGTTATACCCATCTGACAATACATGCACCCATGCATTTTCTTTCTTAGTATACATTTTTGAGAAATCATCCTATCACACTATATTATAGCTGTACTGCCCTACATGTCCTACATGTTCCCATTTATTCTGTATTGCAATTTTTGCGTTTCCAAACAAAGATAGATAGCTAGCTTGGTGTTTCTGCCTCACCATAAATTTCAGAGAGGTGTTTCGGAAACCTCCCCTAAATATATATGCCCCTGAAGGTGGGTAAATGGAACACTATAGCTACATATCTAATGTTACTGCATGCATGTAGTAACTAGCAATAATTATACAATTTAGATGATAATTACTTCCTGGAAGTGTATCATGCAAGCTATATGCATTTCTTCACATAATTTATACATGTACTTCACCAATGGTTGCATTCTAGTATCTAGTAGTATAGCAAAATAGTTTTGAGCTACTGTGAAACCACATACACTTTCATTGATGTTCACATGATTCTATGAACATAGCTAGTATATAGGAGGAGAATCCAACAACAGAGAGCACACCTGACATGCTTAATGTGATGTCAGTGACTGAGTTGACAGATAGCTTTATTCCATTATAGTTACAGTTATAACTTAGCAACAGATGCATGCAGCCACAAACATATACTGTCATACCTCTATATACTTCAATAATTATAATGTTCTGGAAGTCACTAACAGTCATGCATGATTCTTCTGTATGAAGATCCTCACTAGTGCATGAAAGTAAAGTTATTGGCATCACTAGGGACCCGCCGATTATGCTCATAATTTTACCTATTATGCTATGCTGCACTGCTCAAAAATTTACCTATTATGCTTAAATTTATGCTCAATACTTACCCATTATGCTCAAATTATGCCCAATTTTTTATGTCTCAGTTCTCATGCTCTGCTAATAATTTCCAATTTATGGATAAATAATAAGTGGCTGAAGCACAAACTTACTTGTCAAAATGCATATCACAGAAAAGATCGATATACTCTAATAGAACAGTCAGCTATGTGATTGTTCTATTAGAGTTACTGACTGTTCTATTAGAGTATATCGATTTTTCTGTGATAGCTATTTTGATAAGCAAGAATTCATACTATTACACAAATATTCTACCTATTATGCTAGCATTATGCTCAATGCTTTCAGACACCTATTATGCTCATAATTATGCCAGCATAATCGGCGGGTCCCTAGGCATCACTATACCGAAGTTTGTCTTTTCATAACATGTTGTAATTGTGGCTTTTAAAGTCAAAGTGGAAACAAGACAAATCAGCCGCAATGTTAAAACACCAAAGTGAAAACCAAACAATTGGTAAAAATATTTCTGTACAGCAGTATCAGTTTCTGCTGAACCAACAAGTTACTTTAGATAGAATCATCACGTGATTGCATGCATGCTCAAAAATTGCTCCCACCTACTTGCCTCCATAATTTGAAATTCTCAGTTCACTATATACGGTAATCCTCATGAATCGAGGCATCTGCAAACTTTGAATTTCACACAGCAATTGGAGGTGACCCCTTATCACACAAGCAACAAGATCAAGCCTAAGCTTTGCTCTTACCATTCACTATAGTTTAGAGCTATAAATATTAATAAATCAAATTATCATTCTCTATTACAATTAAGTTTTATATACCAAGTACACCTTATTCTAACATAAAAGGTAGCTAACAATAACAATTAAAAAATGATTCCAATAACAACATATGGATATGTGTACAAAGCTGCAGTCATGTGAGCTATATATATGGACAACTTCATAAGCGGAATTTCTACTATTAAACCAATGCAACAGTGTGCTTTAAAGCACATGCACATGATCTTTATGCCATCCTTAAAGTGTAGCAAACATGCTGTGAACATGCAGGGCTTATTAGTTGAGCAATTGAATAGCTATACAGTGAAGCCACACAAGATCATGATGTTGGTTATGTGCACTATAGTATATAGCCACATCTACTAGGAGGATAGATTAATCCAATCCTTTAGGCTAATTACTCATCTCTATAGGTGCTGACAGCTGAATAATGTCACCAGAATATTCTGGATCCTATAACTTTGTGGTTGGCTGCTGTGGTGGTGGTATATCAACCAGTGTGTCACTTGTTAGCAGCTAGGAGGTTTTATCACTTTATGTGCTTGATGTTAGCTTTCCCAAGAGTGGGCTGTCTCTTATGTGCTTAGAAGACCCTTCAAGCTTTGAGTAAGGCTGGTGCAGTTGAAGATTAATGAAGAAGGCTGGTGGAACATTGTGCAAGACCAGAATTACTCCAGAGATATTGGTGGCCTGCAGCTAACTCTCCACTGGATTTTGGTTTGGAACGAAAGTTGTGTGTTTCACAAATTGGAGAGATGCATTGGTGCATACATGGTTCCAATACTATGTATATGTACATCCATTATAATTTTCAACCAGTTAAGTATTTAAATGCTAGAGTGCAGCAGCCTCATGTAGACACCCACCCACTATGTAAAACAGTGCCCTCTGCATGATTATGGCTATACCATGGTAAAATACTGCAGTGTGGTACAACAAGTTGGGTCTTAATATCCATGTGCTGAGATGTGCTAACAAACAATGGGCTTTACTGCATTACATTGGGTGTTAGACTTGGAAACAGCTCTATCATTATAAAACTTTTTTTTCTGATTAAATTACAAAAGTGCATGCCTTTATTAACTAGTATATGTCATTAAAATGCTCTCAATCTTTTCCCCACATTGATGACATGTTCCTTCCAACCTGTCTGCACAACTCCTGCACAGATCTTTGTGGCCACAAGGTTGTAGAGCACAATTACGCTTATTCTTGATACACAAAATACACTCCTCTTTTCTCTCAGATTGCTGCAATATAAATTGTTACACAATGTAGACAGTTCGATTCACCCTACCTCAATTTTATCACCGAGCTCTACAAGAACCTTTTGCAATTCAGAATTCTTTTTAGTTTCACCTTTTTTATTTATCATGTTATTGACTTGAGTGACCCTATCAAAAAGTGTTGGGACTGCTTTTAACACTGGAATCTTCACTTACTTAGATGACAGTCTCTGCAAAAACCAGCTGGCTTGTCTAGAGTTCGAGTCCAACTCTCGTTTGTGCTTTTTGTTAATCTCATCTACAGTTTTCTTCAACTCATCTCGCTGTAGAGAAGTACATAATGGCATTTATAAAGTATTGAGAACTACAAAGTAGTCTTCAGTAGTAGACTAGACATCCAAATAGTGGGGTACACTCTAATAAGGACTCGAGGCATACACAGTAATACTAACACTACAAATATTTAAATTCATTTACAACAACAGGATTGCATTCGATTATTATTTTAAGAAGCAAAGAACACAGAACACAGACAACAGTAGTACATCAAACTTCTGTGCCACAGATGTTCCGAGCATCTACAAAGTTATTGTTGCACAATAAGTTTTAATGGCTTTGTATTACAGCAGCAAAAGCAAAAAAGGGGTTCCAATCATAGGAGCCCCTTTGATTGTAAATTCCAACTTACCACTCTTTTCACTTCATCATATTCTCTTCTAATATCTGCCATCTTCTTGTGTAGGTCTTTGTGCTTACTATCCTTCTCATGAATGATGTCCTGAAACAAAGTGTGAACAAAACATGGGAATAGATATAACTGATTTTCATTTTCCTGTGATAACTATTACTTACTTCACATTGTTTTCTTTCAGATTCTCTTTCATTTTGATACCTTACTAGAAAGTCTTCATGTTTCTCTTCAAATCTGATTTCGTCCATTGTGTAATTCTGTTGTACATCTTCCAGCTATGAGGCATCAGCTAGCTAAATTAACTTATGCCTTCTCTTTTACATACGTACCCTGGCTTGCAAGTCATCTAGTTCCTTACAATTTTGTTTCTTTGTCTCCATAAGTTTTTTCTACAGTGCAAAAATCAATTAATACTTATTCATTAACAGTTATACCAGAATTTCATCCTTATTCTTCTCTAAATCTCTTTCCCTCTCTTTCATCTGTTCATACTCTTCATCAGTCAAGGTCCTGGCCGTGTCCTTGTTCTAATTGTACATACACTAACAATCATCACTAACTTAAAGGTTACACAACCTCATGGACTTCTTTACAGTAAGGATGAGCTCGATCACTGGCCTGAGTTGCCAGTAAACTTGTGAGCATCACATGTCTGGTAACTAAGAAAAGAGAGACAACCAACTAAATTTTATATGTGCTAAATAGTGATGTAGAATTTAGCTGTGGGAACCATGGGAAGATATTTAAGTACAGTGGAGAGGCGATTATCTGAATAAACAAATGTTCAATTAAAGAGTGTATACATAAAGCGTATGTTCTATTAGAACAAATGAATGATTTTATTAAGTATAAATATTGTGCTTCTCTATAGACACTTTTTGTAATTAACTGACCTGTACAAAAACAGTTTTTAATCTTATGTACTTTTTAAATATTTCACAAGTTATTTCCCCCTATTAATACAAGTACACCAAAAAATTTGGAATTTTCAACTACAGTAGGGACCATAGCACATCGATAAAAAGTACTGAAACAAGCTGGAGTATAGTGCACAATATTAAATCATAGTAAAACAATAAGAAGTGTTATATCCCTACTGTGCAATTCGGCCATTATGGTAGGTATCTTTAGCACAGTAGGGATATAACACTTCTTATTGTTTTACTGTGATTTAATATCATGGACTACTCCAACTTGTTTCAGTACTTTTTATCAATGTGCTATGGTCCCTACTCTAGTTGAAAATTCCAAAGTTTTTTGGTGTACTTGTTTGTTGACTTTTTTTTGTAAATAATTAATACGACTGGTGAACCCACACATACCCCATTTGAAATGGCGCTGCACGCCCCAGCTATGTTAATTATCGTCTGAAAAGTGAAGTATCCATTACACTTCATTGTCAGCCATATTCAACCCGTTTCACAGCATTTTGAATCAAGAACTGTTCGAAAAGCATCTCTGCAATCCCTGCATACCAAAAGAAATGGTGCTGCACGCCCCAGTTACATCGATTATCATCCGGATTGAAAAGTGAAGTAACCACTACGCTTCGTTGTTGGCTATGTTCAACTCATTACACAGCAGTACGAATCAAGAAACATTCCAAAAGTGCCTCTGCTAACAAAATAGCCACTGTGAAAAATACGGACGATTTCCATTACGAAGGGAAGCCATCATGTGCTACCACCAAATTAACACTTTTCACTGTCAGCAAAGATGAATGGGACACAAAGGAGGACACTGGTAAGTCCATGAAGAATACATTGTACGCACTGTGGTATGCCAAAAGGCACCTGTCGGGCTGCAGCAACATCGCACAGTCAAAAAATCAAGCCCGTAGCCTTAGCCGTTATATCGAGTCATGCTTGACTGAAGGCATCAGTCAGCTACTTACTCAGTCAGTCATCACTAGAAAATTCCTTTAAATAATTTTCTTTAATTCTGTAGCAACTTGTTGAAAGCGTTTCGGGTCGATCTGAAAGCTTGTTTGGCTTATCTGATTTACCTGACCAGTATTGCCTCATCATCATCAGGGCAAATTGAGGCTGTTTTTGGGTGATGTTATTGCGTGGGCCACGTCTACTCCTTTGTGGTCCCTACTATACAGTACTATTGTATTGTATGATAATTATATAGGTATCTCAGTCTCCACTGTAGTTTTAAAAAATGTAAAATTAACTTTGATTTGTTAACACACTTTCTCACTGCTAAACATTCTCATCATGGTACAGATTCATGTCAATACCAATACAGTAAAACACTGCTTGCTTACTGAAGTTGTGCCTGCCTCCCTGCCATGCCTGCCATGCCTGCATTACACCAGTACAGAGACAAGTTGCAGCACACATACACTAAACAAGGGAATACTCAGGTAACAAACAGTGTTCTATATACAAGTGACCAACATTTGATGAAGTGCAGGGCATCTTCTTGGCATGGACTAACTCAGTACTCAGCATCCAACAAGGCAAATCCAGTCTTGACTCAGCATATAATAACTGCACATTCAAAGAATGAATAACTACTAATGTTTGTCATAGTACTGGCAATTTTACATTTCTCTAAAGGATGGCATGAGTACTAATAAGCAAGCAACAACTTGAAAAAATAACAACAGATCACCAAAAGTACAAATAGCAATTAAGTGTCTCTATCCTGCAGTCAAGCCAGTTAAGTAGGATGATATGTTAATTAAACATGTATAAAAAAACTACAGAGAGTGTCCATTAAACCTGCAAAGTTTAATGGACACTCTCTGTAGTTTTATATAGTTTAATGGACACTCTCTGTAGTTTTATATAATGTCATCACCATATTATATAAAAATTAAACCTGCAAAGTTTAATTTTTATATAATATGGTGATGACATTAGTGTCCATTATTTTATCATCTAAACATCACCGGTAAAATTAAAATTAAGTCACAAAATGCTCATTATCAAATGGTAGAGTAGTACTGTATAAGTAGGGATTGCTCTGAAAATTTTGCATGCCACCCAAATATCCGCCTTTGAAAATCACCCTACATGACAAAAATCACCTTTACAGAATAGTACTAGTTCATATGATATTGATATATAATACAGCATAAAAATATAACAAAACGCTTACAGGTGGCAGGATATAGAATTTAAACATTGCCAAAACTCAACTTTTAGTCTCACAGCCTCACTGACCACAGTCACAAGGGTAGAACCTAAGCGAAGCAGTGCAGCAGTGCACAACCACCATTGTACACCACAAGTGTAGGCCTTCTGCACTTTGTCTTTTCTTTTATCTAGCTCTAATCAGGTCTTTTTCATCCAATGAAACCATATTGAGGCATTAATTTTCCATATCAACACTTCCTTTCAGTAGCATATTTAGATGTCACAGAATTATTTCAGAGCTGGATTATTGAAATGCTTCAGTCCTGGTGCTACTATAAGAGGTATACTAGCTAGATATCTGCAACTTTGTGATTGGGATCCCATTCGCAATTTGTCTGGCGGCACCATGCAAAAAGATGGGTGCTGCCAGACTAGTTCACAATAGGTTTGCATCCACACCCATCTTGGTTGACTAATGACGATAGAGACACCTCTTCACAATCTAGCTATTTACTTAACAGAAATAAGACCTTAATGGTCATCTCTTTTAAATTGACAATTGTTTAAAATACTAGTTTGGATAGATGAAGTAGTCAATATCAGAATTCCATTTAAATTAGTCTAACAGAGCATACATTTTTAATAGTACACCAGGTGACAAAATACTCTAATAGAACATTCACTTCTCTATCATTCAAATAAATAAAATCAAGATTAGGATAGACAAACCATATAACTCCATGGAACAGTCAGTGGCCAGTGATGATGGTCTGGCCCAATACCACTGTCTAGTCCCTTACCACCATCTTATCAGACTCCACAATATCCAGTATGGCCTCAGGGAAGTCAGATTCCACCATGTGTACCATCGCCATAGCATGATGGAACACCATCCTCTGTAGTTAAGATGATATTCACATGTTACAGGATAAATAAATCACCTCATCCTCTCTGAGGTCAACTAAACTGATGTACTGCTTTCTCTGGAAGTTCAGTTCATCTTTCGGGTCAAGTATTCTACCTGAACGGTTTAAAATGTCCATCAAATTCTTATTACAAAATTCCACCTAAAAATACATAGTGGTAATATGATGTAGTTACATAAGCAAATGTGGATACTTTTCTTCTCAGTTCTTGCTGCAGTACATATAGCTTGTCAGCTGTTATGGTGTTCAGTACTGGAAATGCATTATCACCAAAATTCCTATAGTAATACATTAGAGAGGGTTTTTAATTGTTATTAAAGGCATCACTATGTTGGTAGTTCCAATAACCATTTCATATTTGAAAGCTTTTACTATAAGATTAACTACTTGCACACACTCATTTTACTATTAGGCTCTGGAACTCACTGCCAGCAAGTACATACTGTAAGTTTAACAAAATCACAATCAATTTATGTTATGGCATTGTGAAGCCAGTATACCACACCAGTGTGTGAACTATAACATCACTTTCTCCATGGAAAAATGGCAGAAGGCTGCCTGCTTTATTATGCTCTTCAGGAAAAAACGTTGACAAACAGGTAATGAGCATATGAACACTATGTGCCATCATAAGGTCATTCCTTGCCCCTCAGTGTCTTGAGGAATTGGCAATATCAAAGCAGTAGGCAGCTGTAAAATCTGTCAGAGGGATAGAGATTATGATTAACGAAGTGCGAAGATTATTAAGCATATAAAACAGTTCAAAGACAAATTGTGATGGCACTGAGTTGTCTTGTGTTCTTTTTTATGGTGCCACAGCAGTATAAATACCAGGAAACTTTTTGAATTTGTGATTTCTCCTGTCTTGCCCATTCATCATAACAAATGTAGTTACAATATTACCTTCCATAATCATAGCAATGCAGTGGTTTTACTTTCATTTTTCATGAGCATACAAAAGCCACATCTGGGGGATTAATAGGGAGCAAGTATATGCCTGTTTGTGGTGACTGGTTACCTACCATGGGCTATTAGCTATTGGGTAAGCATAGCAAATCAAAAGTGAGATAACAACGCTTGAAGTCTATTTGCTAGAAGGTCTCTTTAGTCAATTTAAAGACCTTGTTATCTTCCAAGGATCAAAGCACATTACACATACTATTATCAAATGAATGTGAGTGCATGAAGTCACGTGTAAACAATAAGCAATACATCCTTTTAAATGTAATAAAATTATTATATAGGTAATATTCTACAGTAATAGCATTTTACATTAAATTTACCAAATGCTTTGCTATTAGCCACATACATAATTAATATACTAGTATATACTCACCCAAAGAAACGATCAAACAATACATTAGCAATGGACTTCTCCTCAACGTAAGATGGAGCATGTTTAACATCACTCTTTTCTCTATACCAACACACGAACAAAACATCACTATAACCATACAGTACATAATACACACAAACTAACCCATCATAGAGCAGCTTGAAGTAGGTACTAGTTAGTCCTGGTCTTATCTTGACAGCTTTACTCCATATACAACTAGCCTACAGCATAAAGTGTAGTACTACAGTGAAGCCTTTTTAAAAGCACAGCCCCTCCCCCCCAATAAGTTAGTGTATTTTATTTTGGGACAACATGGTCACTATAATGAGGCAGTCTGATTAATGAGGTCATGAAGTACACCTTAGCTATGTTTGGGACCTACTTGACATGATCATGATAATGAGGTGGTCTTAGTCACTAAGTGAGGCTTCTCTGCACTAAACATAACATCAACATCTTACTATGTGTTCTATGTCGCTCTTCTTCATTGCTGTGTTACGGTCACGATCAAGTTTTATGCTACACAAAAATGTTTAATATGCAACCTACACAGCTATCACTGGTGCTTACTCATTAATGTCAATGCCATGATCCAGGTCTTCTCGAATCATGTTTTGAATCCACACCTCTCTGGAGTAGAGTTGACCATGCAGTCCGTCGTCCAATAGCAATGACCCTACACATAAGTACATACACTCTAAATCAATAGCACGTTGCTAGCATATAAATATGTACCTAGGTCTGTTGGTACTTTATCATTTGCTTCTTCTAAGAACAAAAATCTCTGAGACTATTAAAACAGCATGATACATTATTAGTAACAGTACATAGAGATGCTTACATATTCAATCCACTCTTCTTGCTTGATTCCCTTTATTTGTGTGCATGTATCGCCATCCATTAGCTCACAGAATTTACTGCAAAACATTCATACTTAAAAAATCTACTATAAGAGTATCACTAGCTGGTAAGAAAAGAGAAACAGGAATGTACCACCCACTTGCTACATTAAACACACTAAGCCACCTGTGCACTGCTACTCAGGTGCTATGAATCCCAGAGGCAAGACTAATATCCCGTTCTACTATGTCTGACGGGTAAAGGTGTGAACACCTACGCATATGTCCCATATGAATCTCACTGGCTATGGTATTTGCTTCCCCAGGTACCCATTAACACAGCTGGGTAGGCTGATTCCCCAGTTTATACTAAACAGTTCAATAGACAGGTGCAATGTTCCTTGCTCAAGGAAAAAACAGCAACAGCAACTGGGCATAACTGAGCATCAAACCTGATTATCTACCACTTATTCACACACTCACGCACACATACACACACACACACACCCATTCACACATGCACACGCACGTACGCACGCACCCACCCACACACACACACAAACACACACACACACACACAAATCCTATGGCAGCCACACAAAGCACAGATATTGCTGCTAGACAAACAAGCACTGGGATAACTGTGCACCACTCAGACACTTGAGTCTTGTGTAGAAAAATCCCCCTGGGGCAGGGCTAGTAATCTGTAGGAGGTCACACAGAGAGAGGTCGCGGAACCTGAAATTCCACAACAACCCCAACACTGCTAAGTGTGACAAGGACAGCTGGGTATTTGCTTCCCCAGGTACCCATTGATGTTGCAGCTGGGTGGGGTGCTTCTCCAGTTGACTCCAGGCCACCAGGTCCCTATTTTACAGCTGGGTAGACTGGAGCAATGTGAGTGAAGTTTCTTGTTCAAGGTAATAACAACAACACCAAATTGGTATAACTGGACATTGAACGTGGAAAACCTTTTGAACACCAGGCTAATACTCTAGGCACTTGACTATGCTACATTACACACACACACACACACACACACACACACACACACACACACACACACACACACACACACACACACACACACACACACACACACACACACACACACACACACACACACACACACACACACACACACACACACACACACACCAGGGGCGGATCCAGAGTTTGGAAAGGAGGGTACACTTTGCTGAAAAGTTGAAAAGCACAAAAAAAAAAGGTCACAACAATAATGGCTGTTCTTTACCAAATTTATTTACTATAAAGTATATAAAGATCTTTATTCATAGCTTCATAGTTAAGCTGCACTGCCTCATGAACACTGTGACTGCTTTATTAGAGTGACTGCTCTATTAGAGTATCTCGATCTTGTATGCAATTTCTTTTTAAAGGGGGGGGGGGGGGGGGGGGGGGGGGGGCATGTGCCCCCTGCACCCCCTCTCCCCCCCCCCCCCTGGATCCGCCACTGCACACACACACAACACACACACACACACACACACACACACACACACACACACACACACATGCCCACAGATACTAACCGGACATTGTGATCAAAGTCCATGTCTTTTTCTGAACATTCTGAAATCACAATGACACTCACACTAACAGATCTCACATTGGCATACCAGTAAAAAATACAGTCAACACTTCTTCCTGAAAGACATCATGCTGGCTCAGTCCAAATGTCCACTTTTCATTGTATGTTCTCACACAAACATTGCAACCACCACGAAGTAATGCCAGGGCGCCAACCTTCATTCCTTCCCCTGTGAACAAACAAAGTTGATACACTGAATGGCATAAAATACCTTAGTTACCTATATGTAGAAAACTGAAATACATACAATATAATTATTTTAAGTTTGGCAAGAAACATTTTCATAAAGATATTTAATGTTGTAATTAGTCATAAATAGGTGTGCAATGGATAGGGATGTGACAATTATGCTGGCACAAGGGTATGGATAGGAATTAGGAATTGTGCTGGTATTTTGAATACTTTAACAGTAAGAAATCTGTAATTTGCATAATTCCATAATACTAAGACACTATAGATAGATATGTACGTTATCCATTTTGTCAAATACATGGACACAAAAATAGCAAAAAAGGCATTATAGCATGCTAACATGCTCATCAAAACAAAGTATGTACACACATACTGAGGAAATAGAATGGGTTAGTGGATGGAATTGTGTGTTGGTAGTAGAAAATTGAAAATGCTGGTTAGAAGGGATGGAAATTAGTCTATGTAGGATATCATGGGCTAAATAAATAGCATCTAGAACGGAGTGAAAGCTACTTGAGTTTTCATAAACAGGAATCTGACCAGCTTCAAGTAACAGGTCCACCTGCTGCCACACACCCAGTGTGCAGCATGCTTCTGAATTGATTCCATCTGTGGTGTTTTATAAATATATACATACTTTTGAAGAACTTCTCTACCAAACAGGTGAAGCATATTTAAGGATTGACCTAGCCAAGCACTTGTATGCAACTGCTTTAATGTACATGGGATACAAGAAGAATGTGCACCGTAGATATAGTTAAGAGTACAGGTTGCCTTAGCTGCCAGATGTTTAACTTCAGTTTGTCTCCCTATTAAGGTGAGAGTTAATGAAGATTCTTAAGTGGCAAAGCAAACTAGGTATGTTGACCAGCCAGGGTATAGCTGTAAGCAGGTGAAAAACACTTGTAGGAAAACAAATTTCAGTGGATTTAAATTTCAACTGTCACAGTCTATGTAGAAGTAGTAACTATGTATTAATATGATTATATGTATATGATTAGTGTAACCCATAATTGATGTACACGTGAGATATGTTACAATCATGATCAGTTGTCATTCCGGTTATCACATGGCGCTGCGAGCAGGGTCAAGGGGAAGCTGCTAATAACCGCTACCTTTCATCCAGTGATTCTTAACCCGAAACTCGATTCCCTGGTGCCGGTTAGAGGCACCCGTAAAGGTAGACGTAGAAACCCTGCTGTACTCCTGTTTCCGCCATTTTTTTTCTCTGTAGAAGTGGGTGGAAGACCACCCGAAGATGGCCGACGATCACCCAGTACCGCCTTACACATTCCGCCTGAGTGACTTGCCTAAGCTGGACCTTCAAGTTGATCGTGGAACGGACTTCACCGCGTGGCGTCTACAATGGGATTCCTATAGCAGTTTGTCAGGTTTGGGAGACCAGCCAGCAGCCAAGCAGGTACAGGCGTTAAGTTTATGTTTCTCCAGGGAAACCCTGTTGTACAGAATCTGGGCCTCACAACTGAGGCACGAAATGATGTTTCACAGGTTATACAGGCACTACAGCGCTATGTGGATGGCCATATCAATGAAACAGTGGAGAGGCGGAACTTCCGCCGTAGGATACAGCAACCCGGAGAAACGTTCGATGATTTCCTCATATCACTGCGTGAATTAGCAAAAACTTGTAAGTTCTGCTCAGACACATGCAAGGAAAAGAGCATACGCAATCAAATAATAGAAGGGTCAAAGGATGGTTGCAGGAAAATGACCTCACATTGTCTAAGACAGTCACTATATGCAGAAGCCGAGAAGCAGCAAAAAAGCACTGTCAGGGTATTCATACTTCGGACCCAATGAATGTTGCAGGCATTGCAGCCATGCACAGACCCAAGCAACAACAGTACTCTCCAGCGTCTGCATGTCCTGGATGTGGGTACCTTGCACATCAAGGAGGCCGCCAGCAATGCCCAGCCTACAATCAGACCTGTATGTCTTGCCACAAGGTAGGACACTTTGCAAAAGTATGCCGTAGCAAGGGTGTCCGACCACCCTCCAGTAACATGCACCAGAAGGTACCACAGACCCCACAGCAGACAGGCATGCAACCAGCTGACACACAGCCCAAGCCAGGAGCCTACGCTCTTCATGCGTATCCACACCATAGTCAACAACAATATCTACAGCTGTACACAATGCAAGAAGGTATCACAGAACCAGCACCAACTGTGAGGGTCAGCATATTATCACCCACAGGCCAACACTTCATTGACGTGCTTCCAGACTCTGGGGCGGACATCTGTGCAGCCGGGCAAGCGGTCCTTAGTGCCATGGGACACCACGTGGATAACATCCTTCCGTCCCATATCACCCCCAAGACAGTCAATGGCCTGAATATGACACCGCTTGGGAGAGTACCAGTCACCATCTCCCTTGGACAGGCAAGATATGATGATGACATACACATATACCCTGGAATAGCAGGAGCTCTCTTGTCTTGGAAAGCAGCCAGAGGTTTAGGAATTTTGTCACCTTGCTACCCACGGCCAATCCCGCAAGCCAACCCAAATTATGCGCAGACATGCTCTACTCAGATAGGACAAGTGAACTGCTCAATCACACAGGACCTAATAGACCGATACCCTACAGTGTTTGATGGACAAATACGCGTAATGGAAGGAGAGGCCTTTCACATTACGTTGCTGGACAATGCCATACCGTTTTGTGTAAAGAGTCCACGATCCATTCCCTTCGCATACAGAGACAAGCTCAAGGCAGAGCTGGATCTGCTCCAGGAACAAGGCATCATAGCCCCAGTTACCGAAGTAACCGAGTGGTGTGCACCAATTGTGGAGACACCAAAGAAGGGCACAGATCGTATCAGAATGTGCGTCGACCTGTCTCGTCTCAACCGTTATGTGCGAAGAGAACGCTACCAGTCCCCTACCCCAGCCGAGACAGTGGCAGATATTGCATCCAGTGAGGCCAGGTATTTTACTGTCATTGATGCTGCCAAGGGGTACCATCAGTGCCCACTGGACGAGGAGAGCCAGTCGTACACCACATTCATCACACCATTTGCCGCTTCAAATACTTGAGAGCTCCTTATGGTCTATCATCCATCGCAGAACACTATAATCGCAGGATGGCAGAGGCTTTTGAAGGACTAACAGGGTTTCGTCGGGTGGTTGATGATGTGGTGATATATGACAAAGATAGGGGAAGTCACATGGCACACGTCCACCAGTTCTTGCAACGATGCCAAGAACAACAAATTTCACTCAACAGAGACAAATGCTCGTTTGTCCAAACCCAAGTAACTTTTGCAGGGTTCCAACTATCTTCAGAGGGCTATCGTGTAGATTCTTCAATCACTAGTGCCCTGTCTAAATTTCCAACACCAACAAACCGCAGTGACCTGAGATCATTCTTTGGCTTGGCCAACCAGCTATTATCCAGCACAGACATAGTTTCCACACTCCTGCTGCCAATGCGCACTTTGTTGAGTACTAAGCATGACTTCTTGTGGTCACAAGAACATGACAAAGCTTTTGTAGAAGCAAAAGCAAAGCTTACAGAAGTGCCCATCCTAGCATATTTCAATCTAACTAAGGAGACACGTCTCTGCACTGATGCCAGTAGGCAAGGACTTGGGTTTGTCCTACAGCAACTCTCCGATGCTGGCCAGTGGAACTTGGTCCAAGCAGGCTCTCGTTTCTTGACATCCGCTGAGTCACGATATGCTGTCATTGAACTGGAATTGCTGGCAATTGCATGGGCAGTAACTAAGTGTCATGTGTTTCTGGGGGGCATGCAGCATTTTCAGGTTGTCACAGATCACAACCCTTTAATCCCCATACTGAATAGTCATCGCCTGGACGAGATTGAGAATCCAAGGTTACAACGACTCCGTACCCGGCTGATGGGGTATAACTTTACGGCAATCTGGTGCAAAGGCAGTACACACAAGGCCCCCGATGCACTTTCACGGCATCCAGTCGAGGAGCCTATACCAGAGGACTTGCTTGCAGAATTTGGAGAGGACCATATTCCAGCCCCAACAATTGCAGAGATCAGAATGCAGCAGACCACAACAGCAGATAACCTACGCTTGACAGAATTGCGAAGACAAGCTACCCATGATGAAGAGTACACACTGTTGAAAGCCACAATCTTGGATGGTTTCCCTGCACACAGAGGAAAACTACCAGAAGCATGCAAGCGATATTGGCAGGTCCGGCACAATCTCACAGTAGAGGAGGACCTTATAGTATATGGCTGCCGACTTCTCATACCGTCCCGAATGCGTAAGGACATACTACAGCAACTACATGAGTCGCATCAAGGACCAAGCAGAGGGCACGCCTCACAGTGTACTGGCCAGGAATGGACAATGATACCGAAATTATGATATCACACTGTGTACAGTGTCAAACTTACTTACCGTCCCACACTAAGGAGCCGATTGTCAGCAAGCCACGTCCATCTCGCCCTTTTGTAGAGATTGCCACAGACTTTTGTTATTATGGTGGCCAGTGTTACCTGGTTGTAGTGGACTGTTACACAGACTGGCCCACTGTTGCTCCCATGGGAAAAAGTGTCAATGCGGCAGCACTTACAGTGGTCCTGAGGGAGCTATTTAGTAGAACGGCAGTACCGGATTTGTTTTGGTCAGATGGAGGCCCACAATTTACATCCAAGAAGTTTCAAGACTTTGCTGTGCAATGGGGCTTCAAACACCAGATGTCATCACCACACTATCCACAGAGCAATGGCAAAGCAGAAGCGACGGTAAAGTCGATGAAGAAGATTATACGTACTACCTGGAATGGCAAATACTTGGATGAGGATAAGCTCTGTAAGGCACTGTTGCAGTACCGCAACACGCCATCATCACGAGATGGGTTATCTCCAGCTCAGAAGCTTTTCGGGCATCCAGTCCAAGACACTCTCCCAGCCCATCCCAAGTCATTTAACCCACAAGGGCAAACCAACTTAGACAGAGCAGCAGAGAAGGCAGAGCACACCCAAAGAGCAGCGGAACACTACTACAACAGACAGGCACATTCATTACCAGAGATTCATGTGGGCTCCCAGGTAGCTTTACAGGATCCAAGAACTAGGCTCTGGGATAAATATGGGGTAGTGATCAGAATGGGGCAACATCGCCAGTATGTTGTTAAGACAGAGTCCGGGCAAGTCCTCACAAGAAACCGTAGATTCCTATGGCGACGGGTACCTCTACCAGCACAGCCACAGTCAACACAGCCAATAGATGAACCACTACTCCATGCTAATGTGCCACAGCAGCGGCCAAGTGACGAAGCACACTAACCACTGGGCGCCATTTCACCAATCCAGTCAAGAAGATCAAACAGACCAAGGAAGCCCACAAACAGACTTATAGAAGACCCCTATTGGAACAGTTAGTAATTAAGCTTTTTCATATTTTCCCACATATGAGAAGCTTGTGGGGGGATGTAGAAGTAGTAACTATGTATTAATATGATTATATGTATATGATTAGTGTAACCCATAATTGATGTACACGTGAGATATGTTACAATCATGATCAGTTGTCATTCCGGTTATCACAGTCTACACCACTCATAATTTGAAGCTAGATCTTCTTAAAGTAAACGCTGCTTGTGAGGAGGTACAATTTCTTTATAGAGAGCAATACTGTTAGCAAAATGGATTACTTTATGCAGCTCATCAATATAAAGTTTAAAAAATGAGGGACCAAGAAAAGAGCCTTGGGGAATCCCCAATCTAACAGGAAGCAAAGTCTACCAACAAGCAGTGAATGAAGTTGTGCCTTTTAAAGGATTGAAGCCCAATTATTAACTGAAGACAGAAAAATGGCGACAGTGGAATGTTTATTATGAAAACCATGTTCAGCTTTACTTATAAGATTGCTACACTCTAAAGCTGCTGAAGTTGATGGTTTCCATCACTTTAACAAATATGGAAATGAGCTCGAGACTGGTAGTTTGAGGGAAGATGTTATCATTCTTTTTGTGTACTGGAACTATGTTAGCAATGATCCAGTCCCTTAGCAGACAATTACAATCAACAGAAAGTTGAAACAGATAATTACAGCAGCAACCTTTAGCAGATGTGCTATAGTACAGGCAGGACCAAAAGCCTTATCACATTGCAAGTAAACACACTTATCATAAATGATAGCTTTGGATGGAGTTAGAGTCACATAAAGATTTGATGATAGAGCTATCTTCAGTAGTGAATATGGAGTTAAAATACTGGCTAAATTGATGAAATTCCAAAATTTCTTACTAAGATGTAGACAAAGCAGAGATGTAATCAGTGGTGTCCTGTCTGGTCTTGGAATGAATAAGATCACTAATGCTTTATATTTCAACTTAACAAGTTCTAAGTTTGTGCACGTTGCATAATTATTTTGTGATATAGATATCTCTTGGTCCAAATAAGATGGAGAGTTTCATCAGTAAACCAATGCTTCAACTTAGACTGTTTCCGCTTAATGGTAGGAACAACAGATTCAACAGCAACAAAAAAGTAGGTCTAAACATTCTGAATCAAAGTCAAGGAACATGAGACAATAACTCCTTCAAGGCAATAGTTGTATAACTGTTTAGCATGGTTCTGTTGTGTAGGGAGGTAGATGCAAACATACTTTAATAGAACAGTCAGAAATTCTAATAGAGCAGTCACGTTAGTTATGCTATTCTAATAAAGCAGTCTGATATAATGGAAAGGCAACCAACTAAAGAGAAGTCTCTTTAAAGTTTAAATATCAATTTAAATGATGTGATATAGCAATAAACTGACATTACTGGCTAAAAATGGTGATTTTTTGAAAAAGCATAATGTTCAGCTTTATGAGTTATCATAATAGCCGTATGCCGAGCAATAAACGGTATAGAGTTTAGTCTGACAAAATGATGCTCTCCTGATTCTTCACTATAAAGCAATGATTACTTCATTGTGTACACCACACCCCACATGAGACACTTTCTAGTGACACAAATAGGATGCATAAGGAGGTCAATTGCCTTACCACCAAGTTAATTCTGAAGCATTTACCTACACTCATGAAAACACACCTATGCATTGTTATGTGGGCCTCGATTTAAGTAATAAGATTATGGCCAGCATACAGCATCAGATTCTTAGCATATATCCATGCTAAATAAAAGGAGCTAATTAGAAGTCACATATGTGTGGTAGTTACCAAACTGCTTCATTTTTTAGACCTCCCCTTGCAACAACCATGGACTACTGTAGTAACCTGGCTACACAGTGTTTAATCTTGTCACTCAGCAAAGTATACCAAACATAAATGCACACCTGGGATGCATATACTACGCACGCATCTTAGACTATGATACATACAAAATGTTTGCACCACAAGCCTACAGAGCTTGGAAAAAACAATGTCAAAATATCTACAAGTGTGAAATCATCAAATGCCACTACATACCAAATTGTCCAATGATGGATGCTCTCCGATCCTTTCCTTCCTCCTTTTTACTAGTAAATCCAAGCAATAAACAACGTCGGTGCAGACAAGTATTCTTATTAATCATCGTCAAACATTCACTAGTGGGATCATAGTACAGCTGGCCAACTAGTATTGGTTCTTCCTTGATATGTGATTCCCATATGACCTCATAGAAATGTGAACAACTGTCAAAATAATCCAGTGAAAGTTCTTCCTCCATTGAAACTGGTACTGGCTTCTATACATTATAAAAACAATACTTTATTACATGACCACCTCAAAATCTTAACAGCATTTACATTGATGTGTGCTTTCCAGATTCTTGACCATCGGTGAAACAATTGCTGTTATGTATGTGTGCCTTTTCGTACAACCTTTTTGTGTAGCCTTTCATAATTGTGTATATGTCTACTCTATATCTTTTTCACATGCCAAGTTTAGCTTTTCTAAACACCCACATTAGGGCTTTGTACTTGCTATCAGTATGAGGTTACTGTTATAATCACAGCAGGAGTAGATTAGTCACAATCCCATGACAAATGTGATAATAATTGCAGCATAAGTTTTGAGCTAATTGCAGCAAAGCTACATGCTTATTTAATTGATAATATGAATTTACATTCTGGGCAAACCATTTGTGCTGATTGCCTAGCTTTCCTCTCCCTCAATTCTAAGAGTCAGGGCAAAATCTGTTAGGTGGTCTACGAGTATGGTTCGACATAAGTGTTTGCCTGACACATCAATTTTTAATATTGTATTATTAATTACTATAGTATGTATGCATTGAGCTGAACCCCCATAAAATTAAATAACTCACGGATGGAATTACACAAGTTGTTGAAATTTGGCTCATTCATAGTACTACTTGACCTGAAAAAATATGTCTAAATCTTTTCATTCAAATGTTTGACACAATATTTATGATCAATCATAATTTTCGCTATACATTTCCTATATGGAAGCTAGGCACCGGCCGATTATGCCGGCATAATTTAAAGCATAATAGGTGGCCAAAAGCATCAAGCATAATGCCAGCATAATAGGGACGATGTTTGAAAAATTAATTAAATGCGCAATACGCGCGCCTGAAAGAAAGCAAATATTTACTGCCAATAGTATTATTAGTGCATTTTATAATCAAAAACACGTAATACAACTTATTAAACCGTTTCTTTGTTGGTTATTCACACTTTGCAGAAATAAGATCGAGATACTCTAATAGAACAGTCACTTACTCTAATAGAGCAGTCAGGAAAGGCTGATATGCTCTAATAAAACAGTCACTTCTAGAGCATAATTTTGATTTTGAAAGCATAATTTTGAGCATAATAGGCTTAATTTTTGAGCAATGCTCAAAAGCATAATAGGTAAAATTTCGGGCATAATAGGCCGGTGCCTAGTGGAAGCTATATCACATGGGTATGCTCTTGACATCTTTACTGTCACATATGCATTGCTGTTTCTTTTTTAGCTGTTTTTTCGGGGTGCAGCTCAACTTGTGCATCCTAGCCCAAGTAAAAATGAGTCTCGCAAGAATCTTGCAATATGGATGTATATCAAGGGTCTTTCATGTAACTTGCAAGATTTTGGAACATGGTCTACATTAAACAACAAACATGCAAGGTAAAAAACACAAAAGACTCACACAGCTATATAGCTGTAGTCCCATGCAGTTGATTCCGTTGCATAAACATATACATAAGGAGCCTTCATGACAAAAATACTCATTGTAGCTAGAGCATACCCCATACGGTAATACTGTATGTTAGGGACCATGAAGGTTTGGGCTTTCTGGTACAAAAAATATCACCATCCTCACAATACCTTCATGGCACCTTGGCAGGCCCAAAAGTAGTCTTGTGCCCAGCCAGGCTTGTGCTAATGTGCAAACACAATGTTCAAATTTCTTGGGCCAGGAAGTACAATCCAGCCAAGAATCAAGGAGTTGCATAATCATTTAAAAAACAGTGAAAAACCATTCAAAAATAGTTAGGAATAAAGTAAAACTCACAAAAGGGTGATTTACTAGACATGATCTCTTCATACATTGTACTAGTAGAGGATAGTGTTTTTTACTGGTGAAACATCGCTTTTCAGTTTTATAAGGTGAGATTGGAAGACACAACTTGTCAACAAACCTCCTGAATAACTTAGGTGAAGAATGTACTAAGGTCCTACACAATTTCAAATATGCAGAGTAAGTAATGATTGGAATAATTTACCAGACTATATCATAAACACTGATTCTCTCCTTTTTTATGAACATTGGATTAACTCTCACTATTTTTATAATGACTGATTTGTATAATTATACATTTGAGCAGGATTCACAGGCTGTACCTTTTTCAAAATTAATACTAATTGTTATGCATATCAACAATAATAACAAAACCCTGCAATTTTGCAAATTGTCTGATGCAGGTGACTGGTGGTGGACCAAAAGCCTGATTATGGCCTAAGGTGAAAATCTCAGGGAGGTAAACACTGAAATCTTTGTTGTGAGATGTTGAAATCTTGGAGGTATTGCGGACTAGCTATCCAACTGAGAAATTTGAATTTCATCTAGCTGAAACTTGAAATTGAAGCACAAAACTTTGAAATTAAAAAGCCATAGCTATTTCAAATATCCTCGGGAATTTTCACTCTTTTCCTGGTTGATTAGGTCTACTCATGCACGAGTCGGATCAGTAGCTACAATCAATATTAAAGCATGCAGGTACAAACTCTACAGAGTAGGCTAAGTTCAGAAAGTATTCTTCTCTGACTCCATCATTTCACTTCTCCCCTCTATGTGTTGAGACCCTGGGTGCTTGGGGGTCATGTGCACGCTCATTAGTGAGGCAGATAGGTTCCCGGGTAATGGAACAGTCTGGTGATAATAGGGCTGTGTGATAGTAACGAAGCGGTAAGCCAAAGAGCTCTCGTAATACTAGACTCAAAGTAGAGAGTGTTTCTCTTTAGCTGCAACTTTTAAGTTACATAACAACCAACTCTCTCACATGGTTACAACCAACTCTCTCACATGGTTACAACCAATCATATTACTGCACGCGACTTGCACGTGACTGTTCATAATTATGTAATAGTACAGTTATATTAATCGGTCGTCGGTCAATTCTCGACATCCTCTGGGGCAGGGCCAACAATCTCCTTGCTCCATTCAGATATATTTTCCTTGGCCTTAGCAGCAGAACATCTTATTGGACGTTGTGTCATCAGTGGTGGATGTTCATCATCATCATTCTTAAGTTCTGTAACAGTCTCATCCTCATCAGTCGATATCTCTAATGGATAAAGTTTAGAAATTGGTCGGTTTGTTCTTCCACTATTGGTCTTCACTTCTGCAACCCGAACATATCTATCATTCCCCTTGATCAACCCTTTGATCACTGCCATTTCCAAATAAACCAGGGTGAATCATCATGTATGAGCACCACATCTCCAGTTTTAATTGTTTGAGGAGCACATGTTCCCTTCACCTTATAGAATTCTCTAAGAGCAGTGAGATACTCTTGCTTCCAGTGACCTTTGAAATGTTGAAGTATCTGGGCTTGATGGGTGAAAGCTTCACAGATTAATGGGCCAGCAATGTAGTCTGGATCTGTAATATCTTCCTTACTAACATGTTGATATGGTAATGCTACAATCCTCCTTCCATATAGTAAATGTGATGGACATAGTGGTTCTGGATCGTTCAGATCAGTTGAAGTGTATGTCAGTGGGCGATCGTTCAAAATGGTTTCAATTTCAATGACAATAGTTTGTAATGCAAGCAGTGATATAAATGTCCTCCCGAGCACCTTCTTGAGGGTGGTCTTGGCAAGCCCAATGAGCCTTTCCCAAAAGCCACCATACCATGGTGCTCTTTTGGGTATGAACTGCCATGTTGTCCCTTGTTTAGTTAGTTGTTCACTAAGGGTAGTAGAGCTAAACATCTTCTCGAGTTCCTTTGCAGCTGATTGATAGGTGGATGCGTTATCTGAGATCATGAGTCGAGGAAGAGACTTCCTGCCAACAAACCTTCTAAATGCTTGCAGAAAGTTCTCCTCTGTTAAGGTTACGGGATACTGAGCAACTGTCAAACAAAAATTTTATTACGTAATTAAGGCGGGCTTGGTGTTGTTGTGTTGTGTATCAGCTTGGCTGACTGGACAGGTACAAAGTACAAGAAAACACACGTAATAGTACAAGATAACATAGAAACAACACACTTAGCAACTGGCGCACCTGTAAGCGCATGCATAGTTTTGCTGGAATCTTTTTGTTCAAATGTTTGACATAATATTTATGGCCAATCAAAATTTTCACAATACATTTCCTATGGGGAAGCCATATAAGTACAGTGTCCATTACAGCCCTTTCCCGAACTGTATTGTTGACACCTTTGCTGTTACCAATAATCATCTGGTTGGCTGAAATGTTAACTTTGTTGAGAAAAAATCCACTTTTAATTTTTAGCTGTTTTTTCAGGATTCAGCTCAACGTGAACATACTATAGTTGTTAACATTTTGTATAAACAGACTACTAGTTTGGCTTCTTGTCTAGGTCCTGACGGAGCCATTTGTTAGAAATAATGTTTCTAGTGCTTGTGATATCAATTTAAATATTAATTTTGTGACCACAGTGTCTTGCTTTAGGCCATATTGTAGTCATATTTCAGCAACTATATGCATTATTCACAAATCCTCTTGTCAGTCCCTCACAAGTGATGTTCTTCAAACCTTAGAATTGTTAGTAAGTTCTCATGGTTCTTCAATGGTCTGATTTTTGGTTCATAGTTTTCACTAATTGGCATGGGGACAACTCATGTTTCCATAACAACATTTGAATTCCATGTCGATTAATGAGAAGTTAAAAATGCATAAATATTTGATAACAATGCATTAAGAAAAATCAAACCCCTAATCATGAAAAATGATTGATAGTGTACATGTGGGGTTTACAGTATCCCGTAACCTTAAGTCGGTTACGACTTCCAAGTGTACAGCTCTTGTGTTGGCACATGTGAATAAGTATATGTACAGTTTCTGTTCTCCTCCTGTATTACGTACAAACAAAGCTCCTGTAAAATCTACTCCCGTTACACTAAATGGTGCAACACACAATGTGCGTGACTTGGGAAGTGGAGGTGCCTCTGGTACAGAGTATGGCCTTCCTGAAACCTTTTGGCAAATTACACATTTCCTTACTAAATTCCTCACCGTCTGACGAATTCTAGGTATCCAATACCTTTGGCGCAGAGCTGTGACAACACTGTTTACTCCAACGTGGAGTTGAGTCATGTTGATGATTAGGGTTGTTAGTGGATGCTTTGTTAGCAGAAGGTAGGGAAATTTCGACAACTCACAAAGTGGTGCATTGTGAATTCTTCCACCGCATCGAATGAAGCCATCCTTGTCCAGGAATAAACGGAGCTGTCTCACAAGTGACATCTTCTTTCTAGAATTAGATTGTAGATGTTTGACTTCTTGATGAAAGTAAGTCTGTTGGCAGTTGTAAACCCACTTGGATAGAGAATTGTTTATTTCTTGGGTGGAAAGTATTCCTGTGAGGCGAGCATTGGGATTCTTAGTGTTGTGAATAAACCTTGAAAGGTAAGCAGTAATTCTTAGCAGCCTTGTCAAAGAACTGTAATTGGAAATTGATAGAATTATGTGCAGGCCTGTCTGTTCAAATGACATTGCTTTATCATTGACCACCTCATCAATGGTAGGTTCTGTCTGCAAATGCAATATGTGACCGGATTTCACATAACAAGGCTTCCACACACACAAAATCAAACTAACGATTTTACCAGAAATCAAGAGTTCATAATATATAATATTTAGGAGAGTATCCAACGCTGTATTGCCACTTCAAAACACACTGCGTAATAATGTTACGCAATAGTCGTCATCACCAAAGGTGCTAACTTGCTTCAAGAGCTATAAGGGCCTTGAAGTGCTTGCAGGTCTTCGCTTTGGTATATCAACGCCTATCAACAAGTCTTTCATGGCGAAGCCATGTGTTGGAGTTTACTGAAATTATACTAAAATATTCAGATATATTACACAATGTTGCACAATTAATACGCAGTGCGTTTTGAAGGGGCAATACAGGCGTTGGATACTCTCCTAAATATATATATTATGAACTCTTGCAGAAATGGATTGCTGGTCTAATACACTATCATATTTCACACTGTACTTCCTTCAGCACTGACAAGTCTGGTTTCTGCAGCAGCTTTCTTCCGACCCTGTCAAAGCCACGAGTGTGAGATTGGCACCATTAAATGGCCATGGCTTTGTGATAATGGTGTGTAGTGAGCTGGGACTTCACAGAGAGCTCGCCAATAGTGTTCTCAGTCAATTTGGAGTAATCTGAGGGCCATGGAGGGCCATGGAGAGCCCAAACTTGGCCTCTGGATTCCAATCGTCTTCTTACTTCATTTTATACCCGTATATTAAGACCACCGTCCACCCCCACCCTCCCACCCTATTACTACCGCCTGTGATATTATTACCCGCTCGAAAAAAGCTGCTCAAAACAGGGCAAATTTTGGGTATCAAAAATGTATACACCCACTCAGTGATAGCTAGTGAACAGATGAACAATTGGTGCAAATTTTGTTTGCACAGCTGTAGGCACTGGGAAGTTATTACACAATGATTCCTTAAAATCGCCATATCTCCTAACAAAGCTTTGTGCGTCGAAGCCTTGTTTTGTCAAATTCAGTCACATATTCAGTCTAATTCTGTTTCCAGTGTGGCCAACTGGATTTCTTGGTAAGCCAAGATGGACCGTGCATCCAAAGAGAATCGTAAAGCACTTCACTGTCTGTTCCTCTTGTTAATAAGTCAGCAGGATTATCTCCAGTAGGACAGTAATTCCACAGTGTTGGTGGGAAAGTCTGATTGATTTCCTGGATGCAATGTGAGACAAATTGTAACTTCAACTGTTTCTTGCTGGAAATTCAATGCAGCACAATTTGACTGTCTGACCATAGATGGATTGGGATATCATGATAATGGCCACCTAAAGAGGTAATAACAAACTTTGTGAGCCTTGTGGCTACAAGAGCTGCCATAAGCTCCAGTTTCAGGAGAGTAAGTTTAATAAGTGGTGCAACCCTTGTCTTTGCAATAAGAAATGTTGTGTGACTACCATATTGAATGTATACCACAGCTCCATATGCCTTGAGACTGGCATCTGCAAAGGTGTGGAGCTCTTGAACCTTGTCAGAGTCATTGTCCAAGGGAAAGTACTGTCGTGGAATTGTTACTTGAATTGCCTTCTGTAAGCTGTCTACTATGCTACTCCATTTGTCCTTCATTGTGGCTTCCAGTGGTTCATCCCAATCAATGTCCTTCTCCCAATCAATGTTCTTCTCCCAGAGTTCTTGCATTAACAGCTTGGCACGTATAGTAACTGGAGAGAGAATGCCCAGTGGATCAAAGATCCTGGATGAACACTGTAAATTTTCCTCTTGGTAACACCTGAATCAAGAGTAGAATCAATTGGCTTTGGTGAAAAGCTTATTCTGTCTGTTGATAAATCCCAGTTTAAACCTAGTATGTTTACTACCTTGTTAGAGTCAGCAAATTTCTCTTCTTGTACAACAGCTTGTAGTTGGGGGCTGTTAGAAGCCCAACTCCTCAAATTAAAATTTGCTTCTGACATGGTAGCTCTTACTTTCCTGAAGTATTGCATGACATTCTCTTCAGTGGCACCACCTGAGATAATGTTGTCAACATAGAGATTCTTTCCTATGTCTTCAGCTATTTCAGAGTCTTGATTTTTGAGATGGTGTCGAAGAGTGGCATTCAACAAGAATGGTGAACTGGTTGCTCCAAATGGCACCACCTTGAAACGATAAGTGTCAAATTCTGATTCTGGGTCCTCTGGATTTGACAGCCACAGGAAACGGGTAAAATCTCGGTCATCATGATGGAGTTGTACATGTAAAAAAGCTTTTTCAATATCTGTAGACACTCCATACTTGTGGATGCGAAAACATAAAATAATCGAGCAGAGATCGTTGATCAAAGGGCGTACAACTTCCAGGCAGTCATTAAGACTTGGATAATTACTCGATATTCTGCAACTGCAGTCATAGACTATGCGAATCGGGGTTGTACTAGACTCCTTCTTTACATGGTGGTGAGGTAGGTAATGTGCTTGACCATTACCCAGAAAAGGTGTCTGATCAACTGCTACTCTTTCTATCAACCCTCTTTTCTCTTGTTCTTTGATGATTTAATCATAGGTTCTCATGAGATCTGGTGTGCCTGCTAGACTTCGGACTAGAGATCTGGTTCTTCGCTTGGACACCTGATAATTTGATGGCAGTGGTGCATGGTCTTCCTTCCAAGGAAATTTGACCACATAAGACCCATTGTCTTGTCGTGTGATTGAACTATGCAAGTAAGTGTCCATGAAATGGTCAGAGTCTTTCTCAGCAAGAAATGTTCCACTGGATTCAATCATCCAAAATTTTTCAAGTGTTTGGTCTTCATTTACATGATCACCCTGAATAGCAATGTGCATGTTTGACATGATTTCATTGCAATGATCTGAGACAACCAATGGACCAGAAAGAAGGTAGCCTAGCTTCAGGATAGGTCCATCTCCTCTCACAACATGATCTTCCACAACTTTCCAATAATAATCAATCCCAATCAATAATGATATGTCAAATCTGCTGTGGCTTACCATTGGATGTGCTAATGTTAAGGTTACGGGATACTGTAAACCCACATGTACACTATCAATCATTTTTCATGATTAGGGGTTTGATTTTTCTTAATGCATTGTTATCAAATATTTATACATTCTTAACTTCTCATTAATCGACAAATGTTGTTATGGAAACATGAGTTGTCCCCATGCCAATTAGTGAAAACTATGAACCAAAAATCAGACCATTGAAGAACCATGAGAACTTACTAACAATTCTAAGGTTTGAAGAACATCACTTGTGAGGGATTGACAAGAGGATTTGTGAATAATGTGTATAGCTGCTGAAATATGACTACAATATGGCCTAAAGCAAGACACTGTGATCACAAAATTAATTTTTAAATTGATATCACAAGCACTAGAAACATTATTTCTAACAAATGGCTCCGTCAGGACCTAGACAAGAAGCCAAACTAGTAGTCTGTTTATACAAAATGTTAACAACTAGTTTGACGGTCCTGATTTTTGGTTCAGGAAAATATCACCATTAGTCAGCAAAACTATATGCATGCGCTTACAGGTGCACCAGTTGCTAAGTGTGTTGTATCTATGTTATCTTGTACTGTTATGTGTGTTTTCTTGTACCTTGTACCTGTCCAGTCAGCACGCTATGATTCTTCCAACAATTTAAGCCTGTTACCAGCTGATACACAACACAATAACACCAAGCCCACCTTAATTACGTAATAAATTTTTGTTTGACAGTTGTATGATAGTATTATGAAGCGGTAAGCCAAACAACTAAGTAGAGAGCGTTTCTTTAGCTACAACTTTTAAGATACATAACAACCAACTCTACAACATGGTTACAGCCAATCATATTGCTGCACGCGACCTGCACGTGACTGTTTACAATTATGTAATAGTCTATATACAATTGTACTGACGTCAATTCTCGACAACAGTCGCTCAGTATCCCGTAACCTTAAATTTCTCAAGTAAGGAAGTTCTTGTAGCTTTGAACTTGAAATGCACTGAAGTGGGGCAGCAATCTTAGGAACTATCAACACTGACAGTGGAATCATTTCACCTGTGTTACTGACAATTCTAATGGAGGCCACATCTAAATACTGGGGTGACATGGCATCAGTTCCAAAGGAAGCCAGAGAGACTTGCTCTTGTCAAAGAGGTGTTAACTGTAACGTGTCTGCTAACCCTTTAGATATAAAGGAGCGTTGGGCACCTTCATCAAATAGAATGTTCGCAGTAGCACTGCCTACATCAGAGATAACACTAGTCACTGCAGTTTTAAGTAAGCAGACAGAGTTATCAGGGTTGCATAACACAGATGTTTGAGAATCACTTAAAGCTATTGTGGATGCTACAGGAATGGTTTCCTTTGGTGTTTGATTAGATTTTGCTTCAGTAGACTTGCTTGAACTATCCTCCATAGACTGTTGTGGCTTTGTACTGACAGCATTACAGATGCTAATGTGGTGTTTATTGTTGCATTTCTTACAGCGAGCATGAGAAGTGCATTGGCTAACTCTGTGTTTGCCCAAACAGTTGAAACAAAGTCCTTCCCTTTTTATGTGTTCTAACCGTTTCTCAGTGTTGACAACTATATTACAACTATTTGTAGTGTGTATGCCCTTACAATAGACACATGTAATCTTCTTAATAGGCCTACTAGTACCTTTATCTGATCTGTAATTCCTGTGGTGGTCAGCACTTCTAGAACCAGCATGTAGGGAAGCTGTAATCATTGGTGGTGTATCAAGTGGGCAGGTAGTGGCTGCTCCTTGCTCAAGTATTTGAATCTCTCTTAGCAGTGCCTCTCGGAGCTGATCAATGCTCCAATTCGAATTGTTTTGCCCCCTTGCTAAATTACATCTGACTTCTGCCCCAAATAATTGGTATCAATAAAGCACCATATGATTCCTGAGTTACGCCCAAGGAAAGCAATCCTCTAATGTGACCCTCAATAGTGTCATAAAATGCTCTAAGATCAACCATTACATTCTTTGGATTGGGCAGTGCCTGCATGTGTGCATTCTTAACCTTGTCTGTTTGTCCAAATCTCTCTTTCAATATGTCAATGGAATGAGAATAATTCGCATCAGTGAGCGGAAAACCTGCCACAGCTCTTGCAGCTTCTCCCTGTAGCTGAGCTATCAAATAATTAAATTTCTGCTATCCTGATAAGGTAGGGTTCAAGTCCACTGCTGCACTGAAGGAGTCCCAGAAAAGTTTGCCAAGGTAGAGGTTCACCACTAAAGGTTGGCAAGCTCAACTTTGGAAGGCGACTGACACTGCTCTGACTCATCATACTTCCATGACTGCTACTGTTACTTATCTGATTCTGAATCACCTGACCATCCTCAGACGGGTTTATCACATTGTGTGACTGTTGCGGCACGAAAGGTTGTGCTGACAGGCTAAGACTTGGGCCTTGACTTGAGTCTTCATGTGTCATCAGGGGTTGTGGCTCTGTAGGTACGGTCGAATATAAAGAATTCGCTTCATTTGGTCCAATCTTTCAATAATAGTGTCTTGGATCTCGTCAGCTTCATATACATCTTTTTCAAGTTCCTCTGGCTCCACTATGAGCACTGAAATTTTCTCATCCAGCTCTCGAAGTATATCTCTCTTCTGAGTAAGTTTCTCAAGGGATGTGCTCAAGGTAGCACATTGTGAGTCGTTCAATGGTTCGCTGGACTCTGTTATTTCGTCTACACTGTCATTAAGTGAGAGCGGTATGCTCTGCGAGACGCCTGTAAGACTTCAGTTCCTCCATTGTTTCTGGAGTCAACAGTAACTGTGGTAAAGAGAATACAACAACTACAAGTTTCTCAGAGTAAATTCGCTTGCCTTCTGGGGTACTGTTCTCACTCCAAATGCCATGGTACCACAGCTTTTTCGTAACAGGTTACAAAGGTAGGTGTAGCTAGCTGTAAGGCAAAGCGAATCCTGGTCACAGCACCAATTAATGTGTGATAGTAACGAAACGGTAAGCCAAAGAGCTCTCGTAATACTAGACTCAAAGTAGACAGCATTTCTCTTTAGCTACAACTTTTAAGTTACATATCAACCAACTCTCTCACATGGTTACAACCAATCATATTACTGCACGCGACCTGCACGTGACTGTTCATAATTACATAATAGTACAGTTATATTAACCGGTCGTCGGTCAATTCTCGACAAGGTCCACCCAATTTTTGATTCAGAAGGTTGCCATTGATGTTCAACGTGGAAATGCTGCTTCTGTAATGGCAACAATTCCTTCATCAGAAGATTGGGCAGAGTTTGCCTCTCTGCCCACTGTTTGAGCATTTATTATCGATTTATTGTACATATAAGGCCACTCCAAATAAATTCTCTGTTTCCCGTCCACCGCCCACATCTGGTTACTGCCAGCTCTAAATATTCCATTATTCCGTATTCTTCCATTATTTTCCGGTTATTCTTGTATACTGATAGGCTCAGTAAAAGCTATCTTGAAATAGTGACAGCTCATGTGTCAGCAGTGCTATCAAGTCGGCAGAACTTCACGTTTGTGTTATTTTTGCAACTTACAAAGGAAGGAACAAGTTTAAGCATGCTTTTATGCAGCCTTTTTGGCTGTGCCAGGCAAATAATGATTTGAAAAGCTAGCCAATCTTATAATGAAATAATGGAAATGGACCGCCCGCCCGCATGCAAATATGCCAGAGTCCAGGACGGGAAACAGAGAATTTATTTAGAGTGGCCTAAACGACACTATTAAATTTTTCACTCAAAATAAAAATACCTTTAAAAACCTGAGTTCTTCTTTAGTCATGTAGTGCGAGCTGCTGAACAAACCGTCATACCAATTCACTACCATCTCTCGTACTCCCTCCCACATCCCCCAGTATTGTGCATAGCTCTTGGTTGCGGACAGCTGAATCCTGTCACCATTCAGATCACCATCAGAAGAACACTCAACATACGAAGTCATTGCAAGGATCCAATGGCCTGCGTTTCACCTGAGGTTTCACTGAGGTGGGTGGATCTACAGTCTCGCGAGAGCAGACCACTAGTTTTAGCGTCACGGCGCTTACCAAGGGGGTGTCACGTCGGCTCACGCTGTAGGTAGATCTGCGCATATCTGCGACAGCGGTCAAAGTATTGACCGGAAAATTTCACCTTGACCCTTGACTTGCAGCGTTTATCGTCTTTGACCTGTGACTTGAGCGTTTCTTGTCGAACTTTTGACCTCCACTTAGTAAATTCAGTTAGCTAGCTATAGTTTGATCACGTGGAGGTGTCGCTAATATAAGGGCAGTTTCAGCAATGGTAAGCTGCAAGCTTTAATTTAAGAAAGTGTCCGTGGTTTAGCGCATGATTGCCGTAGAATAGACCCCACCCTTGGAATGTCACATGACATTTCCTGGTATATGGTCACGTGCGCAGGCCCTTTTTGCAGCTGCATCTCGGTGTGGGTGTGCAGGCACGATATTTTTAGGAAGAAATGGATCATCGCGGAGACAACAAGGAAATTCCCAGTATTTTTACTATTCCAATTGAACTGCTAATTTACTTGATAACATTTTTACCGACGCGGGACAGATTGAAGCTACGATACGTTTCAAGGAAGCTACGAAGTGTCTGTGAGACACCATTTCTGTGGAGGAAGTTCGTGTGGCCTTACTACTATAATGGTGATGATGATTGTGTGCATAACGTGTTGAAAGTGTATGGACAATATGTCAAGCGATTAGCTTTTTACCACGGCTTGTATCGTGTAAGGACCAAGGATGTAAAACTTTCGTCAAAACTAGTGAACTCCCTAGAGTACTGCGTTAACTTGACAAAACTTAGTTTACCGACCATCGAGATAGATCCTAAACAGTTTGGAAAAGTTTTGCTACTGCATATTGGAAACTTACAGACACTAGATGTTCAGTGCCGTGACATCCAGGCACTGCTTGAAACAGTCCGTGGCAGTAAGATAAACTTGAAAGAACTCACAATCAGACACCCTAATTGGAATGGTGGGATAATCGGTCCATGGGTAGATTATTGGATGTCAAATAAGTTTATTCCTCAAAAAGTTAACATTATCACAGCACATAGTTTGTGGCTTTATGGCACTCATTCTCTGTGGCGATGGTCACGACGACTGCGTTTTTATGATATGTATCCACCAAATACTGCCCCTCTAATTCCAATGCTTAATAGCTGGGTCAAGTTGAATTCTGAATCACTAAGTGGTGACACTGGCACTGTTAAACTTTATGGCCCGTTGAAGAATACACTGAATTTAGCACCTACTTACCCACTATTTGAGCTAACATTTGGTAGCAATACAATGTCCCCATTTGTGTGGGCCAAAGGCTGTGGATTACCAGGAGATTTACTGGTACTAACTAGCACCATGTATGGTGGTAGGGTAGTGTTTAAGGCAACAACATCAGTTGATCTACAAAACAAGGAAGTTCCATCATATTCTACCATCGACAGTCTTGAATTTGTGACGGAGTTTGATATCTCATTTAAGGAATCACTATTATCTGAACATCTCAAACAGTTAGCTGTTGCATGCCCTAACCTCCAACGACTAAGTTTACTAAATAACAAACATTGTTTGAGAAATTTGGATGGCATGCGTGCTATTGCTAGTAACTGCCATAACCTACAAGGACTAAACTTGATGGGTATACCAGTTACTGAAGTGGAGGACCAGACACAATTGTGGAAACTATTGAGTGATGTGAAGTTGACCCATCTGGCAGTAAATATGTGTGTTTTACTGCCACATGAGCAACATGGCTTATTTCAGAAATGCACAAATTTGCAAGCATTAGAATCTATATACTGCCGTTGTGATGCAACATGTACAGAAAAATTTGTTGATAGATGTCTGTTGGTATTATCCCAATTTTCATCTCTTATCCATGTCGTAATCACTCTCGAGCCCTACTACCTGCCACAGACTCGTACCACCTCTCCACAGTTACCAGAGGTGCTAACCAGCTGTCAAAAGCTAAAGTACCTGAGGTATGTTCAGTATCACGGCAATAAACAATTTCTGTCACCAACACACGCATATAACTTAGAACAGTTATACATTATGTCAAAGGATACTGACCTGTCTGACACATTTTTGAACACAATATCAGCTCATGGTAGACTGGTACATGTAGTGTTGTATGTGAGTTCAGTGACCAGAAAAGGTGTGTCTGTACTTGTAAGGAACTCTCCAAAGTTGATGGGATTTCATGCTTCCTTGTATGATGATGATATAAAAGTTGACAGAATATATAAATTTGTTGTAAAGCAATTTTCTCACAGACAACTCATTATGAAGGGAAACTTTACAATGGAGTGGGATCATAGATATCGTTGTGGTAATTACATACCACTTGCAGATGCAGAAGACGAGCACCAAAGTATCACAAATTTGTCTTCATTGTGGTGTAGTCACTGATGTCTTATGAAACTTCTGTATGTGTGTGTAAGTATAGCATGTCGTTATAGAATACTTATATGTTCGCCTTTGTAGTTGGCTGAAGAGTAATTCATCAATATTTTTTAATATTTATTTTCACCATGGTTGCTACTACATTTTACAATGGTAAAATCACATTATACTGATTGTTGGAATCTATTTGAACTACCACTACAGATATTGTTGTATATTGTGATGTCCTTGTTCACAAAATATTTTAGCTTTCAAGGGTTTTGTAATTGCATTGGTGCATGTATATAGCCAGTAAAGTTTAGTATAGGTGAGACATAAGACTAATAAGAGCTGTTACATTATCTTTGGAGTGCTATATCATGCTATAGTGTCTAGTCTATAAGGTCGCTGCCTCAGCTGCTATACCTTAACAGTACCAAATAAAGTCATGGATAGTAATGTCAATACAAACTAAGACACTTTAAGCTTCCAATCAGCTTTACAGTAATTACAATCAATAGTCAGTAACTTGAATAATAAATATCACATAATTATATTAACTTCCTATATACACAGTAAATTGTAAAAAAATCTAATTGTTTCGCATGTGACATTAAGACTGGTTTTCCTAAATCAGTTCACAAATGAATTCTTTTGATCTATTAATTTTCCTTTAATTGAAATTATTTTTGTGGACATCAAACAAAACTGAATTGAAATAGGTAGAGAGAAAACATTAATTATGAATGATTGGTATAGCATTAGCTATTAATTTCCTTTTCAAAAAAACTATATTACAGATCATCCATTATATCTTCAGCATTTCACAAGAGTACATGCACATACACTAGTCTAAGAGAAGATGTGGTAAATTCACTTGTATACTTTTTAAAACTTCTTCATAGTAAAGAAGTTTAAAAAATAGTGCAATATTCTTCAATTGGAATGTTAAGCAGCTGAAGTCTGATTAATTGCTTTGGGGGAGAGGTCTGGAGAATTATGTAGACAAGTAGAGTATCTACATGACACAAGGCTTGTCAGTGCTTATTTGCTGCAACAAATGAAAGGAAAAAAACAGGCAAATCAAAAATCAATACCAATTATTCATAATTATAGCGTATTGACATCGAAGGATGGGGAAGTAAAAACAGTCTACGTATGTGTGTACAGGTAAAAACTAATACAGGTGTACTGCAATGATAATTGATCTCTCTATAGTTGCAATTGTGACCTGGCATCGTGTAGCATGTATAATGATGCAATTGTCAATAATGCATTACCATGAGTCAATAATACACACATGGGCATAACAAGATATCAGGATCATATCCAGGAGTTTTCCAAGGTGGTTTTCAGATTTGGCAGTGAGTTATAGAGCATCATATTATTTTACAATAAATAATTCCCTTTTAATTCCTAAATATCAATTATGGTCATAATGGCTGGTTAAGTTATCCAAATACATATCCAATTGAAATGAAAAGCTCATGATTTAGCTACTAAATCATTCAATACCAATTCACTCCATTATGAATGTTCTATTATATAGAGTCATTGTGACTGCTTTGTTATACCCATCTGACAATACATGCACCCATGCATTTTCTTTCTTAGTATACATTTTTGAGAAATCATCCTATGACACTATATTATAGCTGTACTGCCCTACATGTCCTACATGTTCCCATTTATTCTGTATTGCAGTTTTTGCGTTTCCAAACAAAGATAGATAGCTAGCTTGGTGTTCCTGCCTCACTATTTAAAATAAAATTTCAGAGAGGTGTTTCGGAAACCTCCCCTAAATATATATGCCCCTGAAGGTGGGTAAATGGAACACTATATAGCTACATATCTAATGTTACTGCATGTAGTAACTAGCTATAATTATACAATTTAGCTGATAATTACTTCCTGGAAGTGTATCATGCAAGCTATATGCATTTCTTCACATAATTTATACATGTACTTCACCAATGGTTGCATTCTAGTATCTAGTATAGCAAAATAGTTTTGAGCTACTGTGAAACCACATACACTTTCATTGATGTTCACATGATTCTATGAACATAGCTAGTATATAGGAGGAGAATCCAACAACTGAGAGCACACCTGACATGCTTAATGTGATGTCAGTGACTGAGTTGACAGATAGCTTTATTCCATTATAGTTACAGTTATAACTTGCAACACATGCAGCCACAAACATATACTGTCACACCTCTATATACTTCAATAATTATAATGTTCTGGAAGTCACTAACAGTCATGATTCTTCTGTATGAAGATCCTCACTAGTACATGAAAGTAAAGTTATTGGCATCACTACATGAAGTTTGTCTTTTCATAACATGTTGTAATTGTGGCTTTTAAAGTCAAAGTGGAAACAAGACAAATCAGCCGCAATGTTAAAACACCAAAGTGAAAACCAAACAATTGGTAAAAATATTTCTGTACAGCAGTATCAGTTTCTGCTGAACCAACAAGTTACTTTAGATAGAATCATCATGTGATTGCATGCATGCTCAAAAATTGCTCCCACCTACTTGCCTCCATAATTTGAAATTCTCAGTTCACTACAGTAATCCTCATGAATCGAGGTATCTGCAAACTTTGAATTCCACACAGCAATTGGAGATGACCCCTTATCACACAAGCAACAAGATCAAGCCTAAGCTTTGCTCTTACCATTCACTATAGTTTAGAGCTACAAATATTAATTAATCAAATTATCATTCTCTATTACAATTAAGTTTTATATACTAAGTACACCTTATTCTAACATAAAAAGTAGCTAATGATAACAATTAAAAAATGATTCCATCAACAACATGTGGATATGTGTACAAAGCTGCAGTCATGTGAGCTATATATATGGACAACTTCGAATTCATAAGCAGAATTTCTACTATTAAACCAATGCAACAGTGTGTGTGCTTTAAAGCGCATGCACATGATCTTTATGCCATCCTTAAAGTGTAGCAAACATGCTGTGAACATGCAGGGCTTATTAGTTGGGCAATTGAATAGCTATACAGTGAAGCCACACAAGATCATGATGTTGGTTATGTGCAGTATAGTATATAGCCACATCTACTAGATTAATCCAATCCTTTAGGAGAAGGATAGACTAATTACTCATCTCTATAGGTGCTGACAGCTGAATAATGTCACCAGAATATTCTGGATCCTAACTTTGTGATTGGCTGCTGTGGTGGTGGTATATCAACCAGTGTGTCACTTGTTAGCAGCTAGGTGGTTTTATCACTTTATGTGCTTGATGTTAGCTTTCCCAAGAGTGTGCTGTCTCTTATGTGCTTAGAAGACCCTTCAAGCTTTGAGTAAGGCCGGTGCAGTTGAAGATTAATGAAGAAGGCTGGTGGACATCGTGCAAGACCAGAATTACTCCAGAGATATTGGTGGCCTGCAGCTAACTCTCCACTGGATTTTGGTTTGGAACGAAAGTTGTGTGTTTGACAAATTGGAGAGATGCATTGGTGCATGCATGGTTCCAATACTATGTATATGTACATCCATTATAATTTTCAACCAGTTAAGTATTTAAATGCTACAGTGCAGCAGCCTCATGCAGACACCCACCCACTATGTAAAACAGTGCCCTCTGCATGATTATGGCTATACCATGGTAAAACACTGCAGTGTGGTACAACAAGTTGGGTCTTAATATCCATGTGCTGAGATGTGCTAACAAACAATGGGCTTTACTGCATTACATTGGGTGTTAGACTTGACAACAGCTCTATCATTATGAAACTTTTTTTTCTGATTAAATTACAAAAGTACAAAAGTGTATGCCTTTATTAACTAGTATACGTCATTAAAATACTCTCAATCTTTTCCCTACATTGATGACATGTTCCTTCTAACCTGTCTGCACAACTCCTGCACAGATCTTTGTGGCCACAAGGTTGTAGTGCACAATTACGTTTGTTCTTGATACACAAAATACACTCCTCTTTTCTCTCAGATTGCTGCAATATAAATTGTTACACAATGTAGACAGTTTGATTCACCCTACCTCAATTTTATCACCGAGATCTACTAGAACCTTTTGCAATTCAGAATTCTTTTTAGCTTCACCTTTTTTATCTATCATGTTATTGACTTGAGTGACCCTATCAAAAAGTATTGGGACTGCTTACAACACTGGAATCTTCACTTACTTAGATGACAGTCTCTGCAAAAACCAGCTGGCTTGTCTAGAGTTAGAGTCCAACTCTCGTTTGCGCTTTTTGCCAATCTCATCTACAGTTTTCTTCAACTTATCTCGCTGTAGAGAAGTACATGATGATATTAATAAAGTGTTGGGTGCAACAGAGTTACAAAGTAATCTTCAGTAGTAGACTAGACATCTAAATAGTGGGGTACGACTCTAATAAGGACTCGAGGCATACACAGCAATACTAACACTACAAATATTTAAATTCATTTACAATTAACAACAGAATTGCATTTGACTATTATTTTAAGAAGCAAAGAACACAGAACATAGACAACATTCAACAGTACATCAAACTTCTGTGCCACAGATGTTCCAAACATCTACAATGTTATTGTTACACAATAAGTTTTAATGGTTTTGTATTACAGCAAAAGCATACAAAAGGGGTTCCAATCGTAGGAGCCCCTTTGATCGTAAATTCCAACTTACCACTCTTTTCACTTCATCATGTTCTCTTCTAATATCTGCCATCTTCTTGTGTAGGTCTTTGTGCTTACCATCCTTCTCATGGATGATGTCCTGAAATAAAGTGTGAATATAAAGCATGGCAATTTACAAGACAACTAGATATAGCTAATTTTTCACTTTCCAAATTATCTGTAACTAGCATTGGTACCTGCCCTTCGTGCAGGACCATTTCACGTTCCACACTAACCACATGCAATGACAAATCAATGAATTGGAAATGAAGCATTAAAGATCATGACCTAAAGTGTACTGTAGCATGCATGGTGACATCACCTTTACATGAACCTTATTCCATCGTGCAAGGCTATAATATTATAATATTAAAATGATGTGAACACGCCGGTTAACTAAACAGCAGAATAGCATGTAAGCTAAACCAGAGTTCATAATATAAAGAGGGAGGGAGGGTATCCAACACTGCATATATTACCTGGTCAAAACACACTGTGCTCAAAGATTGTGCAATGACTATCAGCACCAGAACTTATTTGTAACAATAAACTTGGAGTTGCCAGATGATGAGTGCTTCATGTTGAGCAAAAATCATTCAATACGTGATGAGACTGGCAAGTTAACAGTGTCACAGACAGACAGACAGCATTTCAGCTTTATATATAGATAATTATTACTTACTTCATATTCTTTTCTTTCAGATTCTCTTTCATTTTGATACCTTCCTAGGAGGTCCTCATGTTTTTCTTCAAATCTGATCTCATCCATCGTGTAATTCTGTTGTACATCTTCCAGCTATAAGGTATCAGCTAGTTAAAATTAACTTATGCTTTCTCTTTTACATACCCTGCCTTGCAAGTCATCTAGTTCCTTGCGATTTTGTTTCTTTGTCTCCATAAGTTCTTTCTATAGTACAAAAATCAGTTACTATTTATTACCAGAATTCGGTGGCAGTAATACCAGAATTTCATCCTTATTCTTCTCTAAATCTCTTTCCCTCTGTTTCATCTGTTCATATTCTTCATCGGCCAGTGTCCTGGCAGTCTCCTTGTTCTAATTGTACATACACTAACAAACATCACTGACCAAAGGCTACACAACCTCATGCACTTCTTTACAGTAAGGAGGAGCTCGATCACTGGCCTGAGCTGCTAGTAAACTTGTAAGCATCACATGTCTGGTCACTGAGAAAAGAGTAACAACCAACTAAATTATATGCATGTAAAGTGGTAATAAAATTTAGCTATGAGAAGATTTGGCAAGTTCATTTAAAAATACACTGGAGAGTCGATTATCTCAATGTTGAACAAAAATGACTGCTCAGTTAGAGTATTAACATAATGTGTGTGTTCAATTAGAACAAATGTATGTTTTAATAGAATGTTTAAATGGAGCTCTTATAAACAAATTAGACGCTGTGCTTCTCTAGACACTTTTTGCAATTACGCAAGTTGTTTGTACAGAGACAGTACTTTTTGATTTTATGAGCAACTTCCCCATCATTATTTCAGATAATCCACTCTCTACTTTAGATTTTTTAAAAATACTTTAAAATTGAAAAGGCTAAATTTGGTTTGTTCACCAAACTTCTCACTGCTAAACATTCTCATCATAGTACAGATTCATGTCAATACCAATATAGAAAAGACTGCTCGCTTACTGGAGTTGTGCCTGCCTCCCTGCCATGCCTGCATTACACCAGTACAGAGACAAGTTGCAGCACACATACACTAAACAAGGAGATACTCAGGTAACAAACAGTGTTGTATATATATATATAGATGAGTAACTAACATTTGATGAGGTACAGGGAATCTTCTTGGCATGGACTAACTCAGTACTCAACATCCAACGAGGTAAATCAAGTCTCGCCTCGGCATATACTAACTGTATATGAAAAACATTATACTTTGTATGTCATACACCCTAGCAAATAAACATATCTAAAAGATGGCACAAGTACTGGTGAGCAAGCAGCAACTTTAGAGATAGCTAAACTTTTTATATACCATACAATATCAGTGTCCATTCTAGGACCTTCATCATCCAAACACTTCTGTGCAAGTTACGTCACAAAAAGTGCAAAGTGAATGAGTCAGAACTCCATTCAATACTCGAATAGAATGTACACCAGCTAACGAAATACTCTAATAGAACATTCACTACTCCTATTATTCAAATAATCAAGACCAAGTTTTGTTGTATTTACCTATGGTCAACCATTTCTGGCCTGATACCACTATCATAAGGATATAAAGTTACCAAGTTCCTTACCTCCATCCTATCTGACTCCACAATATCCAGTATGGCCTCAGGGAAGTCAAACTCCACCATGTGTACCATCGCCATAGCATGATGGAACACCATCCTCTGTACTTGAGATGATAGTCATATGCAACAGGACAAATAATTTACCTCTTCTTCACTGAGGTCAACTAAACTGATGTACTGCTTCCTCTGCTGTTGTATGAAGTTCAATTCATCTTCCAGGTCAGGTATTCTGCCAGAACGGTTTAAAATGTCCATCAAATTCTTATTACAAAACACCACCTAAGGGAAGATGTCATGGCATATTGTTGTTATATGAAGTGACATGGATACTTTTCTTCTCAAGTCTTGTTGCAGTACATGTAGTTTGTCAGCCGTTATAGTGTTCAGTACTGGAAATGCATTGTCACCAAAATTCCTAGGAAAATTACATGATATAATAAATGGCAATTACGTATTCTATTAGTCAAATGAAAGCTGCTATAAAAACAATAATTCTGTTCAATTAGAGTATTTGTGTATAAAAGCTGCATTCAAATAAACACTTAGTCTCAAATAGAGGACTGGACTATTTATTGAGAGTGGTTTTAATACTTTCCCTTGCTGCTGCTTTTTCCTCAAACTTGTTAACATTAAAGCCATCTGAGAGATGAAGATGCTACGAGTGATCACGTGAGTAGTACATGCAAGTCGTACACAAGAAGATTATGTATCATACAACTGTTTTTTCAATCATTTTAGGCCTTCAATATACACTTGCTTATGCAGTCAACACATTATATAAAGGTTGTTTATGCTTATTGTTACAATAATGGTGTTCTACCATGACTCGAATTTGATTAAACACCAGGTGTCACTTGGACCTATCCAAAATAAATTCTTGTTCTCAAATAAATGCCCTATTCATTTACAGGCCAGGTCAAAAATGCTGGGAAGGAAATAAAACCCCTGGCTTTGATATGAGGAAACAAGGCAAGTGTTTAAACACATTGCCAGTTCCCTACACAATAAAAGTACACATCAGTCAGTACTCACTCAAAGAAACGATCAGCCAATACATTAGCAGTGGACTTCTCCTCAACGTAAGATGGAGCATGCTTAACATCACTCTTTTCTCTATACCAACACACGAACAAAACATCACTACTCATACAGTACATAGTGCTACACACAAACTAACCCATCATAGAGCAGCTTGAAGTAGGTACTACTGAGTCCTGGTCTCAACTTTACAGCTTTGCTCCATATACAACTAGCCTACAGCATAAAGTATAGTACTACAGTGAAGCCATTTTAAAAGTACAGTCCCCAAATAAGTTAGCATATTTTTATTTTGGGACAACATGGTCGCTATAATGAGGTGGTCTGATTAATGAGGTCATGAAGTACACCTTAGCTATGTTTGACATGATCATGATAATGAGGTGGTCTTATTAGAGGTGGTCACTAAGTGAGGCTTCTCTGCACTTCATTTGACAAACATAACATCGGCACCTTACCATGTGTTCTATGTCACTCTTCTTCATTGCTGCGTTACGGTCACGATCAAGTTTTATGCTACACAAAAATGTTTAATATGCAACCTACACAGCTATCACCGGTGCTTACTCATTAATGTCAATGCCATGATCCAGGTCTTCTTTAATCATGTTTTGAATCCACACTTCTCTGGAGTAGAGTTGACCACGCAGTTCTTTGTCCAATAGCAATGACCCTACACATGAGTACATACACTCTATATCAACAGCACATTGCTAGCATATAAATATGTACCTAGGTCTGTTGGTACTATATCATTTGCTTGTTCTAAGAACAAAAATCTCTGAGACTATTAAAACAGCATGATACATTATTAGTAACAGTACATAGAGATGCTTACATATTCAATCCACTCTTCTTGTTTGATTCCCTTTATTTGTGTGCATGTATCACCATCCAATAGCTCACAGAATTTACTGCAAAACATTAATTCATACATTGAAAATCTACTATGGGAGTATCACTAGCTGGTAAGAAAAGAGAAACAGGAATGTACCATTCACTCGCTACACTAAACACACTGGGCCATCTGTGCACTGCTACTCAGGTGCCTATGAGTCATCTTTCAAGAGGCAAGACTAATGTCCCGTCCTACTATGTCTGACGGGTAAAGGTGTAAACACCTACGCACATGTCCCCATATGAATCTCACTGGCTATGTGAGACATGGTATTTGCTTCCCGAAGTACCCATTAACACAGCTGGGTAGACTGATTCCCCAGTTTATACTAAACAGCTTACTAGACAGGTGCAATGTAAGTAAAGTTCCTTGTTCAAGGAAAAAACAGCAACAGCAACTGGGCATAACTGAGAAACGAACCTGATTATCTACCACTTGTTATTATATGCACACGCATACGCACGCACGCACACACACACAGATAAAGCAAAGCCTTTGGCTACTCTGCTAGCACAGTCATGCCTACCCAGTGAACCAGCACTGGAACTCTGTTCTACTCAGGTGCTGTGAGTCAGCAGAAAAACCTCCTGAGACAGGACTAGTAACCTACAGGAGGTTGTGCCATGTCTCACAGGTGAAGGTGTGGCCACCCGAAGTCCCACTTGTACCTTCACCCACTTTGCAAGACCTGAACAGTTTGCATTTATGTACTTCCCCAGGTACTTGTTGATGTTACAGCTAAAGCAACAACAACAGCACCAATTTGGCATAACTGGACATCGAACCTGAAATCTTTCAATTACCAGGCTGATGCTCTAATCACTTGGCTATGCTGCCTCACAAGTACACAGACGTACGCACAACACACACACACACACACACACACACACACACACACACACACACACACACACACACACAACACTACACACACACCACAACACGCTACACAACACCACACACACGTACGCATGCACACACATGCACACGCACGTGCACACACACACACACACTACACTACACACACAAACCACATCACACACACACACACACACACACACACACACACACACACACACACACACACACACACACACACACACACACACACACACACACACACACAAACTACACTACACACATCACACACAAACCACATCACACACACACACACACACACACACACACACACACACACACACACACACACACACACACACACACGCACACACACACGCACACACCACATCACACACACAAACACACACAAACACACACACACAAACATACAAACAAACAAACACACACACAAGCATGTACTAACCAGACATCCTGATTGAAGTCCATACTTTCTTCTGCACGTTCTAAAATCACAACACTCACACCATCAGAACACTACAATACATCACTCACTGGTAACAAATACTGTCAACACTTCTTCCTGGAGAACACTGTGCCGCTTCAGTCCAAAACTCCACATATCACTACTTGTCTTCACACAAACGGTGCGTTCACCACGCAGTAATGCTAGAGCACCAACCTTCATCCCCTCCCCTGTGAAACAATTTGTGTGTAGTAGAAACACTGAACACATATACTCTATGTGTTTGTATGTGCACGCACTTGCAGGACTAGTAACCCTCATGAGACTGTACTATGTCTAACAGGTGGAGGTGTAGGCACCCGAACCCTCAACCACTGTGTGAAACATGGGCAGTTGGTATTTGCTTCCCCAGTTTACACCAGGTACCTATTGATTTTACAGCTGGGCGGGCTGCTTCACCAGGCCACTAGGTCCCCATGTAAACAGCTGGGTACACTGAAGCAATGTGAATAAAATTTGGAAGTAACATCAACTCTGCATAACTGTGGGTATCAACCCTAGAACCTTTCGATTACTAAGCTAGCCACTTGGCTATGCTGTCTCACCACACACACAACACACAACACACACACACTACACTACACACACACAATCATTACACTGCATACCAAATTGTCCGATAATATTTGCTCTCCGATCCTTTCCTTCCTCCTTTTTACTAGTAAACCCAAGCAATAAACAACGCCGCTGCAGACAAGTATTCTTATTAATCATTGTCAAACATTCACTAGTAGGATCATAGTACAACTGGCCAACTAGTATTGGTTCTTCCTTGATATGTGATTCCCATATGACCTCATAGAAATTTGAACAACTGGCAGCAGACTCCAGTGCCATCTCTTCTTCCATTGGAGCTGGTACTGGCTTCTGTACATCATAGCAATACAAGCTCTAATGGTTCTACTATTACACTACTAAATACCACACATAGTTTATCTATTACACAGCTTATAGGGATACAATACATCTACCACCAGTACACTGTAAGAACTACAATGGAAGCTGTTAAATGTGGATGTTCAAAAATGAGGACACCTGTATATAATCCACACACTTCTAGTATGTAAACTGAGCTGGACAATTTAATAAGTAGTACACTGCTACTTGAGGTGCATGTTCATACAAGCACGGAACTACACGCCCCTCTGTTATTTCTGGTTCATGCAAGCTGGAAAACCCGTGAATGTTGTACTTTTGCTTTTATTCTAGCCACTGTTCACGTTACATACTGTACTATGGGCTACCAAATTTTTTTCTCAGGTGCAATCTACTCGAATGTGCACTGTAGTCAACATGGTCCCATCTTATAAATGGGCGTGGCTTATTTTGATATATGGAGTCCCTGCGGTGGGGTGTATGTGAGTACCTTATTGAATTTTAGTTCCTCTTTGGTAATATTTTCCGAGCCGCTGAACAAACCATCGTGCCAGTTCTGTACCATCTCGCGGACTCCTTCCCACGTATCCCAGTGTTGCGCGTAGTTTCTAGTTATCGACAGTTGAATCTCATCGCCGCAAGTACTAGTGAAAGAAGATTCAGAGTAGGACGAAGTGCTTGTATCCATCGGCTCCGCCATGATGAAAACGTACCAGCTTAGGGATTTCCCCTTAATGTTTATTACTTATAGCGCGCTTATTACAGATGCGCTTCTAACTTTTATTATTACTTGTTGCGCGTCTAAACTTGGGATGCGCGTGTAATGAAATCAAATATTTAATTCTTTGGCTCTAGCTAGCATGTATTTATTTGCCATTTCCCTCAGTTTTCCATAAGTATCAGCTTCACACCATCCATATTCTTCCTGTAAAATCGTGTACACATTATTATACAGCCCATTGTACTTGTACACATCACTCACGTTACACACAGACTTTTCTTTGCCATCGTTGGAGTGAATCACTTGCTGCATTGTATCATCTTTAATATCACAGAGACGATAGTAATTTCCACGTTTGGGAGGTATAATGTTAGCAGAAAACGTGTAATTAGAATTTGATACATCGTCCTTCTTCTTCGGCTGGTGTTCTATTGCATCCAACAAATCTATGGCGCGTGGAACTCTCAGCTCAATCACCTGGTATCTGTAGAACATACAAACTAACTGTAAGGCTGTGCTAAAAATAGCAATACCGTATAGCCTAAATATTTTGAGGGGGAAAATTTTTGCTGATTTCACGGTTTTGGGGGTTATCAGCAAAAATTTTGACTTTGAAATATTTAGACCTCCATGTAGTCTAATACATTTTGGGAGTGTTTGTAAATCCGCAAAAAATATATTTTTCAACCTCAAAATATTTGCCCCTTAAAATATTTAGGCTATACAGTACATATTTTGGCATGAAAATTGCGTATTTGATGTAAGGGTCGATCAAGTGTTTTTCCCAAACATGTAGGGAAAAACACGAGGGGTCTGCAACAAGTGAAAAATTGTCTACGAGATTTACAAGATCTTAAAAGATTCATAGTAAAGATTTATGCTGAAAACTTGTCAAAAGCAAAACAATAGTTTTGCCACCATTAGTATGCGTAGATAAGTGGAAAATTATATAAACTTGGACCAATTTAGAGATTTAAAATTTAGAGATTTTTTTCAATGGCCTACGAGATTTACACTTCATTGCTGACCCCTCAGCAAAACAATTAACCCTATATAATGTCTGCTGCAACTAACAAGACAACAGCACGTTGGTATCATACTCAAACAACAAAAATACAATGGCCATAACACATTGACATATACAGGTAACATTTACAGCAAAAAAAAAATACTCACAGTTTAGCCTCTGGATGTTCCCTGGGATCATAACCAAATCTGATATATGCTGTCTTCCAAGGTCCATTGGAGAAGCAGTACACAATAAAAGGGAGAGCACTAGATAACGCAATACACTATGACAGTTACAGATCATGATCAGTAGAAACTGACGCTTTGTAGGTAGGGAATAAAACTCCTGCATGAAAAGTTAAGGCATTTCTTGTCCACACAGGACAGTCTTCAAACAACTGCAAGAGATAAGAATAAATTGTAATAATGAATGTTCTAAAGAGTACACAATAGAATTGTTATTGATTTCTAGTTTGGGACAGTATTGGACGGCTCTCACACAACCTCTACAACAAATTCCTACAGACAATTTTATTTCTACAGTTCCAACAGAGCTCATTTGCCTGTGTATGACTAAAGCCCAAGGACTCAAGCATCCAATAACTCCAGCTATCGTATGTAATACACAAAATATGAATTCTATAATAACTACAACTCGGCCAATTTCCAACTAATGTATGTATTTAAATCTAGATTATCAATGGATTTATAAAATGGCCAATAAACTGTAGGGATGTACATCACTACAACAGTTTTATAACATACTAACTGGTCTACCTTGTGTATTCTTGTATAGGATGAAGGCGGTGAAATGGAATCAGTTGGTTCACTGGGCACAGCTAACAGTGTTAGGGAAGCATACAATATTACAACACATACTACAATATATATGTACCAGCTATCGCAAAATTTTAATATCTTGGTTAACACAAAAAAAAAATTTTTTTGTCCAGTTAAAGCACATTCATCACCAGATTTCATTTAACCAAACATTAATGATACCTTGTGGGGTGAAAGTTTAGCCCTCCAATTAACTCACAGTGCTTGAGAATAGCACTTAAAACTGAAGGTTGAGCTTGAATTTACCAAAGTATATTTTGCCAAGAGTAATTTATATGAAACCAAAGTTTCCCTCCATATGACATACAACATTTACAAACTGAAGGATACGACCTTTGTGATCAAAGGCAATCGTTTTCAATGGCTTGGAGTAGGAATAGCTCTTTTTCTGAATCTTTGATTATGTAAAAGAAAATAAATACAATAAAAATGACTATATCACTGACTATATCACTTACATCTGTTCTGTATCGAGTCTGATACCTGTAAGGAGAAAAATTTTACTCACTATCACTAAATTAATACATAAGAGCACTCAAATCACCCACCCATCTGTGCAGTAGTAATGTGTGGGTGCGCGCGTGTGCATGTGTGTGTGTGTGTGTGTGTGTGTGTGTGTGTGTGTGTGTGTATACAAGTCGTAACCACCCATTTTCGATGTGGATGATTTTTGTGTGATTTCTTCAAGATAAGCATCATCTCCTGGATGCCTTATTTCCAATTCAAGGTCCAAAGCCCAATGTGTATAGTGCGTGCACTCGTGCATGCATAGTCACATACGAGTACTCCAATGGACGGTCTTGTTTAGTGAGGGGAGTTGGCAGTACAAAAGGAGGTATAGTTTCATCCTTCAACAATGAAATATCATGAAGAGCTATGACAACAAACACATTGTAATCTTGCTACACACTACTACTACTAGGCTAACCATCAGTGCTGTAGGCTCTTGTAGTAGCCATTGTCTCATAAGGTGGAAACACTTGATAATCCAGCATGCCTGCAGTATCAGTAATGTAACATGAAACTCTCTAATAGAGCATACATGTTACCTTTGAATTCATACTTTGACCCTACTACTCCTAACACTTCTGTCTCACACTTGCTCCACTTGGTATCACCCTAATATAGAGGTCTGGTGTGTAGTGTGTGGATATTTATACTGCTAAACTACCTTCTTTCTTCTCCGCTTCACTTTCAATACCAAACCAGTTGCTTTCTCCTTTGGACTGGTCAATGGTGTACAATAAATGTCATCCGGTCTGAATTTTAGTCCCAGTGGGGTTGAACTGTGGTGGGCCTGTAGAATGAGCATATGCAATTTAATATAACACACACACACACACACACACACACACACACACACACACACACACACACACACACACACACATGCACGGATTACATGCACACCACACATGCACGGATTACACGTACACCACACACACACACACACACGGATTACACGCACACTACACACACACGCACATACCCGTGCTACACTTGACTCTCCTCCCAGTGTAGCTAATGCATTATGAACATTCTGCACATTTCCTTAAAGAAATATAAAACAATGCACGCTTATTACATCATTATTTATTCGATAACGGCGTAATCACCTGGATACTCTACACAGAACAATTCATCCAAGTTTCCTGGAAGGGTTAGGGTGACTAGTTCGTTAGTGCCAGCTTCATTTTCTTCCATAACACGTGCGCTTTTAAAAGGTTCGGATTTAATACTACAGGCGCTAAAATGCTTATTTCACGCGGACCTCTACTGCTTACTCGCCTGCTAATCTCTCAAGGCAGCCAGCCATTGTCTTCTTGTTGCAGATTGTGGAGTAATGATGACAGCAAGCTTACTCAACTACAGCTCCAGCGTCCTTCAGGGCCAGCACAAACAAAGAGAGAAGGCGATATGCAAGTTAATAAATTGTCAAAAATTTTGAGAAAATTTAAAGGCGAGACAGAAGAAGAAACTGAGGCTGACAGCAGGTCAGGAAATATTGCATCTCACGTGACCAAATATTCAAGACTTGCGTTTTTACATGAATTTGTGAATCAAGACTGTCAGTAGAAAAGTGACTATGATCAAGAATTTTGCGAGGAATTTTGATGGTCATGATTTTATAATAATCATAGTTCATAGTAGTGCCTTGATCTCTTGATCATCAACCATATTAAAAAAACCTACCATACAGGTTGTGAATGACAAGAGTTTGGCACAACTAAAATTTAGCGGATTTGGTGCAAATTTCTAAAATAAATCTTGTAAGGCTATAGAGCACCTATTTATTGTCGTTTAGGCCCAACCTTTGTATCCAATGCATTTCTAACTCTATTACCACATATCGTGGGTGGCTTCTAATTCCTTTGCTAACTATCCCAAGAACTGTCCATAATTCCTTTAGTGAGTGGATTAACTGCAGAGGTGCTTCTCGTACTGTTCTCCATCTGTAGTGCTGTGTAACAGACCAAACATACATAGCCACGTAGCTTTGCAGTAATCAGTCAGGGTATGTGTTTAACCCCTACTTCAGTCACTTGGAAGGTTCACTATAGTATGTGTATAGGTGGCCTCCCTTGTCTCATAGCTTTATATTTCTACGATCCCTATAAAATTGTATATATACACATAACTAATTTGGTTGAAATATGTATGGCATTTATCCCCATCCTGACTAGCAATCACCTCATACTAGAAACATGACCACTTAGCTAGCTAGTCTGTTGTCTGATATCACCATTGAATGATCCATCTGATTTAGGAATACGGCACACTCTGTGGCCATTACTTTTAAACTATACCCTTGTGCTTCGTCCTCCATTAATAGATGACCATGAAGTGGGTGTTTGACGGCCAGCAACACTTGTTTTATTATGGCCTGTAGTTTGCTGACATGGAAGGCAGAGAAAACCAATCCATGGTCGTAATCAATCGCGATATACTAGAAGCCCATTTAGTCTACTTTCTGAAATACTTAATCACCACAAAACATGCCATATCCTAACATGAGTGGGTGAGAGTACTATTGTGATATATCAAGTTGACTAACTATACGAGGTCATGCCATTCATATAGTATGTACACATTGGATTGAGCCCTGAAGCAGAAAAGTGGATTTTTATCATGAGAGATAACATTTCAGACTAATGCCTTGATGAATACGTTCTATTACTACTGGATTTCATGTTGTCAGGAAAAAAATGGTTTAGAATTGGGTCAACTGGTTGGATTGAATGGTAAACATAAACTGTTCTGCATTAAAAAGTGAACTTAGTGGCCACAGTTTTAAAAATGTTGAGTTAGGGATGGCCAATTATGACAACGAAGGTGCATAGTGGAACTTGAAGTATAGAACGGACATGGATGCCATTCTAGGGGTAGAAATTGTACAGAATTAAAAGCTCTGATTCCATTGTGTTGTTATACAGCCAAATTATGTATAGTTTTAAAACTGCTCCCCCTCCATCCACTACCGTATAGCCAAAATATTTTGAGGAGCGATATCGATATTTTCGAGGTTGAGCAATGTAGCTAAGACTAGAGTTTTCGCTGATTTGCAAACAATCCCCCTTGAAATATGTAGAGTATGTGGTATGCTGTTGTTTTTTTTACATTCAGGGATGTGACAATGCCTGGACCCAAGGATACAAGGCCTGGCCTTCGTGGCCTTGTGGCTAGACGGGGCCCTCGTCATATGGAAGATCAGCGTAAAATGGAAGATCAACCACATGTGCCCAAGGTTGTGCTCTTTGAGGCTACAAGGATGGGTAGGTAATACTACCCCGTGGTGCTGTGATCAACTGTATCTTGTATAGGTATATTTGAAAAACCTAGCGCTGAAGCAAAGGCTGCAGCTGAATCAAGAAGATTAAACTTACTAGAGGTAACAAAATGCCCTGAACTTTATTTTTGAAAATCCAAGCATGCATCCCCACCAAATTGTGTAATGGACTGACAAAAACTATGACTGATTTTTGTAACTACTGAACAGTGTCACATGTACATGGTCCGCCCCTATATTGAACTACCATATTTGCTGTTAAGAGTGTGTACTGTATTCTTAGGAGGATGAAAAGATGTGGGTTAAAAATTGGAACAGGCTAAAGCCAACTAATAACGAATTTGAAACACTGATGGACCAACCCAGCTACCAATACCCCATTGACAACGAAATAGTTAAACAGTAAGAGTGAACTGTTGTATCAAAGTGTGCACGACACATCATGACAGGTCAGAAGCTGATGTTGGGTTTCAAGATCATGTGTTACTTGACCATATGATCAGTGACATACCTAAAAAGGGTTTGTTGTTTTAAAAAAATATTCCTTACCTTAAAGTTATGAATCTTATGAATCTTTTTGTAGGCCCAGTTAGGAAATTTATGCAGCTTGTGATTAGTGGTTTATCAAAGAGTCCGTACTTCACTGTGAAAGAGAAACGGGAACACATCCAGTGGTATAAGAATGTCTTCAAATCTATGTCAGACGACAAAGTCAGGGAAATGCTTTCCAGTAGATCTAGCCGGCACCGAAAAAGGAAGGCTGCAAGAATGAAGGCAGCAAAGGAAAGAGCAGCAACAACGAAACCAAAGATATAGTTCATTTAGTAGCTATGTAGAAATATTTATTGTATAAAAATAGTGACAATTAATAATTTTATACATTCTCGTTGTCATACAAAATGTGATAGCAGAGAGTCAACATGTTACTAAGTTGTATGCTAGTTCAACTCTCCTTGTAATCTGGACCCTACACACAATAAAAATTGTCATGCATACAGTGTGCCATAATGTCATTGACTTACAGCTTCAATTTTTCGATCAAGCATTTTAAAAAACTCGACCTGAGAGTCTGTGCCTGGTCTGTAAAAGAAGAGTGTGACATCATTGTAAGGGGATTTTCCTAAGTGTTTTTACCCTCTAAGTTCTGCCTTGCGTGCTGCAAGGTGAGACGGGAGAGCAGAAGCAACAGGTGGTGGCTCATTCCACAAGACATGATAATCTTGATTTTGCTGTAGTACATCATGGCTGTAGAGAATAAACACTAAATCAACCAGGCATGAGCTTTTCAAAGGTAAGTGTAAATACTGCACCATTTGTGCACAATTAAGTTAAATTCATAAACCTAATCATTTTTTTTTTAATTCACTCAAAATTTAATATATAGACAGGAATCCAATTATAAAGATATGCAGACAGGCACTCTTTATTGACCCACAATCAATGTGCATGAACACAAGGACTTACACTGGATGAGATGGCAAAAGAGAATTAGTTGTGTCACCATCCTCGTTGGTAACCTATGAACACACATGAAGGAACACTAGTAATAGTGATAGGATTGACAGTCGGGCTGCTGGCCATTTCTGACCTATGGTTGCTCCAACATTTGTCTAGCCAAACGTATTTTGGCTGGACAAGTGGGGAAGTAATTAATGGTCTACAAAACATGTCTCCCTAGCTTCAAAAATTTTAAATTCATATTTACAGTTAACAAACACTAACACTTACCAGCTCTTCATTGTTCTGTTCATGTCTGTCATTAGAGGTGGGTGATGGTTGGTTTTCATGTATAGTGGTGTTGTTATTGGTAACTTGATCAGTGGTAAGTGTCCCGCCATTTTCATTAGCAGTAGAATTGGGAGCAACTGCAGTGGTTGTAACAGTCTCTGCTGCAATGAATAAACAAGTTGTAACATCACTGTTGAAGCCTTTTAACATCAAGCAAGTGAGAAAAACAATCATTTATTATTTTCACACCTACTCTTTACGATTATCAGTACAGCTTTAAAAAATCGTATACAAAATCCATACTCACAATACTGTATAGGCTACTATAAACAGCCAAGGAAAAGACCATACTGTAGATACAGACACACAACCATTGCACATATACACACAGTATATGCCTAAGTATGGAGTGCTTTTTTACAAATAATATTAGTTACTTGGCAATGATCCATTGTTATGAGGTTCGGCCGGCTTTGCTAACGGATGAACTACGTTGCTTTTGGAGGGATTACATCCCATTTCTTAGGGGGGATGACTCCAGTATAACCTTATGTCTTAGTGATGCACCATCAGCATTAGAACACTTAGACAAATCTCTTAATCAAACACTGCTAGGTAGCTACACTGGCTGAGTATCCACTGCTAACTACTGGATTATGTTGTAGTCTACACTATCTGACCAGCTGATCAGCAAGTACAAGTGGTATTTTTGAGTACAACCTGAAACACAACGATTATATGCATTCATGTTTCTATTAACACTCAATCACATGCATACAAATCAACCTGCTACTTCACGTTACAAATGAACATCTACTAGTTGTTTAAGTTTATCAAATAACGTTACAGTTACCAGTATAGAAGCATAGATACTTACGACTAAACAACGGTTGCTATCGTCGTATATGGGCGGGGCCTATCTAAGCTAAACTAAACGATGGTGACTCGATTGTGGTTCTTAGTTCAACTGGCTCCTCGTTTTGCTGCGAATACCACTTTACGACACAGCGTTAATGTGCCATTATTGGCGCGCTGTAATGGCACTAATAGACTGTTGTGTTCTGAGCAAAAGCAGAGGAGGACTCCGCAGGTGGTATCAAACCCATCACCTGTGGCTGATATTTTAAATGACAAAGCTAGAGAAAGAAATACTCCACCTCGTACTGCGTCCCACCCCATAAGTGAGTTTTAAAATATCTAGTGGACTCTCAAAATGTTCTTTCCTTTTTAATGCGCACCCACAGTAGAGAGGAATTTGGCTGTAAAGCGGAAAGACAATTTTAGACAAGAAGAAAAAAGTAAGTGTATGCACGCACACACAAACTATTTGTTTCACAACTAAAATGTGATAGACTGGGCTACAAATTAAAAATTAATTCTGATTTAATCAATATTGGTTTTATCAGCACCCATACAGTCATAGCCAAAGACTATTTATCTCTTGTAGATCAATTGATATGGGAAGGACACAAGATTAGAACTAAATGTGGTTTACCTCCTACTGTAAGTTGAACTAACGTAATTATAATTAGTGATAATTTAAAATCCTTTCAGAAAACAAGAAAGCAATGCAAGGTGACAATGCTACACTCCAGCTGGTTATATTGCATTTATTGGTGTTTATAATAGAGAAATAGCAAGAAGGCTACATCAGGCAGTCCTTGTGCTATATGTGCTAATGATATAGAAGTCACTTATGAGGTAAGTATGTGTTTGTAACTACACTACCTACTGTAGAGTGTTGGAGAGAGTTTATTAACTATCGAAAGGGTCATCTTGATAATCTAGACATTTGTCCATCCTTTTATTTGTGTACTCACGTGCACAATTAGACACCTAACTAATGAGGGTCACCTTGATAATTAGGACGCTTGTCCTCCATGGTCACATTTGCTTGTGTACATTTAGATGCCTCAATAACAAGGACACCTTGATAATTTGAACGTTTGTATATTTATACCCCTGAGAGTAAGAGCACCTGTTCCATGATTCAAGGTGTCCGAAATTGAAGGATTCAACTGTAAATTGTTTTTGTGCTTGTCGTACGTATTGACTTAATCAAGTTTTGTATATGCTGTCACCTAATGCAGGATGTTGCGTTACTTCAACAATTTATCTGTCCGTTTACTGGTAAAGTCTTGGATCCTGTTAAAACTGGTAATTAGTTGCGCTTTTTTTACAAAAAAGTTGTGTGAGATAATGCTCTTTAGGCGTGTGCAGACAACAGCAGAAAAAACTTATAGCTGCAATAACAAAGGCACGTGATACTGGTGAGTAAGCTTTGTAAGATAAAAACTGTGCTAAATTTTGTTGTTTCAAAGGTCTACTACAATTTGCAGTGCCCAGACCAGATGTTAGACAGTCATGAATTACAATTAATTGCATGTAATTTACTTATGCTAATCTATTTATAATTGTTTGAATTATCATAGTGATACGGATTATTGTTTATTAACGGAAATTGATACCAGTAGTATACGGTCAATGAAAGGCTCCTTTGCTTCGTGTGATGGTTTAACAGCGTATCAAGGACACGAGCGTTGTATTACTTGTTTAAAAGAACTATGGCCGCACCGTATGGATTTCCAGAACAAGAATTCAGTGCCTGGCAGCCGCCAATTTTCCAACAACCGCGGGTCGGATTGGCAGTAGTATGTCGTTGCCTGACAGATGGCTCTGTAGAATGTTTGCTGCAGCGGAGGGGCCAGCACAGCCACACGCCCGGCAAGTGGTCATTCCCAGGAGGGAGGCTAGACCAAGAAGGCGACTTAGAGCCGGCTGAAGATTTTGGCGCAGTTGGGACGTTAAGAGAACTGGAAGAGGAGTGTGGAGGGGGTACACCGCCTGGTCTACCATCACTCATACATATTATGAGGATGTACAACGATCCCAACCCTGATGGAAAGGTGATAATGACCTAATAAATTGGGATATAGCTACACGAGGCATTAAAATAGAAGCTACCAAACTGCTTGACGTGCTATATTTTACATGCACAAGTTTGAAGGGGGCACCTAATTTTTACTTAAGGTTAATGACATGTTATGTTTGTTGTGACTATGGTATTTGGGCTTGCACTAACTTGCCCACAAATTTGACTAAAATTTCATCCACTGCCAGCTCCTACACTAGTCAGATGACCCCCCTGTTCCCAGAAAGGTTTCACTAGTCTATATATTTAACCTTTTGTTTGGCTACATGGTATTCATAGCTGGATGGGTTTTAATGGGAGGGCTGTCTGAAGTCACCTACAAATTTTGGAATTTGTTAGTCATTTCAATGTTTTTGTATCAGGCAAAGCAGACTATGTATCATGTGTATGCTGTGGATTTGGAGAAGGAGCCAGATTGGGCCCACTGGCAGCCGAGGCCAACGAGAGGACATGAAGAGGAAGTGGATACATCACCAACTGAGCTAATTATTAATGGTAGTCCTGTCCGATGTACTAATGGACAATGCTGGGTCAATTTGGAACAACTCTGTATTCAGTGTTGTCAGAAGGTGAATTATACGTCATAAAATAAAAGTGTGTGTTGGTGACTTGCACCTGTATGAGTAGGTATTATAAAAGTCTTCTATTTTTCAGATGCAAAATTTGGACCAATCTCCACTTCACCCAGGCCTAGTCAAATGGGTACAGAATCATGCCATGAACATTCTAAAATATCTCATAGCCCGCTCACCCAAGATAGCACGTGCAATCCAGAAACCTCTAATGGGGTCCACCAGTAGTGGAGGAGCTGGTATGGCTCCAAGATTTAATCGTTGTGGGTCGGGTGGTAGAACAAAGCGTCGACAATCATCGTCCTCTATGCTCGCTCCACCACTCTTACCTGGACAAGCAGTCATGCAGCCATATCTACCTGTTGTAAATCCTCTACTCTCAGGTGTTGATTTAAGCCAAATGCAGCCAGTCTCTAATATACAAGTGTCCATACCATCTCAGTCAGTGTCTGCACAGGAAGCACTGACTAATAAACAGGGAATGCTACCTGAATCTTCAATCGCTGGAACACATCCAAAGCCTTTCCCTTCAATGACTCCCCTCACCATTCAAACTCAACAGCAGCAGCAACAGTTAATTCAGGAACAACAACAACAACAGCAATCTCATCAAGGATCCATCGTAACAGAAAACATTCCTGACACATCTATCAGTACATTTCCTCAGATGCCCATGCAGGGAAGCCCTTATTTCTCTGCTAACCAGAAACAGCCACTAATGAGTTTGACACCAGACGAGCAACAGTTAGCTCTACTACACTTACTAGCGGAGCAGCAGCAACAACAGCAAATGTTGGCAGCAGCTAACATGGGATTACCATCAAGATCACCTAGGGACGTTCCATGCAGCTATTTTCTAAATGGCAGTTGTCTTTATGGGGACAAGTGTTGGTATTCTCATGTGGTACTACCCAGTTATCCCATGATGACATCTCAACAACCTCCTCTAATGTCACCACAAAGTGCTGCTTCCCATGATGTGTATACATTCCCACAACAGCCAACTGTTGATCAGAACTACTACTATATGCCGTCACCTCCTCAATCACCAATAACATTCTTTCCCAACTCTCCTACATGGCCTATTGGGGGAGGAAACAGGTCCACATTTTTGCCTTATCAAGCTCGTATGCCGAGTGGTGTTCATCATCCTAATAATTCACGGTTCATGTTCACACGATTTCCCATGAATCCAGCTGCTGTCAGAATGCAACACACTACTGCCGCTGCTGCATTCATGGCTGCCAATGGTCCACAGGTAGTCAAGAGAGGTGATCAGTCCTCGCTGAAGTTTGCACTGGTATCTGAAATCCCAATTAATTCTGACATGTCACAGTCACACATCACTCACCTAACCACACGCGGAGACCACTTCTACATAACATTGGATAATGTGTTAAGAGACTATCGTATATCACTACAGCCCTACAGAGTGTCATCAACTGGACAGACGTACACACTGAAGGACAATTCCACATTGCCACAGATAGTATCTTACCTTTACTGCTCCAGAGATACTGGACAACTATTTATTGGAACAAAGAATGGGAGCATCTACCGCTGGGATACTAAACATAGTGAAAGAATAGACATCTGTGTGAACGATGTAAGTTTTATTATGTAAACTTTTTACCATTTGTTTATATATTTCTTTGTTTAGTCGTCAGCTGCAGTCTCGTCACTCATACACTTCTACACATCATTGGGATCACAGATTGTAGTGTCTGGAAGTTGTGTGGGTGTGGTCACCTGGTACATCATGCAGCCACCACAGAAGACCTTCACAGTATTGTTAACTGATCATCGTCATGAACCACATTCTGTCACTTCCATACAGGTGTGTGTACCCATCTGTATGTGTTATGTAGTGCTGCGTGTCTATAATTACTGACACTTTTGTGTTCCTATATACCTAGGACAGATAATAGTACTTTTTTTTGTCTTTATCTACATGGCCAAAGAATTATGCAGGCAAAGTTTTAGTCTTGTATGCTAAAACATTTACTGTACTACAAAATATTAGTAACAGCTAGATAAGATAATGAGAGTTAAAGTTGAGAATCCATTGCTATGGTACCGCCCAAACGCAACGTCGTTTCTTGTGAGTGCATGCGATCAAAAAACTTGCTCAGTTTTTTAATCGCGCGCACTCTCGAGAAATGACGCTCCACTTGGGCGGTACCGTAGGTAAGTTTTTTCCTATGTCCTTAAAGGCTGGTTTTAAAACTTCTAGAATTGTGAAAACAGTAAACGTATATTACTCATAAATTCTGGTGAAGGGAAATTTTTAGAGAGAATTATTTTACAAAATCCTCAAATATAACCTACTTCTGCAAACTGAACCTTTTATGTATAACATACATTCATAGATGAACAATATTAATGGTGTGAAATGCAGATTTCACCTTTGCTAGGCCAAGCCAGTATTGTTGTCTCTAGTCACTCCACTACCTTTGTGTAGGCTGTAAAAGCCTACATCTGTCTCCAGAAAGCAGACCCGACAAGTCAAGGCAAAGTTGTTATAAAATTGTTTGCCTGGTCATGCTGGTGTTTCCTTTAAAATAATTTGTGCAAAAATCCAAAAATTAATAAAACCATCAACTCACTAAATTATATCTATGAACTCAAATGTGATGCTGAAAATATTATTTTAAAATCTTGTGATGTTGGGTGAATGGCATTTCAATACTTCAACAAATTCTGTTGACATCAATAATCTACAAAACCAACCTGTACATGTACAAATTTATTAACACAAGCCACACAGATTTGCATACTAGACTGTATACATGCTATGTGACATCCTATGTGGAATAGAAGTAAGGTTGAAATTTTTACTGACAGCTGGCTCCAGTCCTTATAAAATTTGTTGTGTAGTTTGTAGGTCGTATGATATAATAGCTGTAACATTTTTTGTGTTGTTTATTTACCCGTAGTTGCTTGGCAGTATTCTCCTGTCAGGATCAGTTGATGGTACTGTACATTGTTGGAACATGCAATCATCGCGTCCAGTAATCACTGCCACAATCAGAGCTCACTCTGTATCACTCAGTCAAATCCACGTCATTAATTCACAACATTTTGTCACCATCGGAAGTAATTCTGATTTCCCAATATCTCTTTCTGTGGAATCATCAGATACGGGTGTAGCTAATGAGCCCAAGTCTAGCTCTGCTTCTAACAATGGCACAGCTGCTGTAACCCCTGATGATTTGGCTACCAGCGTCATCAAGTTAGCGCTGGAATCTTCAGGTGGAGACAAGAGCAATGGTAGAACTAACACGCCTGTTGTGACATTATGGAAATTTGAGAACCCACCAAAATCTGTGAAGACATTTACAGAGTTTGGAACAATAATTTCATCGTCCGTTCTGGTAACCAAATTTGCCGGTTCATTTTTAGCAATGGCACTACAACGTGGATCAATAGTTGTCTACCATGTGCCAAATTTTACAGCATTGCCAGAATTTCCTGTCAACAATGCAGCAGGTGTAGCATCCTGTAAACTCCTGTCTTTGTCTCTAGCCAGAGAATTACCCAGCCAGTCCCCTAGTCGGGAGATAATGCTAACAGTTGTACAGTCAGACAATACTGTGAAAGTCTATCAGGTAAAATGACTTAACAGAACAAAGGTACACAATTTTTAATATAAAGCTGTTTTAGGCGTACATGATATTTTTATACATGTATATATTATTATATCGAACAATTTTGTAAATAATTTATAATAGTTTTTGGAAACAACATAATGAATGGCAATAGTCAAAGTTTTTTCATTGTTATTATGTACATAAATATACGTGCATTATTAAGGTTACATTGTACATATATTTTGTGTTGCACTGTATGTATGGTATGTAAATATGTCTTTGTGAATTGAATGGCTAAATTTTTAGGTTGATTTTAATCAAATAGTTCTTGCAAGTGGGTGTGATGAATCCATGGGGTGCATGAACATATAAGAGGCATCATCGCCTGCACCAATGGTGTGGTATGCAGGGTGAATTCCAGTGTAATAATCGTCAGGGCCAGAAAACTGGCTTGCATAATATTCCTCCGGGCCAGAGAACTCTTGAAACTCCTGGTCAATGGGATATTGAAACTCCTGGTTAATGGGATAGTGTGTGTTTAAAGGTGACTGCATGTCCAAGACATCGTAAACATCATTCAAATCCTCGGGGAATTGATAACTGTCATTATAGTCTTCGTAATAAGGATCAAGATCATCTATAATTGCTTGGCCTGTTGTCATTTCTAGCCATTGAAAGTTGTGCCACTTAAACCGATCATGTTGTACTCTAATTGCTAGTTGTTCGTCACATTCCTATTCAAAGAACATGAGCGAGTTTTGACATTGTGTTAAACTTACTGCTAGTATGTCTAATGCTTTACTGCTCATTTTTGCCACTTCCTTGTTCTTGTCATTCATCAGCTCCAGCAAATATTCTGCAACTTCTAACACACTATTAAGGCTAACATAACAAACTCAGTAATTAAAAAAAAAATTTATAACACTTAAGAAGGTCTGCATTATACAGTTGAAGCTATACAATAAATATGGACACCTTAGGACTGAGTGTCCTGAGTTTTGTCAGCTTATGTTGTACGATGTGATATTGTAACTGAAGCGTTGAATAGCAAGTCCACATTGTTCCACTGTAGAGTTAGCATCAAAACAAAAGGCTTTTAGGTACACTCTTTTAGACTCGCTGTTAAAAATACATTAGGATACGAGTATCTTTAGAAATAGCCATTTTCACATCTTCATGGCTGATCAGCTGACAGAAGGCACACACGATACACAACACAGCATCGTCATCTTCTTGTCTTGCTACACACACACACACAACAATTAGTACAGCTAGTTCACCCACACTATCATATTACAACAGGTGATAATGATTGTGAATTAGTACACTGACTTGGTACATAGTGATACATCTATAACCAGTCAATGTACAGTGAAACCGCATCAAGTGAGGCCTTGTATGGGACCAAAAAATCTGGCCCGCAATAATGAGATTAATGAGGTCATGAAGTACACCTATGGGACATACTTGACATGGTCACTATAATGAGGTGGTCTTATTAAAGAGGTAGCCACTGCAGCAAGGTTTCACACTGCATTTATGACAGATAACAAAATGTTGCACCAATAATCAGCTATCCTATAATGTAATGCCTTTTGAATTCAATTAAAAGGGAGCATAGTGAAACCTGTCTAGTAAAGGTCACCTGTTTAAACAACCAATTTTAAAGGGATACAAACACCTGCCTAATGTAATCACCTGCTTACTAAAATTAACAAATTTTTGGCCCATGGGTGACTGGGTCAAATCCAAACAATTCATGATGAATTACCCGTGAAATAATGGAACTGTTAGCTATGCTGTGTAGCCAGTGCGTACATATGGTTTGTGTGAGCTTGTGCACTCAATTTGAGGGACCCAGTCTATGTACACTGTGTGTATATGCTTTGACAAACAAACAAGAATAATCAGCCCCTCATTAAACCACAGTGCTTTACTGTAGGTACAGTGCAGCACATTAAGAAGTTACTGCTTCATTGTTGTCAAGCCACCTTGCCACATTTAATCCAGTTATATAATTTTGTAGTTGGTATTTATGCCATGGGACTATATTCCTAGCAATTATTATTTATTCTTAATCCAATGTGTGTACATACTTTAATTGCCCACTAATTTGGCTATATTAAAATAAATCTACTTAACGCTGATTTTCATTTTAGCTTTTTAATCTAAAGAGTATTGCAACTTAAATAAGCCAATATATTTTTATAAGTTTAAAAATTAACTTTTTCCTTTTTTAGTACAGTGAAACCTCATTAAGCCACATGCCGCAATAAGGAGGTCATGAAGTACACCTTAGCTATGTTTGGGACCTACTTGGCATGGTCACTATAATGAGGTGGTCTTATTAACATCGATGAAGTTATATACCTACATACATACACAGTTAAGAAATATACTATGTTTCTTACATTTCAGTTCACCAAGCAGTTTATCAGTGATGTGATATTGTAGGAACTGTATGGCACAATCTTTATCAAGTGATAGGGTTGTCGTCAATCTGATTACCGCCAACATTAACTCATCGTCTGGCGGCAATGCCTATATCATTGCAATAATATTATAGTACAACAAATAAATAGTGAAACAGCGCACACACTATTCAGGCACTGCCTAAGAGTCAGTGCAATTTAACACCCTGAGCAGGTCTTGTACCCTGTAAAGTACTACACCCTCTCTCTTTGGAGCCATGCTGAAGTGGCCTTATTAGTAACGTGGCCTAATTTTCAGGGGACTAAATGTGTGTATGCTAGCGAATACAAATGGCAAACCACATATACAACAGTGCACACCTTACCAATTCACTGGCTTCCAGCTTCTTCATGATATAAGGTATCAACTGGTATTTAGTGGCAAGCCGGTTGAAGTCCAGGTCAGGTAAATTAATGTTTGCCAGTATGCTAATAGTCTCAGTCACCAATTCAGTGTCCACAGAACTGATTACCAACTCACCCAATGGTGACACAAAGTCCTAAAACACAACAATGTTAATTGAGATATGAACAATACAGCGGGACCCCTCTATTGTGGACACATTGAATGTAATGTCCTTATTACTGATTTCAGGGGTGTGTGTGCACTAATACAAATGGGACCACGGATAAGTGTCCTGATTGTCCAGGTAACAACTTTTAAGGGTGTCCTTCTAGATCTCTCTAACCAGGAATAATTTCTTGATATCTTGGTCAGAGTGTTGTGATATGTTTCTTATCATCTTCATCAACAAGGAGTCCTGTGTCTGTAGTGCCCTCTTCATCAGCAGCTTCAGTCCAGGTCCCTTCACCATCATCTTGACATTTTGTTCATCGCAGGACAAGTTGATACCAACCGCTACTAGCTCCTGCTGTACCCAGTCCTCACGGCACTCCAAAATTAGCTTCATTAGCTGCAGTTATTCATGAAACAGATGGTACTGTATACATCCAGAGATATATAAGTATCTGTGTATACGTGTGTACTGTGGTGTATAATGGCCATGCAAAGTGGCATTGTGTGTGTATAGCGTATGTGTGTGCTAGCATCACATGCATAGCATTTCGTGTGTACGTGTACTACATACAAATGGTGCATACCATTATGTTCCCAATTTAACCACAGATGAACACATGTGCAGTGTAGTGTGCATGTGTACATGATACAAACACAGCAATGCTTTGACTACAAGGTCTTCCATACAACACACAACATGGTACACCCACCATAGGAATGCAGTCAGTGTAGCTGAACAATGCACTACACTTGTCACTCATACTGATGTGGTAGAGGATACACAACACTACTACACGATGGCATTCATCCTCTAGAGTAAGTACATGTTTACATAAGTGCAGTTCAGTGATATTAAATACATGAATTACACAAAATTTAACTCAATTACACACACAATTACAATCAATAAATACACATTATGATGCATTAAATACTGTAGAAATACAAACATGAGATACATACGTACGTACTCAATAGGGCAACATATTTAGGGAGATACCCTTCTTTGACCATTTCATCTCTCAGACTAGGATCAAATGACAGATTGAGCAGCAAACGAAGTGTTACATTCATCAGGGTCTATTAACAGACAGTACACAACCTTATATAGATAATTCAATATTGTATTTTAGGACAGACCTCATTTTTGGATGTGATGATCTTCAACAGCTTCTTAATAATGCCAATATTTCCCTACATTAAATAATATTTGCATTAATATGCCAACACAGCGACTGAAGACTTAACAGTAAAACATGTGGCCTTAATAATGAGGTGGTCTTATTAATGAGGTCATAAAGTACACCTTGGGACCTACTTGATATGGTCACTATAATGAGGTGATCTTATAATAGGTTTCATTTATAATACAATACACACCATGTCATCCTTGTTCTCAGCAAAAATACTGAGTTTCTTGAGAAAGGAGACCACCAGGATTAGTAGCTCTTCATTGTTACGCTCCAACATTTTCATCAACATGGGAATAAGATTCTTGTTCCTCATCTTCAGTTCCACTCTAGTGTCCTCAGCAACGTTCAGTAATAAGTAGAATGCAACTGATACAAGGAAATCATTCGTGGTAATATGGGTAACATCTTTGTACAAGTGTGTGTGTGTGTGTGTGTGTGTGTGTGTGTGTGTGTGTGTGTGTGTGTGTGTGTGTGTGTGTGTGTGTGTGTGTGTGTGTGTGTGTGTGTGTGTGTGTGTGTGTGTGTGTGTGTGTGTGTGAGCAAGCGTGCGTGCATATGGGTGCAACACTAACCTCTTAAAAGGGTCTCTTGTTTCTTCACCAATGTCATCAACTTTTTTCTACTCCGTTCAGTGTCCTTCTTGATCTCAGCATTGTCAGGGTCCATTTTCACTGCAAGATTGCCAACAGACTTAAAATGTTATTTCACAGTACGTATACACCTCTCTTCTTTTTCTTCTCAACTTCTTCACTCAAGGAATCGTATCGTTTAATCTCATGCTCAACAACTTGCATGCACAGAGAACCAACCTAACAACATGTACAAGATTGTAAGCCAGTGAAACATTACACCAGAGAAAATAATAAATGTAGCAATGTATCAAATGACTAAGCATTAGCATGCTCTCACATTAGTTATTGCTGCATTGAAATTGCATAGCATATACAATGTTCAGAAGCTTTCACTACAATATTTAATATGTTCACTGCATTTTTCCCTGATCCCCAATGTTGCCCCATGTACGTAGCTACACTAAACACGTTGAATCTGTCACAGCTACCTTGTAGTGTGCCACTATCAGATGAAACTGTGAGAAGGTGGAGAGGCAGAAGAAGATGTAGACAATGTTAGTTGACAGGTCAATGCTCTTCTTCCAATCGTCCCTGAACACTCGAGATACAGCAGACAACATCGACTCTGCCATAAGAGAACATCACGCAATAATATCAATCACAAGAACAATATTCTGCTAATCTCTGTATACGATTAGAGAGTAAGCAGATAAATACTATATATCCCATCTGAAGCATACAAAGTGTAACACAAAATAAACCAACACTTTGTATATACTACAAAGTGATATGCTTCATATACCTACACACAATACTAAAGTACACACATGCATGCATACTACAAGAAAATACAAACAAGCACATGTGCAGACATATAAAAAAAGGAAAGTCTTCAGCTGCCACTTGCGAAAAACCACATCTACGTACTTGGGAACCAGATAATAGCAGGGAAATCAATGGGACACACATCATGCACTCTTACCACTTGAAGCTAGCTCTTGGAGATTATCAGGATTTCGGGCCAGTTGCAAAATCAATTTAGTGCCACGTATTTTAGCCTGCAAATCATCATACAACAACTCCAAATAACTGTCCAATTCAGCCATATCAGCTTTATCATCACCCTACAAACACCATCCACCTTATTACGGCATCATGTAAGCAAGAAATCAACAGCCAATCTATATTATACTAATTGCTTTACAGCACAACAGAATGGGAAAATAACCTCCTGAGACTATAAAAACTTCTAAAGACTGTAAGACTAAAGACATCTGAAGTCTGATAGCAACTTATGTTATATCCTATAGTTAAGTGAACATAAACCCTCAGAGCCTAGGATTCAAACTACAGGCCACCCAATTTCAGGTACAACACCATTGAAGTACAACACTCCTAGCAGCTTCCACACGTATGTAACCTACAAACACAAGCTACACATAGTCTCGTGTGGCCAGACCTTTTCCGTGCAGCTGCTTATTGATTGAAAATTATAAGAGCCGTGCTACAAGGATCTGGAATAGTTCGTAAACATAAAAATTTTTAATTGGTGATGATTGACTGACTAGGTAACACCTAAGATACATAGGTACAAAGTGCAACAGATCTTCTTCCCCATTGAATCTTTAGTCTGTTCTAATTGGCAAATCCGCTTAAAATCTTTCACCTACATTCCCTGTAAATCAAGATGAACTGAGCTTGTTTGTCTACATTCAACTGTACTTGTAAAAGATTTAGTGGTAGGTAGAAGGCAAAACCCACATGGGTCCGTAGTTATCATCCCAGAGGCCATCCTTAAGTAATTACACTACTTTGGTGAGTAAGGGATTGCGTGAGCCAATTTAAACTCACCAACCAATAGGGATTGTAAATACGTGAACTATTCCAGACCCTTGTAGTGCAGCGCTTATAATTTCCAATCGATAAGCAGCTGTGCGGAAAGGGTCTGGCCACACAAGACTATGCTACACATATATAATCTTATACTCACATCATCAGCAGGTGGAATAGCCTGGTTAACAGTCAATCCAGAGCTAGAATCTACAGTACACCACAACACTACACAAAGCTTATAATTGTAGCTATTACCTTTCTTGTCTAGTTTTCTTTTCTGAAGGTAAGCTAGCAGCTGCTCGAGCTCAGGCAGTCGAGTTGGTTGAATCAGGTTACACTGAGCTATCAGCTGTTTAGCTATCACAGTGATATTACTAGAAGATGTTAATCCAGACACGTTTACTCTGTATGAAATATTGTATACAATATATCACAAGGATGGAGCCATTTCATACATCTTCTTGCATTCCTTCCTGTCTGCTACAATAGGTTCGCCATACTCGGTAGTGATGTACGCCTCTACATCGTAATGGACCACTATGGCGTTCTTGCTCGGGTGGACGTCCAAGGGACCCTCAAGGGTCCGCCTGTAAACACAAATATACGGTAAAAATAGTACGCATAAAGTAGCGAGTATTACGTTGTTACTAGAGCTTGTTCTGATGGCTGCATCTAGCGGTAGAGCCTCGCCATCACATGGACAAACACGAATCTTACATGTTTCCAAGTGGGCACTAGTTAGAACTAAACAACGTAATTATGATAATTGCATAACTACCCAATTGTAATTGGTTAATTACCAAGTGACAAAATTGAATTCAAATACACAACGGATTTGTACAAAATATGCGAAATTCATGTTTATCTTGTTGTTTGTACCAGAGATTTAAAAAAGGATCTTGGGTTATTGAGAAGTTCTTGGGGTGGGCCAAATTCTTTGACTCTTCCTTTGTCCATAACTATAATCCTATCACTGTTATACACTGTTTCAATCCTGTGTGCTATAGTGATCACTGTGCTGTCTTCGAATTCAGTTCGAATAGTTTCCAAAATGGCTGCTGATGTTTGCAAGTCTACGTTAGCAGTTGCCTCATCAAGACAAACGACCTGGGATATAACTAGCTCTTAAACGTACAAATAACACACACACACACACATGCATGCATGCATGCACGCACCTTAGCTTTCCTCAGTAAAGCTCTGGCTAGACAGAACAATTGTCTCTCACCAACAGAGAATGATCTCCCTCTTTCACTGACTTCTACATCCAAACCACCTATTGGAAAAAAATAATATTAACCATGTAACTGAGCTACGGTATGAGATTGAGTTTTTGATAAGCACTAAAGATTAAGTCCTTCACTAACCATATGCCATCACAACATTTAGCACTATAGTGATAAGTAATTCAAGAAACTGATACAATTTCACACCTTAGTGTTGATAACACACATTCAATACTATTATGTAAACTATACTTGGTACAGTGGCAACACTGATATTCATGGTATGTAACATGTCGCTCAGCAGTTTTTGGCAAAATAGAAATTGTGTATGGCGATTTGCATTTATCAAAATTAAATCATATATGTACAGTGCGTATTATCAGTTTTCCGAGGGTGAAATTTATTTTATAGATAAATTAGATAGCTCACATGACTCAGATGCAACTTTTTAAAAAAACCTAGTTTTAATTGTTGCATAATGGCAACACGCAGAGGAGGCCGGAAGCATAATAAGTGCCACACTTTTGAGACTGTACAGTGGAATATAGTATTGAAGAAGGGCAACAGCATTGAATGGTGGCTGTGATACTTCTCTCTAACCTTCTTCAGTGAGGGATATTGCTGGTTTTATTCCTCTGAGAGCTTTCCCAGTCTTGTCTAATCTTGTAACAGGGTGCACGCCACTACAGCATTTATGGAGTACACCGTGTAGGATGACTTCTTGGGTGTCTATTCATACTATTTTCTTGAGTGGGACTCCTCTCTCCATCTTCCTCACTCATCAACAAAGATTTTACTGTATCCATGGCCTGGCAGGAGATCTCACATGATTTCTAGGTTGCCTAGGTATTAAAAAAAACTACCCTTTTTGGTGGAGTTTACTGGGGTTTAATGTGTCATTGCCATTTATCGTCATACTTCATCAATCAAAAGACATTTCAGTACCCAGGGAGTTCAATACGCTTTTCAACACAAAACCATTGGGCTCATGTGCACGCTTCCGACCTCCTCTGGACAACATGCAATTACCAACAATAAAAAAAGTCATTGATATAGAAAACAGTGACGTGGACAGGAATGAGAAACTAATTTTTAAGTTTGTGCGGCCCAACTGTAAACACCCCTGAGGTATTTACAGTTAGGCTACACAAAAGAGTCTTATAGGGTAAACTTGGTCAATATAGTTTCGCTACCATTACCACACATACCTATTCTCTCCACAGCACTATTCAAATGACATCTCCTTAGTGCATTCCAGATAGGGACATCGTCATGCTGGACAGATGGTACAACATTGTGACATGATAGAGCTCCTTGCTGGCCACAAATACATACAGTATACAGGTGGTAGTTTTCACGGATAAAAAGCAAATGGTAGACAGTGTGTAAGATTATTGCTATTATTAAAGTTATTCTAAGCAACTCACCCCTCCCCTTTCCCCTTCCAAGCCTCTGGCAGCTGTGAAACACAGCTATTGCCGTCCAGTAAACCAGCACTGCGATGCCTTGTGCACCACTCACACACTCGAGTCTTATGCAGGCATTTGCTTCCCCAGTTAACACCAGGTACGTACATTGATGTTACAGATGGGTGGACTGCTTCCCACACACACACGCACACGCACACACACACACACACACACACACACACACACACACACACACAAATACATACATGATCACTAACTTGATGTGAAGGATCCAGATTATCTCGTATTGTGCCACCAAACAAGAATGGATCTTGAGGGATGATGGCAAGGTGCATCCTGTGGTGAGCGAAACCAGGTGTAAGTGTACACAGAGTCAACCCACACACGCACACACTACGCACACACACACTACGCACACATACACTACACACACACACTACACACAGGGCCATATGCACAAATTACTGTTAATCCAACGTTCACTGGTGCTCAAAAACTGTTACATTACTGAGGATGTTGGATTATTGAAGTAATACATAAACAGAGTCTTATTGGTGCAGTAAATGGTGTCAGATTATAGAGGTGTCAGATTATAGAGGTGTCAGATTATAGAGGTGTCAGATTATAGAGGTGTCAGATTATAGAGGTGTCAGATTAGAAAGGTTTCACTGTACACACACACACACACACACACACATATACATGTACCACTGGCTACCTTAGTAGATGAAGTGATAAAGTTGATATGTCCACGTTATCAATCAAAATGAATCCTGACGTTAATTCCACCATTCTGAACAGTGCCTGGAAGAGACTTGACTTGCCTGCACCAGTACGACCCACCACACCAATCTGACAGGAGAACACCAGAATACTAAACACCACAATGTGTTGTTGTAACTCGTTCACCTTTTCTCCTCCATGGATCATGAATGAGACATCTTTGAGTGATGCAGGCAATCCACTCCTACGTCACAAGTACAAGTTACACACTACACAAATTATACAAATTTTGCTTTGGGATAATTTTCACAAATTTCCGAACAAAATATCATGATAATATACACTGGCATTTCACTACAAGCCAATACACAATACTTAGATCAGCCTGTGATAGCACATGACATTTAATATATAAAGTGCCCAAAAAGGCTAAAAAGCAGAAAATGCACCTCAAAGAACATTAATGTGTAAAATAACATGGACATCTTCCACACATCGTGGACTGGCAGAGTGTAAACACAGACAAGGACTTACCTGTATACCAGTACAACTAGTTTGAACTCCACTGATCCTGCTGATGGCCAACTAGGCATCTGAAACCAACACATATTGCAGTGAACTGTGTGTTTCACATAATGAGTTCACATGACGTGTTTGTACATTGCAATTGTGTACTAATGTCTACACCTAAAATGGCCAAGTTGATAAAAGAATGTGGTCTTCATTCTTGCTTACTAGGATAATAAAAAAGTTTGAAATCAAAGATAAATGACTGCAATGATTTTAAGGTCAATAAGGACGTATGATAGTGTGTTGTGTGGCCAAATACAGCTAGTGCAGATGCGCGACAGACAAGTGTGTTTTTACAGGAACCAAGAAAATGCTGTTTTCATGCATTCGTAGCTTAATAGTTCCCGACAGAAATTAACCAGTTTTGCTGTGGAAATTCCCTCAGGGTAGGGCACCTCCTATTCCAAATTTGAGTTGAATCCACCCAGCCATCACTGAATTCTAAGTTTGTCTTATTTTCTTATTTTTCTTCATCTTCACCTTCTTTATTCTTCTTTTCGCTCCACTCTCTATAACTCACGCGTGCTTTAGTCAATTGACTCCAAATTTGGAGGGCAGTAAGAGCATAATGCAGCAAATTTTACAGCCCAATTTTCATAGAGATTGAACTAAGAACAACAAAATTATGCAGGATTTTGAAAATTGCAAAAAACGATTAGTTTTCACACCTACAGGGCAATCCACTTGACAGAATAACTTGAAAATCAGTCTGTAAATGAAGTTACTATCGTAGTGCAAACCTTTTGTGGTTTGAAAGTACTGGGAGTATTAGCTAAGGAGATATAAAGCAAAACTAAACATGTGAATCAAGATACTCTAGTCACTGAGAAGTAATAAAAACATGTGCAAAAAACGTTGGAAAAATGTGCCAGGTTTCAAACCAGGGACCTCCACACCTATATACCCATGCCCTTACCACTCCGCCACTGTTGTTAGTTGCTCACCTCACTTTATAAATGAAAGTTCCGGTTTAGTACACTAGAATCAGTGGAAATTCTATATACATTGTATTGAAGTGCTCAGAAAAAGTGTGTGCTCAATTAGAGTACTACAAAATAGCCTATATCAATTGTGTCATGCGGCCAAGTACAGCTGGTGTGGGCAGGCGGCATACTCATTTTACGGAACCAAGAAAGCACCATTCATGTATCCATAGCTTATAGTACTTGAACGGTAATTAATCATTTCTGCTGTGGAAACTTCTTCATCTCACATGAGTCGAATCTGCCCAGCTATCTTCACGCCTTCAAAATTCGGTTCTTCATAATACATATAGCCACACAGTCTTCGATGATTCCTGTAGTAAAGGGGGAAAAAGTTCAAAGGCAAGTTAAAAGGAAGTGTCAAGGCCAACCGTAAGCTGGCTTTAGAACTTGCAATTACAAAAAGAAGTGAAATCCGCACAAAAACAGCAAGCTGTGAAAAAAGGTGCGGCCTTAAAAAGCCTGGGTGAAAAAAGTTGTGAAATCAAAAGTGGTGGCCAAGAAATGGCTACAATGAGCTAATAAAGTTTAATAATGCAGCCATTATTAAAATTTATTAGCATTAACATCATTGCAGCCATTTCTTGGCCGCCACTTTTGATTTCACAACTATTTTTACCTAAAAGCTGTATCTTTTTTGCAGCTTACTGTTTTTGTGCAGATAACACTTTACAGCAAGAAGGCCCCGGCAAACAGTATAAGTGACTGTTCTATTAGGGTAGTTGAATGGAACTCTCTGCATATAAATGAATGGGCTTCATTTATCCGAACAAATTCACTTATCTGGATATTTTTAAGATTAAACTGGCACACAGGTGTTTGGATAATGGAGGTATTACTGTATTAGAATATGTAGATTACATGTTTACCCCAAGGTGTCCAGAACACAGAAGTTCTATATGTATATGCCAAGTGGTTGCACAGCAGTTGTCTACAAGTTCCACTAATACACACACTGGGTGAGTTCCATACCTGTCTAATGCCTCCTTGTTGTTCAGAGGGTACTCCTCCAATGTACTGACACATCCTCTCAACACTGACCATCTGTTTCTCTGTCTCTGTGAACGATGTGACCACACCCGACAACAGGTTGGTTACTGAGAGAGCATATGAGATGGCAAGCCCCACCAACCCTAGTGTGAACACAAACATTTGTTAACTGCAAAAATAAGACACACACAAATTTCAAAATCTCCCTCCAAAAAGTTTAAGAGTAGAAACACACCTGGGTCAACACTGTTTAAGTGATGCTCCAAAACTGCCGTGAAAGCAACACCAGTTACCATAGCAACACCTAGCATCTGTAGCCATGAGCTCAACCACTGTGATGCAGCATAACCTGTGATGTACATATGACAATGTAAAATCACTAAAACAACTTCCATCCTCACCTCCAAAGTTTGCTCTTTGGTTGATTTCTAGGCGGGATTGATTCTCATCGGCAAAACGTTCTGATTCTCTCATTGCTCGAATAACAGGAAGACCATTAAGTGACTCAGAGAAGTGAGCATAAATTGGAGACAGGGTCACTGTTGATAATCGTTTTAATTCCCTGTGGTTAAGAAATAGTATTGGTATGTGTGTGTGTAGCATTGTGTGTGCCATCAATGGGTAAACTGGTTTTAACTCAGGAAAGCAAAATTGTCCATGTCTCACACAATGGGTGTGGGACTTCGAGTGCCCATACTTTCACTTGTGAGGATGCCTATTGCAGGGGCACTGCGGAAGGTAAGATATGTGCAGCCCAAAATGACTCCAGTTAGTACGTGGGTGGCCCAGTCAACCGGCCCAGTTAGGTGCTATCGTTTACACAGCAGACAAGGGTTTGTTTTTTGTGTGTGCATTATACAGTGTAGGTGAATCAATTTAACAAGACACAAGTCACTACACACCTGGAAGTTCTCCTGTAGTAACGTTGGATATGATAATACAATACCACAATCGGTACCAACAGAACAGTGAACCATGGCAAGCCATAACATGTCACAGCAATAGTCCCCACTACTGCATACACCTGGGCCAGCAGGATGTTCAGTATGAATGGAAGAGAGTCATCAACAGTGTACTGTAGGGAGAGTAGCAATACAAACTGGATAAGCACATGTGATCAGGTAGGGACATTGATAAACAATAAATCTACAAAGAATTGTATTAAAATCTTACAGCACAAGAAGATTTGGTGGGACAAAAAGAAAAAGAAAATCATCATTGATTCTACCCCAGACTTTAAAAGTTGCTAAATTCCAAGTTTTAAAGATCTATCACTTCCTGCCAAACTCAACCATTACACTATGTACGCCACACTTACCAAATCTGATGAAAACCTGTTCACAATTCTTCCAATCTACAAGGACACACACACAAACAGTCGAACAGATGTACACATTTCAGACTTGCTCACTGGATTTGTGTCAAAAAATGTCACTGAAGCCTTCAAGATGCTATTGAGTAGTTTCTTGTGTAGCAATGTGGCTGCCCTGATGCCACCATAGGCATATAGGAATGCTCGGAAAAGTGTGAACACCTGAAAAGGTAATGACATTTTACTAGGAATTTTATATTAAAGTGTCCCTGAGGTGATTTCAGGGGGGACATCTCACAGAATTAGCAGCTGCTAGTCCTCCATAGATACCGAGATAGAAAGCCAAGTTGTCCTCAGCTGATGTGATGTTGATGAATGGGTAGGAGCCTCCGATTGTATCTGTGTAGGGGAAGTCCCCTTGAGTGGGTGGTGAGGTGGTGACCCATGAGAGGTTGTTGTGCACATGAAGATTCTTGTGGGTGTGGCTGATCCAGTAAGCTAACCACCAATCAGATATGTTCCTTGAGGCTATAATGTACAAAATTACACCAGTAACATTTCATTAAATATGTTGTATGTGGCATGCAACACACACACACACACACACACACACACACACACACACACACACACACACACACACACACACACACACACAACACACACTACGCACACCTTGCATTAAAAACAACGACAGCAATATCATTGGTGCTAAAATAGTGCCAACAGCAAACCAGTAGGACCGGTAAACACTAAACGCTACAACTCCAACATCTTTTTCCTCCTCCTTCACTAGTTCACCATCTGAATAAGGAACCAACAAGTCACACATCAACCATCATGGCTACCTCACCATCATCCTTATCCTTGACCTTCGCTGTCAAGGGATCCTCCTCTCCAGCAGAAGATTGAGTTTTCTGCAAAAAAAATGGATGCATATTATTGTTAAATACCTACTACATCAAGAGTGTCATGCACTGACTGTTTTATCACAGTGTTTTTTAATGACTGTAGCAAGCAATCACATATGGAACAGTAAAGTAAATCAATAATCTTACAGAAGAGCACAGTAGCAATAAAATATTTACTAGTGATCACCTGGACTTGTGTGCAATTCTCACTAATAAACAAGTCTACTAATACACCATTCAAAAGCAGCACAGTAGGATCCAGGAACTGCATAATGACGGTATCGATATATGTTGCACACACATGGATCAGAAATACGGATATAAAATGTATTACAAATGGTATACAGTCCTTGTAATACAATGTCACAATGTTATATGGATTTGGTAGTGGAGAGTGGAGACTAGTGTAGAATAACACGATTCTCTCAGTTGCAGAACGTTTGAAACATATAGGGTCTTTTTGTCAAGCAGTAGTGTCTTGGTATCATTCCCACAGTTGTTTTGTTGTTGGGTGTTGCGTAGTTTAACAGTTAACTACGCTGTTTGTGGTTAGTATGTTGCTCTGGTATGTTTGTGTAGGGTATCTCTTACTAGGATGGTGAAAGAAAGGATAGCCACTCAATTTAAAGAACATAACTGTGTTTTATTTCTTTAGCTATTAAAACCTGATGTAGGATAAGTTAATATTGAGTGGATGAAGCATGAATGTAATGGAATGTTTGTGTAGGCAAATCATGGAAGTGGGAGCGTGTGTACTTACACATGCTTGACATATGTGAAAGAGCAGTAATTGCTTTGTTTCTTTAGCAACACAACATGGTGAGTTGGCATCGTGTGAAGCTATACCACAGTGAAACGTTATGACAACTATGCACCTGGCAAAAAACATTGTCTTACTCTGCATAAATGGCTAGTTTCACCAAGACTTTATTACAAGGAATGTTTCACCATTTTTTGCAATTTACGGAGTCGTTTCCAATCCAATCTATATGCAACATAATTATCCATGGTATCGATGTTATACTATGTGTCATTCCTCACCCACATGCAATGGAAAAAAGAAAACTGATCTGGCTGCACGAGATTATAACAGAACAACCAGTGGGTGATTCAGATTTGAACAAAATAACACCATAATGCTAAGAGATATATAACTCTCAATAAACCTAACTTGTTTGTTACAAACTCTTGAAAGCCTATATCTGTGAAGACAAACACCAAGCTCACAATTGCAGTGGTCCCATCAATATTGGTATCACTACACAGTAAAACATTACTCTCAAATACATGCAAACAGAGCCAACCTGTTTTACAGGGCCAACTTAGAAGCATGATGAACTTGTTTTACAAGACTAACCTGTTTAGGGTCAGATTCTAGGTCCACAGTGGCCTCCTTGTTACCCTCCTCTGCAGCTACCAATGGTAACACTGCTGATGGTTGTCCACAGTACTTTAGAGTGCCGTTGTCAAAGACAACCACAGTGTCAGCTTCTTGTAGGTAGTTAACATGATGTGTACACAATATCCTGAAATGACATTGTGGGGTCACCATTATCCAAACAAATACATAAACAAAGTGTCCAGATAAGTGAACTTGTTTGGACCACTTTGTTCAACTACTCTAACAGAACAAACACCTGTTGACCAAATATTCTCAGTCACTTCTTGTTCTAGATAAATCAAAAGCTCTGGGTCCCATTAGTACTGTAGTTGTTTACCACTAAAATGCCATTCAAAGCCTTTACACAGTCACTGCTATGTAGGCTACAACAGCAGCCCCATGAGTTCATTTGTATATGTATACAGTTTATTGTAGTTGTTAAGTACAACAAAATACTTAATAATTATTCGCTATTTGTTAAAATACAGCAAGATCTGTGTACAGATAATTCTGAAGGGGAGGGAGTTTCACTAGCTGCAAAAAGATTCTTTTTAACCAACAGACTGTTCGGTTAGAGTTGTCCACCCGACTGCTTTATTAGAGTATTTTGATTGCTGTCATTAAATTGCACTAAAGCATTCCTTTATGCAATTAGAAGTACGTGTTGTTCCATTAGTGTGTAAAAATTTAAATGAATTTCCTGGAGCCTCTGAACCCCCCAGGTGTTCCCCTGGTATACACTCTTGTTTGTACTCACCTTGTCTTTCCTTGCAGTAGGCCCATGATACAGTGTGTGTACAAATGATTGGCAACGTGTACATCTACTGCTGCTATGGGATCATCTAATAGGTACACCAGCTTGTCCTTATATGGAAGAAAAGAGCTTGTGTATTACACATTGGTTACATCATCATAGTGGTCACCTGATATACTGCACGTGCTAGTGAGATCCTGGCCTTTTGCCCTCCACTGAGAGTGACGCCATTTTCTCCCACCTCTGTCATGTCCCCTGCTGGCAGAATCTGCAAGTCCTATAGAATAATAGTTACAATGTACAACAAAAATCAAAACAAGGCCCTTTATTTAACTGCTGCTTCATGGTCTCACTAACCCAGTCAACCTGTGTGTGTACAACTCAGGTGCTATGACTGGTAACCTTTCCTGGGGGCAGGACTAGTACTCCAAAGGAGATTTACCAAGTCTCACAGGAGAAGGCGTAGGCTCCCAAAATCCCACCTGGACCTTCACCCGTATATGTGAGGCATGGACAGGACCTAGGATTAGGGTTAGGGTAAGAACAAACTGAGTGAAGTTTTCCATACTCAAGGAAAAAATGAGCACTGAACTTGGTTAAGTTATAACTACTACTATATCTACACAATTGACCAACCAACAAAACACCCTAATAATACACACACTCACTGGTTCCAATGCACAGGCCTTGATTATGGCAAAATACTTTTCAGGAATAAATGGCATTCCAAACAATATATTATCTCGTACAGTAGCATTTTGTATCCATGACTCCTAAATACATTTCAACCGTTAGACAAACTCTACAAGAAGAAGCCAAACTAACCTGTGTAGCTAGTCCAAACCCTTCACTGAGTCTAGCCACATACACCTGTAGTAATAAAGAAATCACATAGTGGTCACATGGACATCACATCCCAGTTCAAATATTGCACATGTACCGTGCATGTTACATGCAACCTACAGGATCTCCTATACATGCATGTTATTGTTATCAGTGTTAACATACAACATGCATGGATTTCAGACACTTTTCCTACATGTTACATGCATGTAACATGAATACTAACATGCATGATTGTGTCAACATGTATGTCATAACATGTACTGATACCCAAAACTGACATACATGATTTATGCCGTTATTATGGTTACTGCTACTGCTACGTGTATATCTAATGGCTACCACCCTGCTATGTGAAGCATTACTGACTACTTGGGAACACCTACAGTATGTAGAACACATACACACACAACAGCTTTGACTTACCAAACTATTCCTCACTATTGTATAAAGTTTCAATTTGTATTTGACCAAGTGTCAGTTTTCATAGTGGTATTCTACATGCACCATGCCAACATGCATGTACCCCTCACTATAACATACATGTTGTATGATACATGCACCTCACATAATGTAACATGTTACAGCAAACATGCATGGAGGTTGCATGGTACATCATGCACAAATTTTGAGCTGGGATGGTGATCACATGCGCTACACACCTCTCCCTGTGTGATGCTCATCTCTGCAGTAATGGCAGCCAACAAGGAGCTCTTTCCACTACCAACCTTACCAATAACACCAACAAATTGTCCCTGCCATAAAACAGAACAGACAATCAATCCACACACTACTACACAGCTCCCTAACCGGTAGAATTGTCAGTGATATATCAGAGAGAGACCAAGGACGAGTTACTTCTTTAGTGGCATCAGTAGTGATGCCATCAGAGGACGTGGATCTCTTTTGACGTCTCCATGAGAAGTGACTATCACACAATATGATGTCAGCAGGACCTGTTGTTAATAATAGCTCTAGGGTGACCTTTATAACCACCGAATATTATGTAGAGAAAAAATATGTGGAACTTTTATTTAAAATGTCTGAAAAAGTAACCATAATGTTCCTAGGAAGCATAGAATCAAAGAAATTAACTCTCTATGGTTCAAAATGTTAACAAATGGCTACACATCAAAAAGGCAAATTTTCATATTTCCCAACTGTAGGGATTTTTAAATGGGCAGTTCAGAAAGGCACCATTTTGTTATTCAGAGAACAACTAAGACAACAAGTTACACTATATTCAAAACACAATCCTTGTTTCATACCGTCAGTACAATTAGGTGGTTTAGTCATGGTGTAGTAGTGTAACAGGTTTTGTGTCTCCATTAACAAGAATGACTGTATCCTCTTCAAAGACACTCTAGCCTCCATTAACCCATTAATCACCCATGGGAAGGCGTTCAGTGGTCCAATGAGAATATTGAACAATGCTATACTGGTGAACACCTGTATTTATATAGAAAAGAGAAAAGGTTAAAAATTCAAAGAGATTTAGTGCTAGAAATATACAGCAAGAAGCAAAGACATTTTTAGTATGCCATCAGTAGCCTTCTTATTACATATGTACAGTATGATCAGCCTAGAAAAGGCTGCTGGAGGATAGCATTTCAAAACAGGACAAACTCTAATATACGTATAACATTCAACTACCAATAACAAGGAACTATGAACAACCAATGAATGAGGTTCACTCTTGCATATTCAACCTGTTTGCTATGTCATTTAAACTGTTCAACACTAAATGGATACTCAGTATAGCCCCACTGTCCATAACTCACTATAAAATACAATGCAACCCCTACACAACCTACACACATGATCACCTTGGCTGCAGTTAGTTTGTTGCCAAATGCCACATAAGTTGAAAATGTCAAGATAGAGATCAATACTGGAGTGGTAGCCCAGAAGTAGACACAGAGTGCATCAAGGTATTTCCTGCCCTTGAGTTTGTCTAATTCTTTTGACCTGTAGAATAATCCAAACCTATAATACTCACTCAGCATGTGTGTGTGTGTGTGTGTGTGTGCGTGCGTACATACATGTGTGTGCATGCGTACATACATGTGTGTGCATGCGTGTGTGTGTGTGTGTGTGCGTACATATGATCATGCTATAGGTCTAAAATGTCATCTATATTTATGTACTTATACCACAACAATATTGCACTGTCTAAACCAAGAGTCACTATTTATTATTATGAACTATTTTGTCTAAACTATCTAGTTTAAATAGATTTCAAATTTCATCCATACCTGTACTGATCAACTTTCTGTGAGAACACATTCTCCCATGCCCACAATTTGATCACTCTTATTCCGTGAAGTATTTCACTCATCAGCTGCACACGACCATCTTTCTGTGTCATCATCTCGTTGCTCAACTTGCCTATCTTCACCGCCAGCCATCGGTTGATCGGGATCAGCAACAGAGTAAACAGCAGTCCAGCCAAGAATGCCTTCCCGACCTACACCAATACAACATACACACCGACAAATTGTATAATTTTGAAAGGACAACCTGGACAAGACGACTTTTGTGAAATGCAAGAAATCTTGTAAACTCTTAGATGAAGCTTTAAAAGCTTTTTTCCACATGATGAAAGCTTTATCCATCAAGCCACACTGCATAAAAGCAACTTTGCAAGGTACAGTGAAACTAATTTAAAAAAAAGGATATGTATTGATCTACTTTAAAATGCCATTTCCTACAAATTGAACGTTGTAATGAAACTACCAGCTTAACAGTCATGAATACACCAGGTATCACCAAATCAAAAACAACAACCTACAATAGCAAGACCTTAAAAATGTACAGCATGAAGTCACTAGTAAATTTTGTGCTAATCTTGAAAATCAGCCCCACCCCTTTACAATCACATGAGCAACATACCTGCTGGTACAGAAGATATAAGGACACAGCTATCTGGAATGGGAGACTCCAGAATTGGTGAAAACTTGGACAGAAGTTGACAATTCGGTCAGTGTCAGTACTCATGAAGTTGACAACCTGTGAAAGGAAAGAAACTACATTTCTGACATTTAACTACTATATTAGGACAACATGCTGTGAATTTCCTTATTGGTGAGGTGCCCTACTTTAGGATCTAATGGTGCATACACTACAGCAAGGAACAATTAAACACTCGTAACAGCTAGGCATCTGAGGTGACATCAAAAATTGCAAGCTACAGAAAGGCACTGTACCTAAGTACTACTTCTTTGAAGTTACTTTGCTTTGGTTAAAATACTGAGTGCATACAAGGAGCTAATAGAAAAATGTGGGTTGGTGTCAGTGTGCAGTGTGGGTGTACACTAATATCTTATTGAGTTAGGTGTCGAATTAACAGGAGGTTTCTTCGCTGATAAGACAACACAGCAAACTCTGTTTGCCATCTTCCAAAGAGAAGCATGATCAAGTGTCCTGAATATCATCAAGGTGGCCACAGTTTTTTGACAGAGTTCTACTCCAGTACACTACAGTACATCCCACATGTAGCCTCAAACATGCAGCCAGATAATTTTCAATACCTTATTCACGACCAATCCGTCATTTCCCTTACTATAAGGATTTATTACCATTCTAACTTATATGAAAACTAGGATCTATATTGAAAAACTAAACCCCACACTCACTTCTCCTGTGCTGAACTGAGATAACTCAGTGGAGCTAACATGAAGAGCTTTATGGTAGACTGCAGTGATGATGGCCGCCCTGACCTTCATACCAACCTTGTTGATCTAGTAGAAAAAGCACACACAAAATACCATGAAAATTATCTCATTAAGGCTAGGCTGAATAATAGGGCAAATGAAATGTTAACTCTGTTGAGAAAAAAATCCACTTTTAATGTTTAGCTGTTTTTCAGGATTCAGTTCAACTTGTACATACTATAGTCAGTTCGTAAAAGAAAAAAAACTGACATAAATGTTTACAGGTGCCTTGCAAAGTGCCTTTTGTTTCAAAAATTAAATACTGACATCCACAAGTTCAAAAAAAAATTTTTTGAGAACATGCCCAATTATCCAGAAATTTTCATGAAAACAGAAAACATTAGCACATGCTACCAATGGTACATATGTGGTGAAAATTTGACAGACTGACAAAACTTTGAACCCTAACAGGCTAATTTTCCACCACACGAACACTACAGGACATTATGAATAAAGTGAGGTAGCAAGTTAGTGTGTCATAAAGAAGATAGCCCCTGCATAATAGGGTATTCCCTGATACACCAGACAATAATGAATTGGAGTATACAATAGCTGCAATAACACACTATACAAGCAAAGAAATTGAAACTAACTGTACATGTAATAAATACATACGTACATGCATATCAATGAATACCTCATAGGTAAAATGTAAATTGAGCAATGCCCCTAGAAACGTGGTAAAAAACAGTCCAGCTGCATAACAATAACCATGGAATTCTGGCTCCTAAAAGAAAAAAATAAATCACTTTAAATATATTACATGGGACTCACATTGTTGTTTTCCATGAAAGAGACTAATGCATGAAGTAACAGGGGCCCAGAAAATCCAAGTAGATCAGTGCAAAGTCTTAGTATTCCAAGTGGATAATAGTGCCAGCCAAATGCTTTATTAAGAGCCCGAAACAGGGTAATCGGTCGCTCTATTTCCCCAGCTCGAAGTGTGGACAAATTACTGTACAAACTACAACGATCTACTTCTTCATCATCTTTATCATCTTTAAGTAATGTGTCCCGAACTCCTGTGTTCTCTGAATACACTTGGTATGAATTCTCTTGTATGGATGGCACCATTCTAACTGCTGAAGGATTGGGGTCACTCTCTCTTACAATACCAAATAAAATTCTGTGAAACTTATTTCGGATGTCTTCAGTATTTAAAGATCTCGGCAAAGGAGGTAAATCCTCTGGCTTTTCCAGTCTTCCTAGCGACCCCTTCACCATTAAAGGGTGCACCCAGTAGAAGAATAAACGTGATAGACCATTAGCATTATCTTCCTGTGCCTCTTCGAGAGTGGATGCGGTCACTTCAACATCGTCAGTTGGAATTGCTCCATAGCTGCTGAAATCTCCACTGACACTGTACGAGCTACTAGATGAGATTAAACTCCTTCTCATTTCTTGCCCTTCAAAATGGTTGCCCATATAATATGGCAGTTTGATATCCCGATAACCTTCAACTTTATTGACAGGTACAACTATTGTTAGTGCGTACAAACATTGCAGTGAAAAGTTTACATAAACACACACTTCAAACCAAATGTTGAAATAAACTTCTTCGTATCTTTCATAGTTGCCGGGATGGTCGTGATGTCGTAAGTAAGTACGAAATTTAAAGCAGGAGCTAATGGCTGTAAGGAACCACAAAGTATTGAGGGTATATGAACCATGTCCGTAATATCTGATAGAGGAAGATAGCACAACTACACAACCTGCATGAGTCAGCCACGTCACTATGACGATTGAGGCTGACAGAGTAATAGAATTCGGTCTCTCTGACCAGTGGAATAGCGACACCACCAGTCCAGCAACTGAATTGAGCGCCAAAATTAAGCAAATCACCACACGTATTAGTAATACAATTGGACGACGCTTCCTCTGTAAGCTGGTATACATCCATGTTGTGTAGAAGCCACTTGCCATGGCAAACAACAAGCTAGTTATAGACACCAAGGCTACATTTTGTAGACACAGTCCAAAATCAGCTTCACCCCACCATATGAATGACGTGTTGTGACTTGAGGTACAATAACACAATTGGTCTATGAAATTTCTCATCTTCTACACAGTTCTAGCTTCCGCGTAGCAACCAGGCGACAGGGTTGGGTAAGTTGCAACCCCTACTCGACGCCGATCAAAAGTTTCGAGTATGGGTTTTGGACAAAATTTTTGCCACAATCGAACATTTCTGGCCCTGCGCGGGAAATTATTACACCTTATTTTAAACGGAATATGAAGCGAAAGTACAACAGGACGATTTTGCGGCGTCGAATTAAGAGTCAATTCAATCGCAACATGATGTTATCAAAAACAGTGGATGTTGGGGTAGGTTGGCATTATATGGAAATACAGTGGTCCCTATGGTTGCAACACTGCAGGTATTCCTGTGTTATGTACTGAAGCTAAAACAGATAGCACTATTGGCGAGACACAGAGCGAATATCGACAGACAAGCTGTGATATCAGCTAGCCACATTAAAGGAGCATTAAAAGTGAGCACTTTCTATTTGTAATGAACCATATACTATACATATACACCACAGGATGAATTGTACAGAGCAAGTCAATTGTAACAAAGTGAAGTGCAACTTCTAGAGTGCATCTCTAACCCAGATCAATACCTGTTTATCACTGAGCAAAATGTTTATTGTACCAGTAATTATTCCCATCAGTAGCTAGTATAAAGGAGGGTGTAATAATATCATGACATCTGCATGAGTGAGGACTTAGCACCATATAGCTATCTTCCTTACATGTGGCTATGCAGCAACATTTCATCTGCTATATTTTAATACAAGAGTATGTCAGTTTAGTCCTGGCATGTGATAACTGCAGTCCATGCTGTAAGGAGTTGAAACAGTACAAAACATTTTGATGGCAGAAACATAGAGGCCAGTCTGATAGAAACGCATTAGCATACTAATATTAATGATTCGACCAATTTGAAAGATGGTACCAAGAATCAGATTAGTTTATGCAGTGAAAGCAAGACATGTACCAGACATTTGGGATTTTGAAATGAAAGTTGGACATGCAGTCAGACCTACAAATGCTCCAGCTCTTCAAGGCAGATACCACTTTGTGGATGTTATACTCCTTGTAGTGCCCAGTAAAGACCTCATTATGATAGTGCATGCGTTGAGCACATGCAGTAGCAGAGTAGAGATATAGCAAGGCACTGTAACATAGTTGTAGGGATCTTAACTAGTGATAATACAGTTGAACCTTTCTTAAACTCCCTGAATTAAGGAAAAACCTCCCAACAAATCTGGTTTTACATATATTTTTTTACCTCTGGTAGAGGAAAACCTCTATATTACAGCAAAAAGTGGTTCTGGGTCCCAAAATGTCTGTGATAGAGACGTTCCAATGTACATACCATTAGCTATATAAATGTGCATATGAAATGAGTTGCTGGATGTCTACATGGTGTTGATCTTCAAAATTAGTGGTAGCTGACTAGTGATGGCTAACTGTAGTCCTCACACTCCGAATATCTAGCTTTCCAATGGCCCTGCAGTGGAAGCTCATGATCAGAGCTGTGTTCAGTTACTCTATTAAAATATTAGAATTCACATCAGTGTCTGGATAATTAACATTTCATTTAATCACCTCGTATCTCCACTGTATGAATGCATCATATGAGACATTGCAATAAACACAGACATTAATTATTCTGGTTTTAAATTAAACAACTTACTTGGGCACATTTGCATTTGCTAAGTTTCATGATAAACCAAGCATCATAGCAACAAGTCTTGCTATACTTCAGCAAGGTTTAAATTATTAAGAGGTAAGGTATTGACAGACAACAAGATGAACAATAACGTACATGATCATGAATTTTAGAACAAAAGACAGATTGCTGTAGAACAGCAAGACCAATAATCATAATTATAGAAAACAACTAGAATTGAGGGTAGCTTGGAGAAAATTCACTGGGTCTAGCTAAGTTCATTGACTACATCTTCGTTATTAGACTGAAGTTTGACAGAACTATTCAGCAGAAAACCAGTCAGTGAGGATTTTGAGTAAGCCAGTTATGACATCGTCTGTTTATAGCGACAACACAATCCTTCAAGTATAGCCTAAATTTCTCATGTAAGAGGAATCAGTAATTTCCCAATTTTAAAACTTAATAGAACAGGATGTAAAAGCAACACAAAGGAAACCTACTGGAAGACAAGCTTTTGATTTTATAAGGAAATTTCTTATTGTGCATGCACAGTGTAGAGATGTCATGCTTTATATAGGATGGGTTTTGCAACAGAATGTTCAATGCTTTTATCTCACTTTTGCATATCTTAAACTGAGACAATTTTTAATGAAACCACACTGATCGGCCATAATTGCACGTGGTATACAAAGATATATTACACTATTGTCATGCAGCAGTGTGCATATATAATAATAGCTATAGATCTTTACAGTGTTCAGAAAAGTTCATTAATGTCACCATCGTAGTCATCATCATCATTATCATCATCATCCTACACATGAAACATTGTCACTCCATGTAATTACCGAAAATAGGACATGCAGATAAACTTATAATTTCTCATTCCACCTGAATCACTTCCTATCCCAGTGGCAGATCTAGGATTTCTAAAAAGGGGGTTTCTGAAGATTAATGTAAAGTGTATTATATACAAGGGAATTTTTTTTAATTTAATAATAAGGTGCATCCAGAAAAAAAAATTGAGCTCAGATTTGATTTTAGGCTACTTTTAGTTAACAATCACATTGCTTTAAGCTAAGTACAGGGCAACTGTTATGGCTAACCTGTAGCTTTGATTGCTTTATACTTAACTGCTCTATTTGAGTATCTTTATCGTTTAAGGTTAAAATGTTGCTAAAGGTTTAGTAGCTATGATGACTGTTGGTTAAATGTAATTGTATGCTTGCTACTGAAGTACATGCAGGGGTACAGTGGAACCTGTTAATCAGGACACTTGAAAATAAGGACACCTGCATAATCTGGACACCTAGTAATGGTCCCAAAGTATCCCTTAGTACATAAACTGACCTGGAAAATCAGGACACCTTGATAATCAAGACACTTTTGGTCAGTCGCAAGGTGTCCTTAATACATTTCACTGTATATAGATGTTTTGCAATGCATTAAAAGCTAGATAGACTGCCATCCTACCTTGCACCTAACTTTGTTATCGACTATGTGTGTATAATTTGATATTAAGAAAGGTTGGCCATCATTTACAGCAGCAAGAAAATGTCTCCACTCACTCAAGAAACAAGTAATCAAGTTAACTATAATAAGTTAAACAATAGCTTATCAACTATAAAAGAGTAACTCCATACCACACATTATAAATTCCATGCAACATTCTCCATTTTTGTTATAGTTACACTTACACTTACAAGGGCATACTTAGAGGGATTTCCTGGGGTTCCAGAAACCACCTCTGAAATTTTAACTTGTGGGTTTGCAGCAGGAACACCAAACTATATATTTGGCAGGAAAATGATAACAGGGCAAGGTATAGTATAGCTACAGTGCAATCGGAAACTATTGATTCCTGGAGAATAAGGTAAATACTTTTATAAAGATCAAGATACTCTAATAGAGCAGTCAGATGTAGAGCAGTCAAAATGCTCTAATAGAACATTCATAACGGAATGCAATTTTTAAAATGAATGATATAAGTATAAGACTATCTTGAAAAGTTAGCAGCTAAATCTTTAATTGGCTATGTACTACAATACCATGACCAGTCATAAACATCGACTTAAAAAGGGAACCAAGTATGTAGTTTATGCTACTCATGAAATTGTCAAATTTTAAGCATTTTTATGTTCAAACTCTGTCAGTGGCTGGAGGCCGTGTCCCCAGACCCCTGCACCTATAACTCACTACCAAATCTGCAAACCATCTTGGTCAGATACACCCCTGTACTTACTCAATTAGTCTTATTTATTATGAACACGTATACGCATATAACAGCTGGCGCATGCATGGGTTTTAATTTTTAAAAAAAAGGTCACAGCCTGCTGGCAATAGCTGCTCTCCACCAGTTATATCTCCTTATTGATAACTACACATACGTAACTAAGTAACTTGCTACACTGCTTCTCTGAATACTGTGACTGTTCTATTAGAGTATCCAGATCCTGACTGTTCTATTAGAGTATCTCGATATTTTCTTGCAAATAGTGTCCCATAAAAGTGGAGGAGCCATGGCCCCCCTGTCTCCACCGCCTATGCATTTTATTAAAACTCAGTTGTACAATTAATATGAATGGTATAATAATGCTATCCATGCATGGAATAATGTGGTGTACATATACACAATCGTAATAACAAGACCTTGTATTTAATTGGTGAAGTCACTGGTGCTGTATGCAGAAGTGGATTATGATTTGCTAATCTGCTTTGTCTTGCCGGTACAGAGTGAAGTCTTTGTATAGTTCTATAGAATATCAATACATTATAGCTTGTTCATCTAATAGGTAGCATTACCTTGCAGTCTTCTTCTGGTTACTGTACTTCTTTTGCAATTTCTTGTGCCTGAAAGAACATGCATTTAGTATACATATCATAATTATTAGCCAACACTTAACGCAGCTTCCAGCTTATCCATCTCAGCAAGTAGGATCTCATTAGTTTCATTACTAACTGTTAAATCTTTTTTAAGCTTACGACACTGTTGTCTAAATTCCACACACTCCTTGCTCACATCTTGAATGCACTGTAATGAATTAACAATAATATTAGATAGAGCATCCAGATCAATACATATGACCCTGGAACCGCTCGATTGCCCACTCAATAGGTGCCATCAAAATTGTGTAATAAATTGCCAACCCATTCTGTGAATAATGCTGGTAATTTGTGTTTTTTGTAGGAACTATATAACTGACTCATAGCTACATACACACACTTGTACAAACAAAATAATTATATTCATTGTTGTATGTGAATTATATATGCACTGTGACTATTGTTGCTGTTCCTACATGGCTCTGCAAGCAGCTGATCTCTGATTCCTAACCAAATGTCTGAATCTCTGGTGAGGCTGAACTCATGTATCAGGTGTTTTCGGGTTTACTCTCCCCACAGTACTCAAAGATGACTCTACCTGAAGCCATCAGTTCTACACTCTCAGAGTTGGTAACTTGCCCTCCAAGTAGATCAAGGAGCAGACTCCGGAGCATAGAGAACACAATGGAACTCTATCAGGACTGTCTACTGAATTCCCAATGCTGAATTTTTCCCATGAAACACTCAACCAGGCGCTTACAACGGAACAGCAAAAAGATGGTGAAGCTATCATTAAGCACTACATTTATGGCCACAATAATGAGCCTGTAGACCGTATGACCAACATGAAACTTTTGATGACTTCCTGGTGGCCCTGTGTGAGCTGGCTAACATGTGTACCTTTTTTTCAGTGTTTGTTCACTGGTGTGCACTGAAAAGAGTATTAGGGATCAAATTATCGACATCTCTTAAAGCTGACCTTAGACACAGCTATCATCATGTGCAAGGCTGAAAAGGCTACCAAGAAACAACATTCATACATTACCCTCATCATGAATGACACCACTCTTACCCTTAGAAGACAGGCAACTAATCACTCAGCTTACTCCTCAGGCATGTCCTGGGTGTTGTTGTAGTGTCAAGTGTAGTGTCAGGTGTAGTGTCAGCCTTTTTATGCCCCACCTACCCCTCAACCTGACAGTCAGGCCCCCCTGTGAATACCAATGTCTTGCAGCCTCCACCACACTTATCCACCATCAAACAGCTGTCAACCACTGACCCAGCCCCTGTCCAACTTTTGTTACTCAATGGCTCCTGTCACACAGATGTGTTACCAGATTCTAGGGCAGACATTTTGGCTGCAGACAAACAGCTTTTACACCTTCTCAATGATCATGTTCACAACCTGCTTCCTTCAATAATCTCATACTGTAAATGGGCAGAAAAGTATCCACTTGGTTACCTACTGGTCACATTCACTATTGGTTACATACAATACACTGAGAATGTGCACATCTACCCCAACACACCAGGGACAATTCTTTTATGGAAAGCTGCCAAAGTTCTTACGGAACACTATCCACAGTCAATCCCACTCCCTACAATTTCCAAACATCCACCATGGCTAAATGCACATATCATGCTACCGTCTTTATACCACAAACTAATTTAACTCACCACATTTATTGACTGACAGCAGTTTCCAACAGTGTTTGACCAACAGATCAAGGGAGAAACATTTCACATAACATTGACTGTTGATGCCACACCCTTTCGTATTCAGATCCATATTATAATTATTAGCTTATCATGATAAACTCAAGGCTAAATTGGACTTGCTCTTATCGCAGAATATCATTGCACCAGTTACAGAACACACAAAATGGTGCACTCTAACACCAAAGAAAAACAGCAATCATATCCTGATGTATGTTAATCTCTCTCACCTCAACAAATATGCACTACATGAGCACTACCAATCACAAGCACCTGCACAGGCTGTTACTAACATTGTTGCCACTAATGCACAAGTTTTCACAGTACTTGACATTTGAAAGGCTACCATTAATGCTTGATAGATGAAGCAAGTCAACTCCTCATAACCTTCATCATGTCATTTACATTTCAAATATTTTAGAGCATCGTATGGCCTATCGTCCATCTCTGAGCATTATGACCAGCACATGGCAGATGCTTTCACAGGCCACAGGGCTCTCAACAATATTGTTATTTATGACAACATCTCAGAACACATTACTCACGGGCACAAATTTTACAGAGGTGCACGATCGCCCTTAACATAGACAAATGCAAGTTTGTGCAACCTAAGGTTATATTTGCTGGCCTTCAACTGTCAGCTCAAGGATACCAAATTGACAAGTCAATTACTGATGCAATCTCTAAGTACCCCACACCCACAGGTCATACTGACCGATGTTCTTTTATCAGATTGGTAAACCAATTCTCTTCACCATCGCTTCTCTGTTGTCACCACTACGACTTCTCTGGAGCACCAAGAATGAGTTAGTGTGGTCTGCTGCACATGATGAGACCTTTTCCAAGATCAAGACCTCAATCACTACACCACCACTTTTGTCTTTCTGCAATATTGGCAACCCCAACTGACTAAGCACTGATGCCAGCAGACAAGGCCTAGGCTTCATTTTTCAGCAGAAAATTAATGATGGATGGACACTTGTACAGGCTGGATCCCACTTCCTATCTGATGCCGAATCTAGGTACACACTTGAGATGCTTACTATCACTTGGGTTGTCCACAAGTGTAAGATGCTTTTAAATTGTCTGGCCTTCAACATTTTTCTATCTTGCCCATTATTCCCACAGTCGTCAATTGGATGTAATAGATAATCCACGCCTTCAGCATTTTTGAATACAACTTTACAGCCAAATAGCAGTATTAATGATGTTCCTGATGCTTTTTCACGTAACCTCATTTCTGATCAAAGACAACCTTTTTGAGTATGATGTGCACAATGAACCTGACATGTCCATAGCTGAAATCCGAACCCTCACACCTCTGACGATCATCACAGTCTTAAGATACAAGACATTTATTTTCCACCATGCTTCATATGACCCAGAATAACAGCAACTTTATAAGATCACAGTTGACAGGTTTCCAGACTGCTGTACACAACTTCTAGAGTCATACAGGCCACATGGAAGCATCTTAGCATTGATAATGACTCATTATTCATGGATGCCACCTTTTAGTACCTCCTGTTGTGCATAGCCAGTTCCTATCTAGTAACTGTTTGCACAAAACAACATGCTTGTTTGACTGTGTACTGGTCTGGTATAGACAATGACATTGACAACATGGTGCTCTCATGCAAGCAGTGTCAAGATCACTTTCCATCCTATCTTAGAAAGCCCATTGCAAGCAAGAGACAAATCCATCTCACCCCTTCCAGGAGATTCCTGTTGACTTATATGGTGGCCAGGCCTTATCATCGTAGACCGCTTCACAGATTGGCCAGACATTATTTCCATGGGTCACAACCTCTCACCTTATCCAAGTCATGAAGCAGTTTTATTTTGCACTGCCATTCTAGCTGGTCTGATGGTGGCCTGCAATTTATGTCCAAACAGTTATCAGGACTTTTCCCAGCAATGGGGTTATCTTCACAAGACTTTGTCACAGCGTTACCCACAAAATATAATGGCAAGGATATCACTACCTCCTGGGGTGGCCATTCACTTAATGAAAACAAACCCTGTGGTGCCCTTCTTCAGTATCGCCACGTAAAGACACTATACTATGTTTCCTTCCTATAAATTATATGTACAAGACACTGCACCATACCAGCTCATCAACAATCCCTCTCCCAAGAGTGGCAGAAGCAAAGAGATGAAATTGAGGTAAAAGTCACTCAGTCATTTCAACAGAACAGTCATACTACAGTACACATCCCAGACATTGGAATAGGCTCAAATGTAACTCTTCAGCACCCTCAAACTAAGATGTGGGATACTTGTAGTTGATATTGGTCCTCATCACCGTTACTTTGTTAAAACTCAAAGCAGCTGTGTCCTAATTCACAACCGCCACCTTTTACGCCACAGAACTGTAATATCTCCCCCAACACAACTACACCAACATAGTGTCACATCTACTGCTCATGAAACTCATACAGTGGATACTATTACCCAACTCTAGGGGTATTCTAGCCATACTCACAAGCCAACCTCTATATATACTAGGGCTGAAACAAATATAAATACTCGACGAGTACTCGTTAAGGATTTTGGTACTCAGATAGTAAAATTGGTACTCGACTACTAATTAAGATCATGTGACCCAGCTCACATGATGTATTTGTCATCAGGGAAAGACACAATAGTATTGATCGGCATAATGTTTTGTCAGGGACACTAACATCAGTACTTTAATACAGCGTACGTATCATCGTTATTATTTGAAAAGCTGTGAACTATTTAATGGGTATGACTACAAGTAGCTAGTATTCGTGAGCACTTGATCGTCAACTCTAGAGAGTACTCAAATACTAAAAAACCATGATCGTTTCCTAATATATAATAGTCTGGCAGAATTAAGGTTGAGCACATGAGCAAATACTCAATACAGTGGACTCTGTTATAACAGCCACTCTGTTTAGAATTGCAACCAAAAGAAGTTAATTGATAGTCAGCCACCGCTTATTAGGCTTTCCTAAATGTGACCATGCAGCTAAACAGACACCACTGTATAACTAATTAAATTTAAACACCATACATATTATTTTGGCATACCAATTGTGCTTTAGTACATTGTGCAATTAGCTGATCAATTTTATTTGTGTAAAACTCAGTCTTCACTTCAGTGGGGTTTGATAAATCTGGTCCACTCTTCAGATGTCCCAGGTGATCACTAGGTATCCTGATAAATTACAAACAGGACAATAATGTTATAACACAAATATGCATTAAACAATTGAGAAAGCTTAAGTTTTCACTAAACTACACTTGTGGTTTTCTAATGTGGCTTAAGTATATTATAGCAAGAGTTCATAATATAAATGAACTCTTGATTATAGCAAAACAGCCAAGCTGAGGAAATGTTTGGCTTTCAAAAACGCCAGAATTACAAGGTATGAAATCAAAGGTAGTGTCCTAGAAATGGTTTAATCAATTATCTGCAAAATCATGCCATTTTCACGCATTTTATTACTCCTCTGTTATCTATAGTAACAAAGGAGTGGACTACCAAAGTTTCAGTCTTTTATGATGAATAGTCTTGGAGTTACAGCACTAGACAGTTGGAACAGCAATGAAATTCAATTTGTACAACAATATGGCAAATAAATAACAGGCACTTACTTAATCGATAAATCTCACGACTGAAACAAGCTACGAAAACGGCACTTGACTCAATCTGTTTACCATGAACTGGCTAATCCATCAAGGTATAGTACTTTTTCCTATATTCCTCCATGATTGCAAAGAAGTTCATTTCAAGAAACAAATGGCAATGGTAAACTGTATTTTTACCGCATTATAAATAAGTGTCCAAAACTTATGTTGTACAAACACAAAACAAAGGTTTTCGCAAATATGCTGGTGTATAGGATTTAAGCTTCGTTTCACTATATATCGCATTTTATGTAGTGCCCTTAAACAATTAGAATACATTGCCACGCACACCCTTAATGATATCAGTGCTGCGTGACTATGCCCCTTAATGACCTAGCTGCAATCAGCTGTAGTTTGTCACAACTTACTTGAGATTAGCAGTGAGATCAAGATACTCTAATAAAGAAGTACATATGTATAGCTATGCTATAAGAAAACTAGTGCAATTAAATCTTTTTTTAATTAAGTAGGGTTCCGGCAATATATGAATGATCGATGGTAGCTACATATTACAACATACCATATAGTGGGTTATTTTCAAGGGTAACATTATTTGTGGATTGCCGCCATCCAAATTTCGATTGCGATTTTTTGCTTCTTTATGCAGGATCTTTTATACATTCAAGTTAAACTATGCCATGTGATTGAACCACAAATTTTGAGGGGGAAATTTTTCACAGAAAGCAGTCAATCTACAAAAAGCATGAAAATTTTCAAAAAATCCTGCTAAGTGGTAGCTGTGAGGGAAAATCCCTACTTTGGCATAGAACAGATGTTGGTAACACGTCAATGAAGAGACTTTCACACATAGCTATGCTGTAATAGCTACCATCATTCATATCCCTTGTTTCATTGCTGGATCGCTACTTCATTTTGAAATCAATAATTTTCAATTGCACTGGTGTCAATATTATTTAGAATTCTAAGTAAATGACAATCACACTATATTGTCAAAATTGACATAAACATCTTTGAATCTTAATAATTTCAACCTCAGCTTTCTTGTCAGCTACACACTTTCTTCTATTGTTATTATTATTATTACTAGGACTGCGTCACATACAACCAAGTACATACACCAACGTTGCAACCTACCCATTGGGCAAGTATAAACAGTGCCATAGGAAACACTCAGAGCAGTGTGCATGTACCGGTGGAAATGATACATATGCATACGTACACAGGCAAGGGAGTTTAACTGGCATCAGAAAACCACAATACTAAAACACAACCTACACAAAAACCAAGTTAAGTTAGCTATATTGAAAGTAACTATATATTGTAGGTGTGACGTGTCTCTGAAGATAACTCAGCAGTGAAGTGAGGCTATGCAGAATAAGGGATATGGTGAAGGCACAATTAGCAATTGATCTCAATCAAGCCAATATGGCACAACAGACTCTGTTGTAACTAGAGGCCACTGGTGATGTACCTGTATATCAGCGGTGTGGCATTGGCACAGTGATCACAGTCTATAATATTATGCATACAGCCATGCACAACATGCAGGAGATAGTTACACATTGTTGTATATGCAGCACTGCATCAGCTTCTTGTTTAGTTATTACAGACTCACAGTAGACTAGTAGTTAAGCCGAGTGGAAAATAATTCCAGCCGCCAGCAAGCCAGATGAAGGTGCCGGTATAATGAAAATAATTCCAGCCGCTAGCAAGCCAGATGAAGGATGAAGATGTAGACCTATAATACAACTACCGGTACAAGTATTACATTACTCATTACCTTGCTGTTCCAGCTGGTTGTTTATGAGTGCATCAGCTGGTATCCCAACTGGTCATCAGCTGGTCGTTCACTGCATGACGCCTGGAGCGCATATCCTGCACACAAAATACACAGTTACAAACATTTAAACATACTTGTAATGTTCCAGTAAAGTGGCGCCTGACCTCTCCACAGACGTTTACTAATCTTCTCGTTTGAGCAATCTGTAATTAAACAAGGGCGTGGTGCCGGGTGTTATATAGAATTACACGTATGGTAAAGTCATCAGCACGAACAGGCGTACTTATTATACGGTTGTGCCTTCATTCACAGGCGAATCTATCCCCACTTAGTTCATGTCTCTAGGCCTCGTAGTTTTCTCAAACACTATTTATTATTTATTATTTATTCATTCATTATTAATGACGTAATTTTAACCGCATTTCGTATTATTCTTACTACTTGGTTGTATAACTAGGACCGCGTCACATACAACCAAGTGCATACACCAATGTTGCAACCTACCCATTGGGCAAGTATAAACAGTGCCATAGGCAGCACTCAGAGCAGTGTGTGTGTACCGGTGGAAATGATACATATGCATACGTACACAGGCAAGGGAGTTTAACTGGCATCAGAAAACCACAATACTAAAACACAACCTACACAAAAACCAAGTTAAGTTAGCTATATTGAAAGTAACTATATATTGTAGGTGTGATGTGTCTCTGAAGATGACTCAGCAGTGAAGTGAGGCTATGCAGAACAAGGGATATGGTGAAGGCACAATTAGCAATTGATTCCAATCAAGCCAATATGGCACAACAGATTCTGTTGTAACTAGAGGCCACTGGTGATGTGCCAGTATATCAGTGGTGTGGCATTGGCACAGTGATCACAGTCTATAATATTATGCATACAGCCATGCACAACATACAGGAGATAGTTACACATTGTTGTATATGCAGCACTGTATCAGCTTCTTATATAGCTATTACAGACTCACAGTAGAGTAGTAGTTAAGCCGAGTAGAAAATAATTCCAGCTGCTAGCAAGCCAGATGAAGGATGAACATGTATAATACAACTACCTACCGTATAAGTATTACATTACTCGATGCCTGGAGCGCATATCCTGCATACAAAATACAGTTACAAACATTTAAACATACTTGTAATGTTGTTGTTTATGTGTAAGGTGGCCTCTGGCTCTGTTGTAGTCACTCCACAGACATTTACTAATCTTCTCCTTCGAGCAATCTGTAATTAAACAAGGGTGTGGTGCTGGGTGTTATATAGAATTACACGTACGGTAAAGTCATCAGCACGAACAGGCGTACTTATTATATGGTTGTGCCTTCATTCACAGGCGAATCTATCCCCACTTAGTTCATGTCTCTAGGCCTCGTAGTTTTCTCAAACATTATTTATTATTTATTTATTTATTTATTCATTCATTATTAATGATGTAATTTTAACCGCATTTCGTATTATTCTTAGTACTTGGTTCTATAACTAGACCCGAGGCACATACAACCAAGTACAATCACCAACGGGACAACCTACTAATGGGGCATGTACAAACAGTGCTGCATGGCCAACACAGTGTGTGCAGGTAGAAAAGATGCACAGTAATACAATTCTAGAGGAATTGACTGGCACATAAACATAAGGGATGTATTAGTATGCAATTACAATCAGTGATTATCCGACCATGGAGATGTGAGATTACACTTTAAATTGTGAGAATCATGGTATTGAATCTGACGCCTACAAGCAGTAAAGCTTAAACATCCAACGAATACTTATTACATTAATTTTATGCAATTGTACACAATTTGTGTTACATGATATGTTTAAATGAGGGTGGATCACAGAGTGCTGGATTAAAACATGGCTGGAGTTTCCAAGAGCAGACCACGGTAAGATTGGGATAAAAGCAGAGTATTTCAACTGTCTGTCACCTACAACTGATATCTGAGTTATGTATATATTTAACATGAGCTGGGTCATTTGCACTAAAATGATCACATGATGCTGTGGATATGCTGCAAGACCAAAAAAAAAAAAAAGTTGGCGAACAAATGTGGCTGAAATGCAATACCAGAATTTCATGGATATGTCAGTGTGCACAAGCATGTGGAGCATTGCTGATGGCAGCAGACTGTAGCTACATATAATAATAGCAGTTAATAGCAAGTACAATCATGCACACAACAATTATCAGCCTAAGGGCACATTTTGTGTATGTTGTGTTTGTTCTCTCCATGTACATGGGATGCAATTTGGCAATGAATATTTATGTAGTTTTCTCAGGGCCCATCATCAGTGATCAGTCTGGGCACTCCTGGCACTAAAAGGCTTCAGGTGGAGAGCTATGCATCATCACACAAATTTACCAGCTGGAAACTGCACCTTCTTCGTACAATGGCCTGCCAGGTGAGGCTTTCTCCCATCTCATACACAAGTGAAGGTAGCCTAGTTATGCAAGACTAAAGAAACAAGACTATCAAAGTGTTTTAACCAACATAAACTAACCTCCAGCGAGTAGTAGCAACTTCCAATCATGTTGTTTATTAAGCAGGAGTAGCAACCACTCGTCTTTCAATCGAAATAGTAGCTGTTGCCCACTTTCAAACACAAATGAACAGTAGTTCGCTTGTCTAGAATCTGCCTGGTCTATTAGTAGTGGGCATCACATGCTAACTGTTTTGATCAGCGTTAAATAGAATCGTCATACGTTTCTATCACCTCCACGAAAACACCTGCCCATTATAAGATTGTCTCTTCGTACAACATGGATTCTATTCCCGGTAAGTGCGAAGCCTTAGGCCTTGTAGTTTTCTCAAACATTATTTATTCATTATTTATGATGTAATTTTGTATTATCTTTAGTACTTGCTTGTATAATTATGGTTACTGTGTAAAACTCATGTAGAGTATAGAATCACAGATATTGATTATGATTATAGCTACATCTTTAAATAATTAGTCAGTTGTTTAGGTTAGCTGTTTAGTCAAAAGCACATGATTTTTGCAATATAGCTGCCCTCTACCTTCAGCACCCCACATACGTACCAAATTTAAAGCAAAACCAATTTATTTGTTCATGAAAATACAAGCCCTCAATTTCATCTCTTTTCTTTTCTTCATGGTTTGTGGGGCTAATTTTTTCTTCATTTTGCACACTTTACAAAAGCCTGTATAAATGCAAATTCATAACTCAATTGCCATAAAATTTGGCATACATTAAGGATGTACTGAAGTGAATTCTCATACTAAGTCTGGTATGAATCTGATAAACATTCACAGAGTTAAGGACAATTGTTTGCACAAAAAGAATCATTTCTTTTGTCTTTCCTGTGTTGGGTAATCTGCCTATGGGAATAACTTGAAAATTGGCCCGTGTACAAGCCAACTATCATAGCTTAAAACTTTTGTACTTAAAAAGAAGTTGCAATGACAGCTACAGAGTTACAAGGAGAAAACCAACATAATGTAAAAGTTGCTAAGGTCAAAGTACTCTAATAGAACAGTCCCCAAGTGGCCTAGAGTTTGTACCAGAGACCTTTGTACCTAACTTCCAAACCTTTAACTGCTGAATCTCTGCTGCCAGCTACTGAGTTAATTTAATTTCTATAGTTTAAATGCATAATTTCATAGAGTAACATATGCTTACCCACTGTTCTCCTTTGCCACTGCCTCTAAATATAATAAAACTTCCTTGGAGTTGGGACGCTTAACAGAAACATCCTGCAGACAATTTTGAACTAATGAAAGTAGAGGGTTAGTTTTCATATCTGTAATGTATGTTTTTCGTCGATCCCATTCACTGATGATCTGAATACCAAATGTTTTGCCATATGGTGTAGGCCACTGGTGTGCTACTAAATGAATAATTACACAACCAAATGAGAACACATCCACTGAGAAATCATAACGGGGAGGATTTTCCAATGCCTCAGGAGGCATGAAGTCTTGTGTACCTGGTTGGAGTGTCAATTGATAAGTTGACCAACATCCTGCAGGCCCATCCAAAATTCTCGCCGACCCAAAATCAGCTATTTTAGCACAGTATGGTGCTATGAGAATGTTATTTGAAGACAGATCTCTATGTGCCACCCTTCTCACAACATGTAAGTAAACCAATCCCTTTGCCACATCACTAAGAATATTGATAACTTTATTCCAGGAAATTAAGCCCTTTTTCGTTGTGTTGATAAGTTCAGTCAAACTACATTCCATTTTTTCCATGACCATAGTCGGAGCAGGAGAGTTGCTCCCATAGCAAAGGCCCATAAACTGAACTATATTTGGGTGCTTCATTTTGCTCAAAAGGTTTATTTCTTTGCAAAACTTTTCCGCTATTCTCTGTTGCCCATCAGGCTCAAAGTCTCGATGGAAGAATACTGAATGCAACTCCTTACCTACGCAACGGGTTCCATGCCAGTTTAACTCTACCACGTTAGCTTCAGATCCAGTACGGTAACTTTTTTTCACGTGATCCCCAGTGACTTCTTCTATGTCCTCAAGTACATATGGCTCAAGTTCATTCAAAATAGTTCTAATCTGACGATGGTTCATTACCTCAGGAACAAGTGTAGTGATCAGTGGATTCACGTGATTTCACCGATAAGGTGCTCCTCCCAAACGCATCATGACATGCGTACCTTACTTTTTTGCGAATGGGGTGGGCGGTGCTAGACTAAGACGTAATTAGTATGGCGCCCCCCCATTTGTATTTGCGGGCGGCGTCATACTAATTTACGTCCCACATCTGCAGTCAAATCAAGTGTGGATTTTGAGAGGTGGTACCCCCTCCAAAACTATATAGAAAGCTATTACTTTTTTTTTTTTTTTAAGATAAAATAGTACATAATAAAAAAAAACAAATTATCTTAAATATGGGCCTCAGCGACCTGCTCAGCAATCGGTGCCTCAGCAATGGGACAGTGCAAACTGGACCTGGCACTGCGAATGCACATAATTGCAGACCTCAACAAAGAGAAGCTCAATTTACATCTCAGCCATCCCATCACTATTCCATAGGCTGTGCTTTACACTCAAAAGGTTGGCCAATCTCTTATAAAACTGAGTAGCAGCATCATCCATTCCACCAGTAGTAGTAAAAATTAAGGGAGTAAATGAGGCATTCTCTACTTCATGAACCCGTTGTTGGTATTCACGTCTCTTTTCCTTGTCATGATGTTGGTATGCAGAGTGTTGGGGTTGATTTGAGGGTGCACTAGGGTTAAAAATTCTGACATCAAAGTATGACCTCTCAAATCGTCCTCCCCAAAAGCCATTAGCTGCAATGTCAAGCCTTGCGTTATCATCACGATTAGCTGTTTTGTATTGAAGGGTCTTACCAGAAAGAGGCTGAAGGTGGGGTTCAATGACAACATTGTTACAGACCTCAGAAAGTAAATTGGCAGTTAGATCACGCACTTCATTATGTCTCAGAGAAGGAAACCCGCCCTTTGGGCAAGACAGAGCATGTTCTATGGTAAAAGAGTGACCACAGGCACAGGAAGTAGGGCAGGCAGATGGTAGCCAATGATAGCGAAGCGCAATTGCATCATGAAAAGCAGTTTTATGAAGCACAAAATTATGCGACTTCAATGGAAGACAAGAGAGCCAATTCGATGCACCCTTCTCCTGAGCCAACATGACTGAGGAACGCATGCTAGGAGGAAGTTCATCGAACAAATGATTGGCAGATTGAAGTTGCTCTTGATGGCTCCTAGAGTGATACTTGGATCGCAACTGAACCTGTGCATCAAGACAGTCATCTAGTTGATGTACCTGAGAGATAATCAAGCCAACGAGACCAGCATTTACTTCTACAGAGCAGGAACGCTGCTGTGACACAACAATCGAAGGATCAAACACACCATGGCCTCCTAGCCGCACAGGCAAGGCAAATTACTTTCTCTCAACATCACCAGGGACAGTCCAACCCAATAGACTAGGAAGGAAAACAGATTTAACAAAATGTTCAAGAGGAAGGAAAAGGTCTGTAGAACAAGAAGAAACACGAAAAAAATAGTTCCATCGGAAAGAGAGACCATGACAATAATCAGCATAGGAAGCATGAGGTTGTGTTTCGGCAAAGAGGCTCAGGGTCTTAAGATCATCAATCCAGCCATCCACTTTACGTCTCAAAAATAGCTGTTCAAAGGTAGGAGTGCCAATTACACCTCCCAGATAATGGTGTCCTTCAGCAGTAACCTGAATGTCACAGTCTCCAAAGATTGTTCCAGCATCTTTAAAACAGTTTCCTTGACTATTACAGGTACAATTACATCTAAAGCATATACTATTTGGGCAATGAAAAGATGGCCCTGAAAAGCTACGAGGGGAGTAAAACTGCTTAGATCAAAATACTCTAATAGCAGTGAACTACTCTAATAGAACACTCATCACTAAAACTAATATTATAAGGAACAGAGACAAGTGTGTGAGCTGAAATTGAACATCTTCATCTTCACCACTGCATTATACCAAACATCCTGACATACGAATTGCTTATATAAGTTACAAATCTATGCACTGTGAACCATAACACATCAATTCTTTTATGAATTAAAGGCAATTAATATGCCATAGTAGCCTAGTGGTTAGTTAGCTACAAACTTAATGCTTGAGTTGAAATGCTTCCTATAAATCTACTGAAGTTTTAAGCATCTATAAAGTTAACAGGATTATAGTATCTAATCCAAAACAGCCAAGCTGTAAAAAAAGTGTGCGGCCCTCAGAAAGGCTATGGTGAAAAAAGATGTGAAATCCAAGGTGGCGGCCAAGAAATGGCTGTGATGGTAGGTTAATGGTAAAAATTTTAATAAAGACAATTCAGGTGAATTTTTGTGCCGCTTCACAAAATTTACCTACATTGTCATTATTAAAATTTTTACCATTAACTTACCATCACAGCCATTTCTTGGCCGCCACCTTGGATTTCACATCTTTTTTCACCATAGCCTTTCTGAGGGCCGCACACTTTTTTTACAGCTTGGCTGTTTTGGATTAGATTTCATTTCTTTTTGTATTTGTATACCAGCTTTGGGACTTTTTTAACCTACGTTTTTTTTCTTTACTACAGGAAGAAGAAAAGATGAAGTAGATGTACTTTAAATATTTTATCAGTAAATGTACAAATTATATATACTGTATAATACATATTTGACCGCATTTGCGAAAAGGGGTCTTCCACACACATCCAATTTGCCAACTCTGACAATTGATAACTTCAGATTGGAAAGAGCTATTGCCTTGATATTTGGGCAGTGGTGAGCACCACTATAGCTGAATACATGGTGAAATTGTCAGGTTAATATGTTACTTGAACACTGAGTTATGGTCTCCAACGTTTACGGAATTGGATGTGTGTGGAAGACCCCTTTTCGCAAATCCGGTCACATATATTGATTACAGAAATCTCCATGGTGGTTTCTTTGTAACCGAACACTCTACAAGGTGACTTCTTCTAATTGCTCTCTCTACAGGGTGAATTGTTTGTAGCTGAACGATCTACAAGGTAACTTCTTCTAGCTGATCTCTCTACAGGGTGATGTGTTTGTAGCTGAATTTTGTATAGGTGATTTGTTTGCAGCTGAGCTCTTTACAGAATGGTTTCTTTGTAGCTGAACCCTCTAAAAGGTAACTTCTTCTAACTGATCTTTCTACAGGGCAATTTGTTTCTGGCAGAATTTTCTACAGGGTGATTTCTTTGCAGCTGAACTCTCTACATGGTGGTTTCTTTGTAGCTGAACTCTCTACAAGGTAATTTCTTCTAGCTGATCTCTCTACAGGGAGATTTGTTCGTAGTTGAATTCTGTACAGGTGATTTGTTTGCAGCTGAGCTCTTTACAAAATGGTTTCTTTGTAGCTGAACTTTCTCCAAGGTAACTTCTTCTAACTGATCTTTCTACAGGGTGATTTGTTTGTAACTGAACTATTCACAAGGTAATTTCTTCTTGCTGATCTCTCTACAGGGTGATTTGTTTGTAGCTGAATTCTGTACAAGTGATTTGTTTGCAGCTGAGCTCTTTACAGAATGGTTTCTTTGTAGCTGAACTCTCTACAGGGTGATTTGTTTGTAGCTGAAATCTCTACAAGGTAACTTCTTCTAGCTGATCTCTCTACAGGGTGATTTGTTTGTAGCTGAACTCTCTACAGGTGATTTGTTTGTAGCTGAACTCTCTACAAGGCGATACTTCTAGGTGATCTCTCTACAGGATTCCTTGTTTCTAACTGAACTCTCAACAGGGTGATCTGTTCATAGCTGAACTTTCTACTGGGTGATTTGTTTGCAGCTGAACTCTCTAAATGGTGGTTTCTTTTTAGCTGAACTCTCTACAATGTGACTTCTTCTAGCTGAACTCTCTACAAGGTGACTTGTTTCTAGCTGATCTCTCTACAGGGTGACTTGTTTCTAGCTGAACTCTCTACAGGTGATTTGTTTGTAGCTGAACTCTCTACATGGTGGTTTCGTTGTAGCTGAACTCTCTACAAGGTAACTTCTTCTAGCTAATCTTTTTACACTGCATATTTGTTTGTAGCTGAGTTCTCTACAGGGTGATTTGTTTGCAGCTGAACTCTCTACATGGGAGTTTCATTGTAGCTGAACTCTCTACAATGTGACTTCTTCTAGCTGAACTCTCTACAGGGTGACTTGTTTCTAGCTGAACTCTCTACAGGTGATTTGTTTGCAACTGAACTCTCTACATGGTGGTTTCTTTGTAGCTGAACTCTCTACAAGGTAACTTCTTCTAGCCGATCTTTCTACAAGGTGATTGAGTTTTTTGCAGCTGAACTCTTTACATGGTGGTTGCTTTGTAGCTGAACTCTCTAAAAGGTGACTTCTTCTAGCTGAACTCTCTACAGGATGATTTGTTTGCAGCTGAACTCTCTACGTGGTAGTTTCTTTGTAGCTGAACTCTCTACAATGTGACTTCTTCTAGCTGAACTCTCTACAGGGTGACTTGTTTTTAGCTGATCTCTCTACAGGGTGACTTGTTTCTAGCTGAACTCTCTACAGGTGATTTGTTTGCAGCTGAACTCTCTACATGGTGGTTTCTTTGTAGCTGAACTCTCTACAAGGTAACTTCTTCTAGCTGATCTTTCTACAGGGTGATTTGTTTGTAGCTGAATTCTCTACAGGGTGATTTATTTGCAGCTTAACTCTCTACAAGGTGACTTCTTCTAGCTGAAATCTATACAGAGTGATTGATTTTTTTTGCAGCTGAACTCTCTACATGGTGGTTTCTTTGTAACTTAACTCTCTACAGGGTGATTTGTTTGTAGCTTAACTCTCTACAGGGTGATCTGTTCATAGCTGAACTCCCTATAAGGTAACTTCTTCTAGCTAATCTTTCTACAGGGCGATTTGTTTGTAGCTGAGTTCTCTACAGGGTGAATTGTTTGCAGCTGAACTCTACATGGTAGTTTCTTTGTAGCTCTACAATGTGACTTCTTCTAGCTGAACTCTCTACAAGGTGACTTGTTTCTAGCTGATCTCTCTACAGGGTGACTTGTTTCTAGCTGAACTCTCTACAGGTGAATTGTTTGCAGCTGAACTCTCTACATGGTTTATTTCTTTGTAACTGAACTCCCTGCAAGGTGACTTCTTCTAGCTGATCTCTGTACAGGGAGATTTGTTTGTAGCTAAACTCTCTACAGGTGATTTATTTGTAGCTGAACTCTCTACATGATGGTTTCTTTGTAGCTGAACTCTCTACAAGGTAATTTCTTCTAGCTGATCTCTCTACAGGCCGATTTGTTTGTAGCTGAACTCTCTACAAGGTGATTTCTTCTATAGCTGATCTTTCTACAAGGTGATTTGTTTGTAGTTGAACTCTCTACATGATAGATTCTTTGTAGCTGAACTCTCTACAAGGTGATTTCTTCTATAGCTGATCTTTCTACAAGGTGATTTGTTTGTACCTGAACTATCTACATGATGGTTTCTTTGTAGCTGAACTCTCTACAAGGTAACTTCTTCTAGCTGATCTCTCTACAGGACAATTTGTTTGTACCTGAACTCTCACATGATTGTTTCTTTGAAGCTGAACTCTCTACAAGGTGATTTCTTCTAGCTGATCTTTCTACAGGGTGATTTGTTTGTAGCAGAACTCTCTACAAGGAAACTTCTTCTAGCTGATCTCTCTAAAGGGAGATTTGTTTGTAGCTGAACTCTCTATACATGATTTGTTTGCAGCTGAATTCTCTATATGATGGTTTCTTTGTAGCTGAACTCTCTGCAAGGTAACTTCTTCTAGCTGATCTCTTTACAGGGTGAATTGTTTGTAGCTGAACGATCTACAAGGTAACTTCTTCTTACTTATCTCTCTACAGGGTGATTTGTTTGTAGCTGAACTTTCTACAAGGAAACCTCTTTTAACTGAGCTCTGTACAGGGTGAATTGTTTGTAGCTGAACTATCTACAAGGTAACTTCTTCTAGCTGATCTCTCTACAGGATGATTTGTTTGTAGCTGAACTATCTACAAGGTAACTTCTTCTAGCTGATCTCTCTACAGGGTGATTTGTTTGTAGCTGAATTCTGTATAGGTGATTTGTTTGCAGCTGAGCTCTTTACAGAATGGTTTCTTTGTAGCTGAACTCTCTACAAGGTAACTTCTTCTAGCTGATGTATCTACAGGGTCACTAGTTTGTAGCTGAATTCTCTACATGGTGGTTTCTTTGTAACTGAACTATCTACAAGGTGACATCTTCTAGCTGATCTTTCAACAGGGTGATTTGTTTGTAACTGAACTCTCTGCAAGAAAACTTCTTCTAACTGATGTCAGAACAGGGTGAATTGTTTGTAGCTGAACTCTCTACAGGGTGATTTGTTTGTAGCTGATCTCTATATAGGTTACTTATTTCTAACTGATCTCTTGAATTCTGTTCAGGGTGACTGCTCTATTAGGATGACTGCTCTATTAGAGTATCTCGATCTCGCACTTGCTACACCAAGTTGGATTTCGTGTTATAACTCCGTGGCTTTAAGTCTGATTCTTCTACACCATTGAAGAGCCTTTCTAAGATGATAACTCGACCTGTACAGCGATTTTCAAAGCATTACCCCAAGTGGTTTATCTGGTAGGCGTGGCAAGCATAATAATAATAATAATAATAAAAAATTAGCTAATCTCTATTGCGTAATTGTTACACACTGTTGATTTTTTCGCTGTATCTTCCTGGTTTTTAGCTCGATTTCTTTCAAACCACAAAAGGTTTGAGGTTCAATAGTTAACCTATTCACCCACCGATTTTCAGCTTCTTCCCATACGCGGTTTACCCTGTAGGCGTGACAACATATTGGTGTTATTTTTCGTGCATAATCGCTCATAACTCTTTGCCTGTTTATGGTATTCCAGCCAAAGTTGGTACCAAGATACGCCTTTATACCCCCCTTCTGTGTGCCAAATTTCAAGGCAATCGGATAACGCGTTCGCGTTTTATAGCAGTTTTTGTAAGTGTGCGAAAAGAGGAAGAAAAATAAGAAGAAAAAAAAAAACGAAGAAACTAAGCCAATTTTTGAAGTCGCATATCTCAGGAATGCCTGAAGCGATTTCGCTCAAATTTGGAATGTGGAGTACTGAAGGTGGAGGGAATCTACACAGCAAAATTTGTCTTGTTTCATCAAGGCAGCACAGAGCTACGGAGGTGCGAAAATTGCGTTTTCTTTCTTCCTGTCAATATACTCACGGGATTGCGCGCCGGCTTCTTGGGCCGCACGACACACTACCGTGTGTCTTGATTGAGGGCTGCACTCTAACTTCATCAAGCTCCTCACATTTTTAATTAGAATAAAACAAAATGTGTGACCACTGTATCTTGTATGTTGCATTTGACAGTAGGTATAGGAGTGTGCATATGTGTTAATGTTTAAAATATATACACCATGGGCCACTGCCTTAAATTCCAACTTTCCAAAGGAGCCGGATGCTTTACAATAACCACAGTATGAATCAGGAATTCCCAATAAGTAACAAAAACTACAGAAATAAACTTACAAGCAGCTAGAACTACGATAATTACAGAAACTTAATTAAAGTCTATGCCATCCTCTGGACGCAGAGCATATAGTTCCTGAGAACCATTCTGGAATTATATCGCATAGAGTAACTGATAAGCATTGCAGCAGTTGTCTCCTAGCTACCTTTGGGACAAGCCATTCTTAACAGCTGGACAATCAACAATTGTAAACAAGGTGGATAAAGCATAAGGTGACCAAACACCAACCAACTCGCAAATTAGAGGAATAAAATCAACTCCATAGTTGTTAAAGGTTTCTAAATAGTGGTTATCTTTAGCCTCTTCACCAGCAGTCCCAGCCTGAGAAACAGCAGAAGAAATAAAATAAGACTGAGTGGTGCATCTGACAGAGAGGTCAAAATAAGCTGGATGACCTAAAGAGAAGTCATGGCTATACATTCAAGAATTAAGAGTTTGGGCGGATATTTTCCGATGGTTTAATTAGACTCAGGCTATATACATACATATTGAAAATTGATAATGCTATAGATAGGGATGCGGCGATTATGCTGGCATAATTCCGGGAATAATAGGTATGTGTGGGAATCAGGAATTATGCTAGCATTCTGAGGTGAATATAAAGCTTTAACAGTAGGAAAATATGCAAATTGCACAATTCCGTTAAAAAAATCGAGGTACTCTAATAGAGCAGTCAGAAACTCTAATAGAACAGTCCAGGGGGCGGCGGAACCGGGTAGGAAGGGTAGGCAAATGCCTACCCAACTTTTAGTGGTAACTATTGAGCCATGTTCCAAGTCCATAGAAAGCAGTCTGGTTGCTCTGATTTTTTAGGATCGCTTTTGGTTATTATCACTCGAGATACCCTAATAGAGCAGTCAGTGACTATTCATTCCATTAGACTATATTAGCTATGCATTATTTTATAGATGTGAAATTGTCTCCAGATTCAATCGCAGAAAGCAATTTTTCAAAAAATTTCTGGAGCTGGCCTAAGCATGTTGCAAATGCTGGTTGTGATTGCACAACTATGATGCTGGTGATGGTCATAGAAGTATGATCTTACAGTTGCCTACCCAACATGTAGACGCTTCCTCCGCCCCTGCAGTCACTGAATATTTACTGTAACAAAGCAGTCATACTGAAACAAAATACTCTAATAAAACAACCAGCTAAAGAATGCAAGAATATTTGAAGCTTAAACATCAATGAAAATGGTCTGATACAGCAATTAACTGGCATTATTAGCCAATTATAGTGGCATAATTTTGGGAATAATGGGCAATTCTCAAAAGCATAATAGGTAATTTTTTGAGCAAGGAACAAAGCTATGCATGTTTCTTTTTTCACCCATAACCCTGGTAAAACTCTACAGAACAGTTGCAAAATAGACAATTAACTGACCGAAGTTCAGTGCAATAGAGTGGTTTTAGCATCAGGAATACCTATATAGCTGAGTGCATGGTGCATATAGCTATATGAGAGTGTTTAGACACAGACAGGGGTGTATCCAGCCAAGGTTGTTTCCAGCGGATCTGATAGTGAGTTATATAGGTGCAGAGGTCTGGGGATGTAGTTGCACACCCAGCTGCTGACAGATTATGCTTCAAAATTTGATTTTATGGATCTAATAAACTAATTTCAATATTGTGAGGTTTAATACTTGAAGATTTTATTGATTTTCTGCAAATCCATTCAGATCTTTTAAAAGGCATGCTCATTCATAAGAGACTAATCTACTAGCTGTGAATAATAATTGGGTATTGTGCCAACCTATAGCTATATTCTAAATGCCAGTGTTTGTAGTGATGTTGTTCATGGTAGCTATTATACTGAAAATATGTATATTATGCCAACTTACAAATCTGTAGTTATAATCTAGCATAAGATTTTGTAAGGAAATTGAAAAGCAGCAATTAAGAAGGTCTTGTAGTAGAGCTGTCTATAACCTAAGGTTAAATTTCAGATTAGTCATGGGACAACAATCATCAACTTTGAGGGAGTTCTCTGTCACAACTATTATACATGACCTGAGCTTCTGAAATTAAAAAGTGTGATCAAACTACCATAGCAGGTAACCATTTCTAGTCTGTGAATTCTACTTCCAGGTTTATATATATATAACCAAATATTATAGTCATGTGATAACGTGAGTCTATATCATACATCAACCAAACATCCACACTTTGCTCTACATGCTGTTGAAAAGTAGCCTTTTAGTCACTGTTACTATAATATAGGAAATACTTTTTAAATTAGTCCATCATGTGTTATTGTGTTTACATGAAATTAAATTGCCAGCAAAACCAGCCTATATCGGTGAAATTATCATGACTTTTACTGGCTATTGTGAGTGCATTTACCCACAAATACTAATTACTTTTTCGATAATAGTAGTGTGATATAGCTGTATATTTTACTAGGATGGTTCGGCAGGACCAATAATTAGGAAAATTGAGAAAATTTAGCTATTTTGTATTATTATTGTTCAATATTGGCTGTGTGTAAATTGCCAAACTTTTATCCAACAACCTGCTTTACATGCTAATTCACCAAACTTATAAACTTTCATCTTTTATGGATATTATATATGGGCAGTTACAGTTCTTCAAGTATATAACAGTATGATACACACTTCACTTTAAAGTACCCATTGCATGCATGTAAATGTTCCTTACAGGCAAAGTGCATAGCAAATCAAACTTCACAGCTTTCATGGTGTCATGATCACTTCTTGATGTCATGTGAATTGGATTAAGTACTCAAGCACCAATATTACTATCTGAGCACCAAATCCTTAACAAGTATTTGAGTATACTAGTCAGTCAGTCCTATTTTCTATGTTAAAATGCTGTAAGGCTGCTGTATAATACTATTAAGCTTGCTACATGAATTGCATACATTTTTAAAGAATGACTTGTAACTGAAAATATCTGATCTTGAATAAAATTTAGACACAGCATGGCTGCAGACTAGTGTGTTCATCATGCAGCATGAGTGGTTAACTCCTTGAGAGGTACATATAATTTCAATTCTAAATGGTGTAGTTAGGCATCATGCAAGGCAACGTGATTGTGTTTAAATTGTATGACCATGCTGGCCTACAGACAGTGTGACTTGCATAGGTATTACAAAGCATAAAGGTAAAAAATTGTGAAGAATGTGGTATATATGAAATTAAAAAAGTTGGGTCACTGGCCCACTCTTTAATTTTTACAGCTGATTGCACATGTGTTTGAACATTGCACAGTGTGTGGACTACACATCTGGCCTGCCTGCCTACAAAGGCTGTGTATAGTCACACAAACAGTAAGTTTAACTTGATACTTCTGTTCCATCAGAAAACTGAACAGAATGTATAATAATATTTACCACATGCACATGTTCAAATATATGTGCAATCAACTTTATACTAACTTCCACTACATGAATGTACAGAAAATGCACACAAAGGGCAAGAATACAGCAAGAGGCAAGACAAGTGCTGAAAGAGGTACACATCACGAGTATGATCAAGCATGCTGTCAGTGGGGTTACTTCATTAAAATATGTTAGCATTCTTTTCATACCTGTACTGCATCTTTCACATATCTGCCCTTACACTATATGGAATACACTTAATACATACAGCACACTCTAGCACTTTGATCTTCTATATACAAAGTACAATACACATTAAAATGGCATAGAATGTTTGTATGAAGTTTAACTTGTTAAACAAAGTTAACGGAGGGAGATAATTTGTGTGTTTCGGCAGTGTAGCAACACCTTGCAGCTAGCCAGCATTAGATAGGTACGTAGCACACCTGCATCACAATGCTAGATGTAGTATTGAACAGTACTAGGTATTAATTGGAAAACAATATGAACGCATGCGCAGGAAAAATACTGCATGTATGGGTCGCTTCAAAATGTCCCCTCCCATAGCCCACCCCTAGAGTCCTAGACTATGTTGTCAGAAAGTAGTTCATAGATAACCAATTACATTACTGTTGCTAAATAACAAGTTTAGTAAGAAGAGGGAATCGATATTATGGTATGGGATTATTCTATATATCAGGGGAGGGTCTTTTGTGGTAGACTCAGTTATTGAAGGGAGTCTTGTGTCAAGTCCAGTGTTCCCACATTCCAAGAGTAGCTTTTCCATCCCAAGACTAGCTTGGGGTGTGATAGTGCAGGGTTTCATTAGGCTTCAAAGTTGGGAACCCCCAGGTATTTTGCCCCCAAGCCTCATGCAATTGGGAGCCACAATTTGTAGCTGATCATATCAATGGTCCTATTGAAAAATTGTGAACCATGGAACCCTGCACAACTACCAAAACAATTGGACGGCGGTTGACAAGTGAACAATATCAGCTTGGAACAAAAGGCTGATTGTGGTTCTCTATTAAACGACCAACATTAAGTACTTTTACAGGTAACAAATTTTCATTTGTCATTTGTTTTATACATTGAAGAGTTTTTAAAAGTCAAACATCCATGCAATTTACAATATGTACAAATTAACTACAAGAATGATGAATAAACATTGAATGTAGCTACAAAAATGTTAGGCACATAATTATGTGATATTTGATAGCCACTAGTAAGTGATTTTATACAGATTTTATACCTACACATACAGTTGATATTATCTGACTATTCACTTTACAAATAAAATATTTGATAAAAAGTACAGTAGCACTGTTTAGTAGGGTTCTCCTTAAGTGGTGAAAATTATACCTCTAAAAACCACTGTAAAAATATCATACACAACGAAAATCACTTTTCCAGAATAGCCTTAGTCTAGTATAGTATATATCCAGATATTGAATTTTATGCAAGTTGCCAAAACTTTATTTTTGATCTGCCTGCCTGACCACAGTTGCAAGAGGCCAAACAAAACAACATATTTCCATCATTTCACATTACAATAACAAAGCATGTGCCCTTTCTGGTTCTGACTAGTGTCCGCCTTCTGCGCTCCACCATTCTTTTTATCTTCAATAACGTGGTCCTCTTCTTATTATTCATGCAAGGAAATCATACCAAGGCATTAAGTTCTCATATTGACACTTCCCTTAGAAGAACATGCACAGTTATGTAGATGCCACAAAATTATTCAAGAGGGAGTAGATACCTGTATAGTTGCACTTATGGTTTAGGACAATTCCCTCTTCAACGATCAGAACACATTGCAATTGCCACACCCTTAGGGGGTTGGTGACCATGTTCCTCAGTGATCTAATTGCAATCAGCTGGTATAAAACCATGCCCCCTTAATCTATTGCGTATAGCTAAGCAGCATGATCGAGATACTCCAATAAAGCAGTCAAATAGCCACACATGTATATCATAGCACTGCTATAACAAAGTTAACAAACTAGTGCAATCTAATTTAAAAATGAAGTAGGGTTTCTGTAATGAAACAAGAAATATGAATGATGGTAGCAATGTAGAAAAATTCCTTACTTTGGTATGGAACAGATGGTGGTAACGTGCCAATGTAGGGGTTTTCTCCAATAGCTACCAAAACATTTATGGTCTCCATGTACAATAGCTCATTTTATCTATATATTTCCTCAGGTGAAGTGTCCAATTCCAGCCAAAACAACAAACATTGCTATCATAATTCATTTTTCATATTTCATTATTTGTTATTGCTGTAGCCCCAAAATTCATAATTTTTAATAAATACTACTGCACTGGTGTTTCTACAGTCTCCATGTACAGTAGCGCATTTCATTTACTTCTTCAGGTGAAGTCCAATTACAGTCAAAACAACAAACACGAGAAACCAAGAAAATGGAATTATCAATCCCATCCACACTGATAGGTGGTCCAGTCCCCAACCTGTAAATTAGAATCATAATGTTTTAATAGTCACAATAATGACAATAAATGTGATAAAAGCACATATTATAGAATATGTACAACAAATTACTAAATCTTCACCTCTCAATAAAATTGATCTAACTGCATCAGTAGGTACAGCCATTGGAAAACTGTAACAAGTATACCTCACCCAGTCAGGCAAGCTCTGTAGTGGCCACAGTAAGCCTTGAATGGAAACAGAATTAAGCAAAGACATCTTACAAATAACTATAAAAACTATTGACATACCAGCACTGAGTAGGACTGGGTAGACGAGGGCAATAGCCAGTTCTAGAGCAAATGACTCTGAGTTTACATATGCAGATATCGCCAAACCTTTAGAGAAAATGTTCACTTTAACATTGTGCAACTTCAAATAGCTATGCAATTTAAAATTCACAAATAAAACAGTAACACTTTAAACGTTTGCTGGCTTTGTTTTGCTCAGTACTGTAATGTTTGGAAAATCTCCAACATTAAACATTACAGCGATTATACATGTAAAATTTCATTAGCTAATAATTGTGACTGAGTCTGGGAAAACCGGTCTTATTGCCCATGTCAGCAGATTTGATTTTTCACCAATAACACAAAGCTACATGAATAAACTATCAAATTTCACAATCAAAACCAGCTAGACTTGAGTGGTCTGCTTTTGCTGGCTGCTTTTCCCAAGCCCAGTGGCAATCTGTACGTTCAGTGTGGAGCCTTAATGGAGGTATTAGCCTAGGGATGGCTGTATGTGGCTGACTAGCTGTACAGCTCCATGGTGCTGATTAAAAACCTGTGCTGTAAATTTCTTTTCATTTAAGCCAATTTTGAGACCTTAATGGCCCAGAACTTAGCCTAATTCATCCCTACGCCTTCCTCTTCAATTGTTTAAACAGCCTCTTGCCCTCCTTCCGGGCCCCCTCCACTCACCCCTTTTGGAGTTTGCCTGACATAGTCAACCTCGGTTTAAAAACTATCTAAGCTGGTGGGAAACTTAGCTACTGGTGGGAAACTTGTACAGTGGGTGCTCTGGAGGTAAGGAATTGGTGTAAAATGTGTGAAAATTTGTTACACATAGCTTCAACATTGGCAAGTTACAACACACTAAATGCTTAAAACCAGCATTTCTCAATACTTTTAAATAGGCAATAAGACCGGTTTTCCTAGACTGGGTCACAAATATGTAGCTAGAATTGCATGTATGTTTTGTTCTACAAATTGTCTGGTTGCTTCAATGTAGCTTTGTACATAAATGGTTTCTGATCATTTTTATTTCGAGCTATATATCTTTCTGAGTGTAATTTAATCTTTGAAACTGTTTAGTCTCCAAGTACATGACCTATCAGCCATGATCAATGGTGAGAAATAACACGAGTCTATAGAGTATGTTATTAATTATGAATGCCAATTAAACAACCAGGTACAGCTGCATGTTAAAAACTGGTTTATTCTTATGTTATAACAAGTACACAGGAATTTTCAACTAGAGTAGGGAGCATAGCACATCGATAAAAAGTACCGAAACAAGCTGAAGTAGTGCACGATATTAAATCACAGCAAAACTGGATATAACACTTCTTATTGTTTTACTGTGATTTAATATTGTGCTTGTTTCAGTACCTTTTATCAATGTGCTATGGTCCCTACTCTAGTTGAAAATTCCAAATTTTTCTGTGTACTTGTTTGTTAACTTTTTTTTGTAAATAATTATTATGTGGTGAACCCATGCACACTGCGTCTGAAATGGCGCCGCGTGCCCCAATTATCGTCTGAAAAGTGAAGTATCCATTACGCTTCGTTGTCAGCTATGTTCAATCCGTTACGCAGCATCTTCGAATCAAGAACTGTTCGAAAAGCACCTCTGCACACCTAGACGCATTCCGAAAGAAATGGTGCCGTGTGCCCCAGTTATATCAATTATCGTTTGAAAAGTGAAGTATCCATTACGCTTTGTTGTCCACTATGTTCAACCCATTACACAACAGTACAAATCAAGAACTGTTTGACAAGCACCTCTGCTGTCAAAATAGCCACTATGAAAAATACGGACGATTTCCGTTACGCGAAAGGAAGCCATCACGCAAATTGACACTTTCGCTGTCAGCAAAGATGAATGGGACACAAAGGAGGACACTGGTAAGTCCATGAAGAATGCATTGTACATACTGCGGTATGCCAAAAGGCGCCTGTCGGGACGAAACGACGTCAAACAGTGAAAAAATCAAGCCAGTAGCCTTAGCCGTTATCGAGTTATGCTTGTCTGAAGGCATCAGTCAGTCAGTCAGTCAGTTACTTACTTACTCAGTCAGTAGAAAATTCCGTTAAATAAATTATTTTTAAAATTCCATAGCAACTTGTTGAAAGCGTTTCGGGTCGATCTGAAAGCTTGTTTGGGCTTAGTTTCTAACCAATACTGCCTGATTCTCGTTAGGGGAAATTGACGTTGTTTTTTGGGTGATATAATTTCGTGGGCCACGCCTACTCCTTTGTGGTTCATACTATACAGTACGATCATAGTGTATGATAACAAGATTACTTGAGAAAAGGTGGAATGCTGTAAACTATATGCAATAAAATTCATAAATAATATGGTCATTAGGCCACGAAAAGTTAATTATATGTTTCTGGTTCCCTTCCTGGTCATTATTTTGCTGAATGAATTATGCAACCACCATACAATTACATATAATATTTTATACCTGTTGAAAGGTTTTCATGTCTTGTACGCACTCTTTTCTTTAAAAAATGCACTAACTTTATACAATAACTTTGTTTTTCCCTTTAATTCCATGTACTGCTATGTCAAATGTAGTGTACCACATCAAAATGTTGAGAGAGAGAGAGAAAAAAAACCAAGCCTGGTCACCTGGTCAATTTTGGGGAATGGTAGGACCAGAAACATATAATTAACTTTGCAGGGCCTTATAATAAAACTACACATTAGCAGATAATAAATAATTCTGTGAAATTAACATGTAATTGGCTGAGCACATTCTTCAAAGTTTGTTTTAGCAAAACATCACCAATTAATCTGAATAGTCTAGGAATAATGGTGCTAGGCAGTAAGACAATAGAAATATACTGTAACTATACAACAAGGTACATAATGAATAAATCACATACCATGACTGAAACAGACTACAATGATAGGACTTGGCTTAGTCTGTTCACTATAAATATGAACAGGCAAATCAATCAATGTGTAGTACTTTCCCTACATTCCTCCACATGCACAAGTCATTCCAATAAATGATGATGGTTAACTTTACTAATAAAATGATGATGGTTAACTATACTTCTACTGCATCGTAAACAAGTGCCCATAACTCGTGTTCCCTTAAATAATGTACAAACATGAAACAACAACAAAGATATGATTGCTGTGCAAATTCAATGGCATTTAGGCTTTACTGATTGAACCTTGTTTCACTGCATACTAAAGCAATTAAATGTACTGTAGCATACATATTTTTTACCTATATGTGCAGTGTATTTCAAGTGGTTATTTTTATAATGAAATTAAATTTGCATACATGGTGGTTTTTTCCCAGCCTATCACAATATACTTATTCATTACTTACCAAATGCGAATCCTACCATTCCTTCAATAAGAAATATCACAAAGACAAGAACCATACTTCCCTCTTTGGGAACCTATTAAAAGGAGACAAATTTTAAACAAAAAAGTGTAGGCATACATGATGATATACAGTGCAGTATAACCAAATATAATTCACAAGTAGCAAGAACTTGTGTGTTATGTTGGAATAACAAATCATTACATGGCAATACACCAAGTGCTAAAGCCACAAGTACAATTGAGATTGAGGTTGAGTAATGAACAGTTGCTTACAGCTTGGTACGACAATTTGAAATCATCTTATTACGGAGCTATATCCGTACTATTACGTGCATAGACAGGCAATTTAATTAAGCTAGATGGAAGATTGTACCAGCTACTAAAACCTGGTGGTTACAATTCCACTGCTTATAGGGTTGTAAAATAGTGGTAAAATACAAGTAATTAAGAATCTATACTAAAACAGCCAAGCTGTAAAAAAAGGATGCAGTCATTAAAAGGCCAGAGTGAAAAAGGTTGTGAAATCAAAGGTGGTAGCCAGCGATGATGCTAATAATACAGTATCATGTAGCAAAAGTTCTAATAGGGTAACTTGTTTCATAGCTGAATGATCTACAACTCTCCACGGTGTGACTTGTAATGTAGTTGAACTCACAATAGGTGAATTATTTGTAGTTGAACTCTCTAAAGAGTGACTTGTATCATAGCTGAACTCTCTACAGGGTGAACTTCATATTTGATTTTCACACTATGTATCTGTAACTAGCACATTAAAAATTATTAATCTAAAAATCCGAGCAATAAAAGGTAGTGAAACAAGAGATGAATAATGGTATTACAACACAGTTCTGTGGGAAAACCCCTACATTGGTATGTTATAACAATTATACTTTGTTCAATGCCAAAGTAGGGATTTTCGCACAGAGCTATGTTGAAATACCATCATTTATCTCTTGTTTCACTACTTTTTATCACTTGGATCCCTACTTCATTTTTAGATTAATAATTTTTTAATGTACCAGTGTGTTTAGTTTTTCTATACAGCTAAATGATATTCACATGTGACTGTTTTAGTAGAATATTGAAAATTGCTGTGGTATTAGGGTGACTGCTTTATTAGAGTATCTCAAGTGGGCCTCAGCCAACTGGACTATACGCAATATTTAAGGGGCGTGGTCATGACATGCCTTGTTTTCACCATGCTACCAATAAAAAGTGTGTATTATGATCAATTGCTATTGTACAGCTAGATCAATAAGAGACTTGTCCCTCGATCATTATTGGTCCAGCTGTACTAGATCATAAAAAGGTGTGTCACTCGATCATGCTAGTTCGTAAAGGTCCTGTTGTGCAGGTACAGTGTCTACCAACTGTCTACTGGTAATGTATCAGTATGAGAGCTTTAAATAAATTTGTGGCAAGTAAGTATTGATACAGAAAATTAACACCTTGATATGGTTCCTAGCATGAAGAAAAAGACTACAAGCAGATTGAAGATAAAGGAAATACAAGGCGCACTTGTCGGAACCCCAAAAGAAACATGCCACTGGTGTGTTTGTTATTGTGCCAAAAATGGTGGTCATACGATGCGCGTTTAGCCTCTAGCCTTGCTACTGTGGTCAGGCTGCAGCTGGCAGGCAGGCAGGCAGACCAAAAATTGAGTTTGGGCAATCTTTTTAAATTCAATATTAGGGCTTATATATGGGTTTAATACTATATCCGACTTTAGATACACTAAGACTCTTCCATAAAGGTACTTTTCGCCCCTTAAGATGTTTCTAGGGTGGTTTTTAGAGGCAGCACTTTGGCGATTGAGGTGATCCTTACTGCTGTTTGATAACACAGAAGCTACTTTTAATTCTTCTAAACCACTGAAAAGCCTTTCTATGACGATTAGTCCAAATGCATACTGGTTTTCAGCTCATTCCCCTAAGCAATTTGCCAGGTACGTAGGTATAATAACTAATGGTCTTATTTATTCATGAAACTCGATCACACAATTGCTACATACATTTAGTTTTGCATTATATCTTGGGCAGGCACAACCTCACTGTAAAATTCATTGCATTCGGATACAGCATCATGAAACTATGTATGTGTGAAAATTGTGTTTTCTTTCTTCCTGTCAATATATTGTGGACATTTAATCCCTAATTCAGTCTACATCCATGACTGAATTAGGGATCAAATGTCCACTAGTTTATCTGCAGGTGTAGGCGACCTCCTTTGTTTCCCTACTTTTTTCTATCCATGGTGTGACACACACACTTCTTGGGCAGCATGACATGCAACTGTATCTTGATAGAGGTACACTTTAGAGGTACTTCACTACAACAAAGCATATAAGCCAATACAGCAGGGTTAAAGGGGTAGGTATAAACAGTGGACCCGGGGACCAAGGACCCAGGACCAGGGGACCCATGAGGATCCAAGTTTTTTTTTTGGAATTCTATATACTTCATAATATTCTATACTTGTACTAGGTACCTCTGCAAGTAGTCTTGCATGGCCAATCCACTTTTCCTCGTCATGGTGTCTACCACGATGTTTATACCATAGATTTTATACCAATTAGAAATTAATAATAAATGTCTCTGAAAAAGCATCTAAAGCTGACAGCATTTATTGGCCACTCGCCTGCTGCACAATGAACATACTAGTCTATTATGTCACCTAGCTACAGTACTAAAGTTTAGAAATATTGTGCAAAAAATTATTCCAGGGATATAGTACTAAGCCTCGTAGCTGGCAAGTTTCAGCCTGGGAACTCTACAACCAGACAATGGTGCATTTTCACAATGTTTCTAAACTTTAGTAGCTAGGCAACATAATAGACTAGTATGCTCATTGTGAAGCAGGCAAGTGGCCTATAAATGCAGTCCTCGATGCAGTCAGCTTCAGACACTATTTCAAAGGTGCTTATAATTTCTAATCGGTATAAACATCGTGTGAGACACCGTGATGGGGAAAAAGTGGATTGGCCATGCAAGACTACTTGCACAGGTATCTAGTACAAGTATAGAATATTGTGAAGTGTATAAAACTCCAAAAAAATCTGGATCCTCATGGGTCCTCGAGTCCCGGGTCCTTGGTCCCCGGATCCACTGTTTATACCTACTCCTGGGTTAAAGTTGATTGTCTTTGGTGGTTTATACCAGAAAACACACACAAATTTTTCAAGAGTACAATTACAGTTCCTTACAGTAACTTACATCAAAACCATAATGTATAGTGAAAAATGATGGGGTCATTTGAAAAATCAGCAAAATAAAGAACACTATGATTTGAGCAAAGACGATTTCCATAGCACTGACTCCTATAACAGAATAAAGAAAATGATAAATTGTTTACTGACAGTAATATGACAAGAAACATATTTTGTTTTAATTTAAACTGCTGAGTTTTCTAATGCATAAAATAATACTACAATAGATTCATACAATACAAACAGTCACAGTTAAAATAGCTTGGACCAGCTATGATGAGGAAAAAGCTGTACAACAGTACACAATATTTTGTGAACAAAAGTCATGAGACTATATACAGCACAAGCAGATCACTTAAATAAACCAATTAACAGCCTAGTCTTCTAAAATTCCTTAGCTTGAATGTACATACAAACTACAGATGTGAAATAGGACAATAATGAATAACTATATGGTATGACCAGACACATTCCAAGACTGTGACACAGACACACACGCGCACAAGCATGCACACAGACACACGAATGCATGCACATACACTACACCACATACACGCACAAAATCAAAGCCTTTGGCTACCAAGCTAGTATAGTCATGTCTACCCACTGGGACATCTGTGGGCTACTCAGGTCAGCATGGGAAAATCCTCCTGGGGCAGGACTAGTAACCAGCAGGAGGTTGTACCATGTCCCACAGGTGAAGGTATGGGCACCCGAAGTCCCATCTGAACTTTTACCCACCGGGTGAGAAATGGACAGTTGCTATTTGCTTCCCCAGTAAATACCTGATAGACAGGCTGTTTCCCCAGTTGACACCAGGATACCAGGTCCCCATTTAAACAGCTGGGTATAGACTGGAGCAATGTGAGTAAAGTTACTTCCACAAGGAAACAGCAACAATAGCAACTAGGCAAAACTGGGCATCAAACTTGGAAACTTAACCGGCATCAAACACACACATGCACACAAACACACATACATGCATGCACACACACCTGCTACCCATGTGCGGTCTATGACACCTTCCTTGCGTTCTGTGATAAGCTGACTTGCAGTTAAAGTGATAGACAAAGTAATAAACATGCTAGAACAAACAGACACACAATTAAATGGATAAGTTATTGTTCTACTACACTGTACTTACGCTCCTACAGCACCTGCGAAAACAGTATCAGAGTATTTCAGGCTTTCTTTGCCGTAAACATACTTGGAAATCTACAGGAAATTAGAAAGAAAATAAGTGCAATTGTGCATTTAGTCAGCTCAAATTCTATATGTATACATTTGTTGGTGTGTTTAATTATATGTACATGCTCCACACAAGAAAAGTTTATGTTGACAATATTTCAATTTTGCTTACAATTTGCAATAAAAATAATTATATAGTTCTAAAAGTTAAGGCTATGCTAAGCGGTATAATATGAGCATAACCAAGTTGTAGCAATGAACCACAGCCAAAACTCTGAAAACGCGAGCTGATTGCTTTAGTAAGGAATCCCAATTTGCTTATTTGCAATAATTGAATCTTGGGGGATGAAAATCAAAAAGGTGTGGCAGCACTTAGAACCAAACCTGATCATGGAAAGTGGGAAATATCCACTCATAATTATAAGTGTCATGTCAAGTAATTCTGTGGTCTCTATTATAGACGCCATAGACTGCATGTTGCTGGAGATCAAGTCACCACTGGTCTCACAGGTCCCTAGTGGCACATGGTGCAGAGGACAGACATTTATTGGAACCTGAATGCCACACATGAGTTTATTGCTATGGTATAAAACAGTGGTTATTATATAAAAATCATTTAGTGATTGTACATCACAGAATATAGTTAATACAATCAACTTGTCAAAATTTTGCGACTACCCCTCAGTCCTGCTAAAACTCTAATACTAAATATAAAGCTGCATGTCACTCCATATAATGAGTCATATCTTTGAACTGGTTGGACTTCAAAGATATGACAAATTATTTTCCCATGATTTTTTCCAGGCAACATGCTAGTTAACCCCGAGCAGTGTCCTTGAACGCCCACACTAAAGTGGTATATGTTTAAGGTACAGTACATTAATTACCAACAGTCCACCATTATTAAGGTGGCTCGGAACAGTTTTCATAAGGTTTCAACAGCGTTATGTAAGCAATCACATTAACTATTAGGCTTAAATATAATCATTACTGTGGCTGACCACCAGTTCCTGTCATTTACAAATGAATATAATTATGTTGCGTAAACACACATCATCACAACATTTAACAAGATCGCCGCCCACTATTATTACAAGCCTCCATACAAAAATGAACTAGTTGCCGGTTTTTCAAGATACGACTGTTGAATTTTGGATGGGCAAGCAGTAGTAAACAAGCTGCAATTGTGCGGAAGCCGATTTTTAATATTAGCTTCTGCCTGGCAGTGGCGAATTTAAAAAAACCCATTTCAAAACTTTGTGTGACATGGGTAGAATTAACGCGTGAACTAAAGACCTGGTAGGAAAAGTAGCTCCGCACAATGATAGATAATCAGGTAAATAGTGTCTAACAGCGAATCCAGCCCCATAGCGCCAAGCGCTGAGGAAGAGTTCACTCTGAAGGGCTAAATTTGTAACTTGTGCTACACACATCCCAGAGAGCTCCTGTTTGTTGTAAACAGTAGAGAACAAATTGCTTCACAGATTTCTGTTAGTACAATGCACTTCGTGAAGATAGCTTGCTTGTTTTAGGCCCTGTAAATTTCATGGTGAAGCCATACGGAAACTGTTCCCAGCCACCTTAACTCTTGTTAACATGCTGATTGGTGTGGCAACACCCCGGGGAGGTGTGCACTCGGCTTATTCGAGCAGTGCACACCCCCGGGGTGCAATCACCACTTACCATGTATTTAGTATGTGTACATACAAAATAGACATGACTATATAATGTTTTCCTAGCTATACACACCACCCTTCCACCGCACCTAGTTCTATTACCTACTTTTTCCTAGTTCTAACCACAATAACATATAGTATATACACTTACATTAAACAGTGGGTGGCTGATATACTCAGGGATACTCAGGCTCCTTCCAACAATTTTCATTACTGACTACATAAGAAACAAGTTTTAAAACAATGTTAATGTGTACACATTTTGTCTATGTTTGTCTGTACAAACGTTTGCCTTTGTACGTGTGTGTGTGTGTGTGTGTGTGTGTGTGTAACCATGCAGGAGTTCTTATAGAATATGTAGAGATTCTTTACGTATGGACCAAGTGTGCGAATAGTGTGGTATATCAATACTGTACTTCTAGTTTAAAAGTTGTACTCATATGCCAGGTTTTCAACATCAAAAGTAAAGCCGTTATTCATTTTTAAAAATCATTTTATGCAAGCCTCTCACTATATAATTATAGTTTAGTCGTCCAGTGTATTTCAATCACCACCGATACACAATCTACTCATCTGTCCCTCTAGCTAGCTGTTAGTTATAGTACAGTAGTGAATAGAGAGACTAAGTATCACAAAGTTTCAACAAATTTCTGTTGTATTTCTACAGGACACATTGCCATTCAGGGTGAAATACAACACACATACACACATGTTTGCGCATAGCCTAAGCAAATGCACACACTATACTGTATGTACCTCATGTGCCTTGGTCAAGGTTAAGTTCACAGTGGAATAAATCTCTTGGTCTATATTGGGAAGAAAAAAAAGCACATGTACAGTGAAGTCTACCAATGACTATAGTGATGTACAATATCACAATGATTATCAAGACACATTCTCCCTATAATGAATAATACAAATTTTCTAATATCATGATTCATGATACTCGTGATACAATTAGAGTGTAATAGCAACTTTACAAAAAAACGTTATTGCAAATTATTAATAAAATAATATGACAGGATTCGTGATAAAGTACTTTGTACAAGGTATCTATTGGAAGAACACTATACCACTTGAAATTAGTGTTTCACTGCACCACTAGAGCTGGTAGAATAAGGATGGTGAGTGAGCAACTTATGTATGCAACTTTAGTAAGCAAGAAAGATAAGTGAAGCTGCCAGGCTTAGTATGAGGCCAGTAGAGGTTATCTACAGTATATCCACTCAGAGTGTTTATTACAGTCCCAGAAAGCATCCAACCAATTGCTGCTGTCTGGCCAACTCCATATGAGCTGACACCTTTTGTAAATCTAATCACAAATACTTGGTCTTAATTCGTAGTGGTAAATCCATGCAAAAACATCTTTGCTGTAAAAAAGAGTGCATCCAAAAAACTACAAGTAACTGTAATCTAATCCAAAACAGCCAAGCTGTAAAAAAAGTGTGCGGCCCTCAGAAAGGCTGTGGTGAAAAAAGATGTGAAATCCAAGGTAGCGGCCAAGAAATGGCTGTGATGGTAGGTTAGTGGTAAAAATTTTAATAATGACAATTCAGGTGAATTTTTGTGCCGCTTCACAAAAATTCACCTGAATTGTCGTTATTAAAATTTTTACCACTAACCTACCATCACAGCCATTTCTTGGCCGCCACCTTGGATTTCACATCTTTTTTCACCACAGCCTTTCTGAGGGCCGCACACTTTTTTTACAGCTTGGCTGTTTTGGATTAGATTTCATTTCTTTTTGTATTTGTATACCCCAAAGCCGGCCTATGGCCAGCTTTGGGACTTTTTTAACCTATGTTTTTTTCTTTACTACAGGAAGAAGAAAAGATGAAGTAGATGTACTTTAAATATTTTATCAGTAAATGTACAAATTATATATACTGTATAATACATATGTGACCGGATTTGCGAAAAGGGGTCCAATTTGCCAACTTTGACAATTGATAACTTCAGATTGGAAAGAGCTATTGCCTTGATATTTGGGCAGTGGTGAGCACCACTATAGCTGAATACATGGTGAAATGTTCAGGTTAATATGTTACTTGAACACTGAGTTATGGTCTCCAACATTTACGGAATTGGATGTGTGTGGAAGACCCCTTTTCGCAAATCCGGTCACATATATTGATTACAGAAATCTCCATGGTGGTTTCTTTGTAACTGAACACTCTACAAGGTGACTTCTTCTAATTGCTCTCTCTACAGGGTGAATTGTTTGTAGCTGAACGATCTACAAGGTAACTTCTTCTAGCTGATCTCTCTACAGGGTGATGTGTTTGTAGCTGAATTTTGTATAGGTGATTTGTTTGCAGCTGAGCTCTTTACAGAATGGTTTCTTTGTAGCTGAACTCTCTAAAAGGTAACTTCTTCTAACTGATCTTTCTACAGGGCAATTTGTTTCTGGCAGAATTTTCTACAGGGTGATTTCTTTGCAGCTGAACTCTCTACATGGTGGTTTCTTTGTAGCTGAACTATGTACAAGGTAATTTCTTCTAGCTGATCTCTCTACAGGGAGATTTGTTTGTAGCTGAACTATCTACAAGGTAACTTCTTATAGCTGATCTCTACAGGGTGATTTGTTCGTAGTTGAATTCTGTACAGGTGATTTGTTTGCAGCTGAGCTCTTTACAAAATGGTTTCTTTGTAGCTGAACTTTCTCCAAGGTAACTTCTTCTAACTGATCTTTCTACAGGGTGATTTGTTTGTAGCTGAACTATCTACAAGGTAATTTCTTCTAGCTGATCTCTCTACAGGGCGATTTGTTTGTAGCTGAATTCTGTACAAGTGATTTGTTTGCAGCTGAGCTCTTTACAGAATAGTTTCTTTGTAGCTGAACTCTCTACAGGGTAATTTGTTTGTAGCTGAAATCCCTACAAGGTAACTTCTTCTAGCTGATCTCTCTACAGGGTGATTTGTTTGTAGCTGAACTCTCTACAGGTGATTTGTTTGTAGCTGAACTCTACAAGGCGATACTTCTAGGTGATCTCTCTACAGGATTCCTTGTTTCTAACTGAACTCTCAACAGGGTGATCTGTTCATAGCTGAACTCTCTACAGGTGATTTGTTTGTAGCTGAACTCTCTACATGGTGGTTTCGTTGTAGCTGAACTCTCTACAAGGTAACTTCTTCTAGCTGATCTTTTTCACTGCATATTTGTTTGTAGCTGAGTTCTCTACAGGGTGATTTGTTTGCAGCTGAACTCTCTACATGGGAGTTTCATTGTAGCTGAACTCTCTACAATGTGACTTCTTCTAGCTGAACTCTCTACAGGGTGACTTGTTTCTAGCTGAACTCTCTACAGGTGATTTGTTTGCAGCTGAACTCTCTACATGGTGGTTTCTTTGTAGCTGAACTCTCTACAAGGTAACTTCTTCTAGCCGATCTTTCCACAAGGTGATTGAGTTTTTTGCAGCTGAACCCTTTACATGGTGGTTGCTCTGTAGCTGAACTCTCTAAAAGGTGACTTCTTCTAGCTGAACTCTCTACAGGATGATTTGTTTGCAGCTGGATTCTCTACGTGGTAGTTTCTTTGTAGCTGAACTCTCTACAATGTGACTTCTTCTAGCTGAACTCTCTACAGGGTGACTTGTTTTTAGCTGATCTCTCTACAGGGTGACTTGTTTTTAGCTGATCTCTCTACAGGGTGACTTGTTTCTAGCTGAACTCTCTACAGGTGATTTGTTTGCAGCTGAACTCTCTACATGGTGGTTTCTTTGTAGCTGAACTCTCTACAAGGTAACTTCTTCTAGCTGATCTTTCTACAGGGTGATTTGTTTGTAGCTGAATTCTCTACAGGGTGATTTATTTGCAGCTTAACTCTCTACAAGGTGACTTCTTCTAGCTGAACTCTCTACAGAGTGATTGATTTTTTTTGCAGCTGAACTCTCTACATGGTGGTTTCTTTGTAACTTAACTCTCTACAGGGTGATTTGTTTGTAGCTGAACTCTCTACAGGGTGATCTGTTCATAGCTGAACTCCCTATAAGGTAACTTCTTCTAGCTAATCTTTCTACAGGGCGATTTGTTTGTAGCTGAGTTCTCTACAGGGTGATTTGTTTGCAGCTGAACTCTACATGGTAGCTTCTTTGTAGCTCTACAATGTTACTTCTTCTAGCTGAACTCTCTACAAGGTGACTTGTTTCTAGCTGATCTCTCTACAGGGTGACTTGTTTCTAGCTGAACTCTCTACAGGTGATTTGTTTGCAGCTGAACTCTCTACATGATTGTTTCTTTATAGCTGAACTCTCTACAAGGTAATTTCTTCTAGCTGATCTCTCTACAGGCCGATTTGTTTGTAGCTGAACTCTCTACATGATGGTTTCTTTGTAGCTGAACTCTCTACAAGGTGATTTCTTCTATAGCTGATCTTTCTACAGGGTGATTTGTTTGTAGTTAAACTCTCTACACAATAGATTCTTTGTAGCTGAACTCTCTACAAGGTGATTTCTTCTATAGCTGATCTTTCTACAGGGTGATTTGTTTGAACCTGAACTATCTACATGATGGTTTCTTTGTAGCTGAACTCTCTACAAGGTAACTTCTTCTAGCTGATCTCTCTACAGGACAATTTGTTTGTACCTGAACTCTCACATGATTGTTTCTTTGAAGCTGAACTCTCTACGAGGTGATTTCTTCTAGCTGATCTTTCTACAGGGTGATTTGTTTGTAGCAGAACTCTCTACAAGGAAACTTCTTCTAGCTGATCTCTCTACAGGGAGATTTGTTCGTAGCTGAACTCTCTATACATGATTTGTTTGCGGCTGAATTCTCTACATGATGGTTTCTTTGTAGCTGAACTCTCTACAAGGTAACTTCTTCTAGCTGATCTCTTTACAGGGTGAATTATTTGTAGCAGAACGATCTACAAGGTAACTTCTTCTTACTTATCTCTCTACAGGGTGATTTGTTTGTAGCTGAACTTTTTACAAGGAAACCTCTTTTAACTGAGCTCTGTACAGGGTGAATTGTTTGTAGCTGAACTATCTACAAGGTAACTTCTTCTAGCTGATCTCTCTACAGGATGATTTGTTTGTAGCTGAACTATCTACAAGGTAACTTCTTCTAGCTGATCTCTCTACAGGGTGATTTGTTTGTAGCTGAATTCTGTATAGGTGATTTGTTTGCAGCTGAGCTCTTTACAGAATGGTTTCTTTGTAGCTGAACTCTCTACAAGGTAACTTCTTCTAGCTGATGTATCTACAGGGTCACTAGTTTGTAGCTGAATTCTCTACATGGTGGTTTCTTTGTAACTGAAGTATCTACAAGGTGACATCTTCTAGCTGATCTTTCAACAGGGTGATTTGTTTGTATCTGAACTCTCTACAAGAAATCTTCTTCTAACTGATGTTTTAACAGGGTGAATTGTTTGTAGCTGAACTCTCTACAGGGTGATTTGTTTGTAGCTGATCTCTATACAGGTTACTTATTTCTAACTGATCTCTTGAATTCTGTTCAGGGTGACTGCTCTATTAGGATGACTGCTCTATTAGAGTATCTCGATCTCGCACTTGCTACACCAAGTTGGATTTCGTGTTATAACTCCGTGGCTTTAAGTCTGATTCTTCTACACCATTGAAGAGCCTTTCTAAGATGATAACTCCATCTGTACAGCGATTTTGAAAGCATTACCCCAAGCGGTTTACCTGGTAGGCGTGGCAAGCATAATAATAATAATAATAATAAAATAAAAATATTAAAAATTAGCTAATCTCGATTGCGTAATTGTTACACACTGTTGATTTTTTCGCTGTATCTTCCTGGTTTTTAGCTCGATTTCTTTCAAACCACAAAAGGTTTGAGGTTCAATAGTTAACCAATTCACCCACCGATTTTCAGCTTCTTCCCATACGCGGTTTACCCTGTAGGCGTGACAACATATTGGTGTTATTTTTCGTGCATAATCGCTCATAACTCTTTGTCTGTTTATGGTATTCCAGCCAAACTTGGTACCGAGATGCGCCTTTATACCCCCCTTCTGTGTGCCAAATTTCAAGGCAATCGGATAACGCGTTCGAGTTTTATAGCAGTTTTTGTAAGTGTGCGACAAGAAAAAGAAAAATAAGAAGAAGAAGAAGAAAAAAAAAACGAAGAAACTCAGCCAATTTTTGAAGTCGCATATCTCGGGAACGCGCGAAGCGATTTCGCTCAAATTTGGAATGTAGAGTGCTGCAGTTGGGGGGCATGTCCACAGCAAAAATCGTCTTGTTTCATCAAGGAAGCACAGAGCTACGGAGGTGCGAAAATTGCGTTTTCTTTCTTCCTGTCAATATACTCACGGGTGTTACGCGCCGGCTTCTTGGGCCGCACGACACACTACCGTGTGTCTTGATAACTGCAGCTAAAAAAGGTGGTCAAATGACTTGTTAAAGGTATTGATTGAGAAAGCAGCAAGACTGAATACAGAACATCAGTCAGTACAAATTCTCCAATCTTTAATCTTTACTTGGTGGCATTTACATTCTTTCTTGGCCATACCAGATATCAGATCTTTTAGTTGCAGTTATTACAGTTACTTGCAGTTTCTTGGACACGCCCTTTTTTACAGCAAAGATGCTTTTGTATAGATTTTTATTTTTGTAAACAAATTTACTGGAATATACAGTAAATGGTCCCTAGACAGCTATGCTGGCACTAGCTATTCATATTCACTGCCATTCTCACACATCTCTAAAGCCCCACATACAACTTACAAACCTCTATCAAGCTCCATAGCTTGCCGTGACCTCAAATCTTTTGCTCACTGAAATGGTCTCGGTGTTTATATGATAGGTCCACATTTAGTATATTCTATTTAGTGCTCACTTATTTACAGATATCTTTCTTAGTGAGGGGTCAGCAATGAGGAGTAAATCTCATAGGCCATTAAAGATAATCTGTAAATCTAAAAAATTAGATCTCCGTGTAAATCCTGTAGATGATTTTTTGCTTATGGCAGACCCCTCATTTCTTAGTAGTGTGGGGATGTGTGATGTCAATATTACAAGTTGGCTGGTATATTTATGTACTAAGGGATACTGTAGAACCTCCTCTAAATTTTGATCTTTTGCTGTTGCACAGTCTATGTGCATGCTAAATGTGCTTATAGTGCATGCCATCAAATTGTTACCAAAGATTCTCCTTTTCAAATTGACCATACAATTAAAGTGTCAGGGGTGTAGCCAGGATTTTCGAAGGGGATTACAACAGCAATATTGAGTTACCAGAAGCAGGAGTCTGGGGGGCGAGAGACTTTCAATAGTTTAATGAATCAAAACTCAGCAAATTGCTATATTTTATGCAAAAAGTACACATAAGTGCACATATAGTAATCTGTAAGTGATAGTTATCTCACCATAAATCCACTGATACAAACATCATGGCTTACAATCAAAACATTATAACTATACAAATATGCATAGCACGAATTCATTTTGCATGACAAGTGATAAATTTCTCGAGTCTTATATCTTTATACACTGCACAGCAAAGATACAGCAGTATAAGGTCATGCTCAGTTTTGCATTTAATGTTAGAATGTCTGAAAATTTTCATACAGATATGGATTTTACATGCATGTTCTATTAGAGTATACTTGACTGCTCTATTTTTAAATATATCAATCTTTTAAACAAATTTTGAAGAGGGCTCATGTTACCTCTGTAAATCCTTCCCTGAGAGATGAATGCAAGTTTTATCAATTGTTGTGCTGTGTCATTACACTATATCACTCACTCATTTTGTCCTGCCACACTAAATGGTGTGTAACGTGTTAGGGTCCTGCTTGCAGAAAGTCTAAATTTTACAGGGGGGTTCCTGAACCCCTTGGAAACCCACGCCCCAGCCACTTGTTTTCTTGACAGGTCCAGTACAATTCAGACTTTGGCTAGCTATTGGGGGAAGGTGTCTTTCGTAAGAACCAAATACACTTGGTGGCTTAATTGCCACTTACAGCACAGGTTGTTTGTAAAGGACCACACTTTAAAAGAGATCACTAACTGGTACACATATGCACATGTACTATTTTACACGCTCACATGCATATGTTGTACACAAGCACGAGACATACACACAACATGTGTACGCAACATAATTGGTGGTGTTAATTTCATATTGTTTCCCTTAAATCCAGGTATGGACCAGGAGTAGAGGAGAGAGTGATAGTGGTGGATTTTTCCTGGAATGCCCTTACCACCACCCCCAGCACTGGCTGTCAAGTGCTAGACAACTGGATAACACGTACCAGTGACTGCAAAACAAGCTAAGTGAAGGCATCAGCATTAAGCCTACCCTTGGAATACACCACAAGATGAAATAACACTTTGTGAAATATTTTATTGCTCATATATAAATCAACATTATTAACCTGTGTGACAAGTAACACAAAGTATAATTAATAGCTAGTTGTCTGGCTTTACTGCATGTGAACACCATCTCACAAGAAACTTCAGTGTGAATTTGGACATTTTGGAGTGTATTTCTACCTGAGTAAAGGCACTCATGTGATTGTACATGAGTGGCACTAAATAGAATTATCATGAACACTATTCCTAGAGAAGTTACGTCTTCATACTTTCGCAATCTGTTTATATGAATGCTGGGTTTGTATGTCTTTAAAAGTTATTGTCTGGATTGGACGTTTGGTCAATGAAATTTGGTATAGGAACAATCCAGTACCAGAAAGTGGCTGTGTTAATAGTATTCCATAAATGCCTTCAGTAGTAATTATGATAGATAGAAGTAAAACAAGCCGAAATCTCCCATGCTTAACATAAGGGTGTGACAAGAAAACTACGAAAACAAAGATGATAAAAAATATTAGAGGCATATACGTACTAAAATTAAAAATTAAAATTAAATTAGGCACATCTCTAACAAGAATAATTGTGTAATTCATGGCTAAAATTTCAAAACCGTCCGTACACATAAATAACGCACAGTAGTCACCTCGCATGTTTAATCGTGGCATACGCTTTGTATTTTCTCGGTTGCGTGCCTCACTACCGTGAGTCTTGATATTGGTTAGCAGGGATGTGCCCACAGTGGTCGGCAGTGGTCGGTACCAACCACCACTCAAATAAAATAGCCACCACTATCACTCAACAACCACTACAGATTCACCTATGACACACAAAGTTAAGGTCCCACACTACATTTCTGAACCCAACCCTGTCTCTCGTAGCCACTACTATTCTAAACCTGGGCACATCACTGGGTTAGAGATTACTATGTTATACATATACTGCTGTTTTTTAAAGTGAATTATGTCACTGATTTAAGCACAAACATTTTATAGCTGCATGTTGATTTATATATGTTAACTTATTGTATCATGATAAACATGAGTTGGTTTTGTCACTTTTATGAATGTTTCAAAGATCAGTTAGTCAGTATATTGTTATTAAGTATTAGCAACAGAAAAAGAAGAAATCACTAGGATTGTTTCTGATCACTTTGTGAGTGCATTTTTTAAAGTTAGTAATTCTACTATGTACAATTAAGCAGGTGAATTCTTTTGTTGATAACATACTGAATACTGGTGATACCACGTACTGAATGATTTATAGCAAATACATAACTGGTAAATTAGGTACATAAGGTAATAATTATAAACAGATGTGGGCATGTTCACAAGTGTCGTGACAATTCAAATTTATGACTCACTGACAACATCCATTGACACTTGGATTGTAGCATTATCCAGTTGTTCTTCTAAAGATAACAAAATAATTATATTAAATTAAGTATACGTTATACCATGCCCATGAGGGATTTCCCTAAGCCCAAACCCAAGGACCACGTCCAAGAAGGGTGTGAGCAGATATCAGGTTACAGAAATGTAAACAATCTACGTACGTACATCAAAAGGGGATGGCCATCAATAATTAAACCAAGGAAAAGAGTTGTGACATCAAAGGTGGTGGCCAACAAAAGGCTGTGGAGTCTATAAGCATCAATGATGGAATAGAAATTTTAAATTTCAGTGTTTTAAGGTAGTGGTCAAGTAGTCTAGTCGCCTGTGGTTTTCATGGTTGAAGAGTTGCAAGCTTGCAGAGATATAAGGTATAACTTTAAGCCAGCCAAGCCAAGCAATGTACCACAGTTGATTGTGCTAACAGAGAGCTGAAAGCAATCTCAAGTACCACTAAAAAATCTCTATTATGTTCTGAAGCACTAGCTACCATAATGGGCCAGGGTGTCTTGCATTTCTAGAATTTCTCTCACGAATTCATCGTCTGGGGATATATCCCTATAGCCACGAATGCAATTAGTGATGGTAAAAGTGCTGGTCATTGTCAAAGCAAAAAATTAATTATGTTACACACTGTGAAATTTTCATGGATCTTATTTTCACAATTGCTGTGTCTGTCAATCTTGAAATTTGTGAAAATTACATACCATGAAAATTTCTGTGCGTATAGTAGTATGTTTCTGTGAGAGTTTCTATTCTACAAGAGTTTGTACCGAGGGATTGTTCTCTACATAATTAAACTGGTTACAGACCTACAGTATCACGAGGTGCTGGGATATGTACCACACTCACGCACTAGGCTATGCTAAACATTGTAAGCTTTGAAAGTGAATGAATAAAATTCTGCGAGTGGGTCTCTAAAAATCATGGAAAACATTCACTTTGTCTATGTACGTATGTCATAGCAATCATTAGAAATTGATGCCCATTTATAAAGATACGTAATCATACTGAAGCTTACTATCTCAGCACGTGAGGACTAATTAAACCAACTAAGCAAGAAGCTGCATTAAAGCAAAAAATTATACATAAATTTCTTTTGATGACTGGTCCAAGAAAGTGTTATCTAGAATAGAAACCTGTCAACACACAAAAGAGTCCCAGCTCTATCCAATTGGATACACAAGTCACAGTTGAGACCTCACCAGTAATATCAACAGGAGATAGCTTTAACATCTTAACGCACACATCAACTGTCCTGCATGGATAACAAAGTATTATATGTGATTACATTATGGAAAACTGAGTACCTTATCACAAAGTACACAAGAAGATAAACACTATTTCATTTATGAAGATGAAACCAGAGGTGGGTTTGGGAAGTTGCTTGGTGTATATTAAATCATCCTCAATTAAAAAAACTATATGCTAGCTACAAAACTCACAAGTGTAATTGTGTTTTAAGCAACGAAAATGGAAGGAGCCAGGGAAGGCCTAAATTCTTCCAAGAATTAATGAGAGGTGTCCAAACTATATTCAGGACTTGTGGTTTAAATTAAGGTGGTTAAATACAAATATTCTAATTGAACATTCAAAGAATTTCGCTAAAGTTCTGCTAGACCACAAGGAAAAAGACCAGTGCATGAGCTGAAAATGAACTTCTTCTGCACTGTGATCTCACCATTATTCCCTATCATAACTTTATACTTTTTCCATACACCGATTCATAAAAATTACAACTAGCTACACTTATTTCATGTGTAGTTGACTTTACAAGGAAGCGCCAAGCCCATAACATCATCTGTCATCACTCTATTGCCCTCCCAAGGTCAGAAGGAAACAACAGTCACACTGTGACACATAATATGTCTATACAAATGTAACCAGATAAGGAAAGTTTGAGTAAATGTGAAATTTATTAGTCAGTGACCAACTTGTCTTTTGCATGCTATTTAGTTGAAAAACTGGTGAGTTAATTGGAGAAGATGAAAGTTTCTACAAAATGGTGTCTGATTCTTCTTCAATGCTAGAGTCACTACACATTGCTGCATTACCAACAATATTACTTTTGAAAATAGTTGTCTGTATAGTTTACAGGAATCGGCACATATGCGACAGCTTTTCCATCTTCCACTTTTTTCATTATTACATTACACAGAGACACACAGTAAAAGTTGATCAGCTTCAATATTGAGATTTTTGACCAGAATATAGAGATTATTTTATATGACTTTTTAGACAGTCAATTTAAGGCCATCATTGTTACGCATATTCCTGGTCTCCCATAACCGCCCTATAGATCGCAACAGTCAAGTGCATTTTTAATAATCATCTCCTGCCTGCATCAGTTTATGCTGCATCTAGGGATGGGAAACAAGTAATGATGGCCCAACCAAGTCATTATATAGTGACTTTGTTTCACTGTACTGATATGAGATTAAAGTAACACATTACCAACAATATTACCTTTGAAAATAGTTGTCTGTATAGTTTACAGGAATCAGCACATATGCGACAGCTTTTCCATCTTCCACTTTTTTCATTCCTTCTTGAGGGTCACTTGTAAATTTCTATGAATAAATTAATACTAGAGAAACTTTCGAAGATATAAATATCCATACCAAATCTATCGTGTCTCTATCAATATGATTAATAAATAGCTCACCGAGAGGACGTGGAAATAAAGCTACACAAATTAAGCAAAAAACATATTTATGTACACTATGGTATGGTAGTACTGTATAGTAGGGATCATGAAAATTAGTGTTTTCCTGCAAAAAACATTTATTGAAAACTTAAAACAAGCCTCACAACACCTTGGTGCTTTTTAATTGGCACCTGAAGAAAACAACAGAAATATGATACTTAAGATAGCAGGGGCGTAGCCAGGATTTTTTGAAGGGGGGTTCCAGCACCAGCATTGAGTTACTAGAAGCAGGGGTCTGGGGGCGCAGCCCCCAGCTGCTGAGAGACTTTCAATATTTTAATAAATTAAAACTCAGCAAATTGCTATATTTTATGCAAAAAGTACATTAACCATGATGCATTAAGTGCCCCTGGGATGAAGGTAGTACTAGATAAAGTCACCTAGTGGAAATAGACAGCATAACACATAGAGACACATATAGTAATCTGTAAGTGATGGTTATATCTCACTGTGGTATAGGGGCCATGAATCCACTGATACAAATGACAATCAAAACAATATAACTATACAAATATGCATAGCATGAATTCATTTCGCATAACACAAGTGATAAATTACTGGAGCTCTATATCTTTAAACACTGCACACCAAAGCTATAGCAGTATAAGGTCATGCTAAGTTTTGCATTTAATGTTGGAATGTCTGAAAAACTTCATATGGACATGGATATTTACATGCATGTTCTATTAGAGTATACCTGACTGCTCTATTAGAGTATATACCTGACTGCTCTATTAGAGTATATCGATCTTTTTAACAAGTTTTGAAGAGGGCTCATGTTACCTCTGTAAATCCTTCCCTGAGAGATGAATGTAAGTTTTATCAATTGTTGTGCTGTGCCATTACACTATATTGCTCACTTATTTTGTCCTGCCACACTAAATGGTGTGTTAGGATCCTGCTTGCAGAAGTCTAAATTTTACAGGGGGGTTCCTGAACCCCCCGGAACCCCCCCTCCCTACGCCCCTGGATAGGGTCATGTTCCAACCTTTGCTGAGCTACAAGTCCTTATAAAGACAACAGTGATAGTCTGGGATGTTGTGCTCAATAGCTAAAACGTGGTGGGTAGAAATACGCATCCATGCATTGCCGAAATGATTACTTTACTGATCATAGGTTAGTAACTACCAACTAGTCAAAACTTAACAATTACATTGAGCCTACTGACATGTAAACCAAAACCCACAATTAGATGTTGAACTGGTTGGGCATCAAAGCCATGAACAAACTGTGTTCCCATGATATTGCCCGGGCAATATGCAAGTTAAAGTTAAGTTAAACCCTGAGCAGTGCCTTTGAATGCCCACGGGGTATATATTTTGTTAAAGCTGATAGAGTATTTAAATGATTTCAATAAAGATTATCTTGTGTCCTACAGACAACAGAGATAGTTTGCAAAATAATTACACAGTAAGAGCTGCTTCAGGCATTTTGAGTCACAAAAACACAAAGCATTTGATGGCTTCTCTTTACAAACCATAAGTATATTAAAGGTAATGATGCCAACACTACAAAAAACAAGGTGCTTCCTTTAAACTCAAAGGGATACACGATTCCTGGTAACCTATGAGGCCTGCTACACTGTTTTTCAATTGTTAAACACCTATAAAGCTCAATGGGAAGGTTGTTCACAAAATTAATGTAGAAAGTCACTACACTCGGATTTCAAACCACTCACATCTCAGAGCAAAGATTACTTGCATGGAAGTTTAAAACAGGTTTCAGTTAGTCCTTAATTTAGCTGCTTTTACCCTTTAGTGGTTTGGTTCATGTTGGCGAGTATGGTCAAACATAGGTAAATTTATTTATTTTTTAAAAATTTATTGATAGATATGTATGTAGGAATACACATATTTTTATAGAAAATATTTCAGAAAAGCAAGCGTGGGACCTTTGAAAATGAAATAAGTGATAAAAGTAACAAAACTATTACAAGTTTATTAACATCAATATCAGTGCAGTTAATTGTATTTTTTGTAAGCCACCTTTGTTATCACATCCTTTTAACACCATTTTTGAAGATTGCATTCTTTTCAATGGCTTGGATATAGTACATACACACATGGATGAGTTCAGGTACATACACAGGTACAAATATGGCAATGCATATGGTGTACTTCTGTGCACCATACCGGATTTGCAAAAAGGTACCTTTTCCACACATTTGACATACCAGCAAACAAAATAATGTAACACTTGACGCCTTATACCAAGGGTACATAATAATAGAGTAGGGAGGGGAGTGTCTAACTTCAGTGGATTCACCAAACTCACTGTGCTCAGACCTTGCGCAATCAACTATAGCCACCAAAGGTGACAAATGGCTTGCTCTATGAAGGAGGTTGTAGCACTTCTACTGCTTCAATTAGGAAATATCAACAGTCTTCTGTTCACTTAAAGGTATTGATTTATTACTAGAAATTTTATGGATTGAAGTAGGAGGGTTTGAGCGCAGTGTGTTTGTATGGATTATATTGAGAGTTAGACACTCTCCTCCCTCTTTTATTATTATGTACTCTTGCTTATACTGATTAACTTTCTCTTAGTATCAAAATGTAGCCAGATACTGTAGCTACTACATTCATTGAAATTTCAAGCAATTATATACCATCATCAAAAAGTTATGAAGCTTTAAAGTTCAAAAAATGGGTCAAATTTTGTGAGTGAAAAAGGTACATTTTCACAAATCTGGTCATGTGTGTGTACCTGAACTCATGCATGTGTGTATGTGTACTATAAAGCATTAATAAATATAATAAATATTTTGAATTAAAAATATATCATTTACTTTTGTGAAATTGAACAAAGAAAGACCCTAGTGGTTTACATGTAAGTTCTACAAGAAAAGGTGGTACAGCTTGAATGTCCAGCAAGTTTAACAGTAAATCAAGTCATGATTTCTCAAAAATTTTGATATACTATCAAGGCTTTTTCTGATGGAATAGAAATCCAATTGAAGATCAAAGCAAACTAAACATGTACAGGTACACAACCAAGATACTCTAATAGAGTAGCCATGTATTCATGCGATGAAGTGTACATTATAGTGTACTTACTAAACGGAAAATATACTGCACAAAAGTTAAACATACAATAGTAAGTCCTAAGACCAGCTTTGGATTTGAATGTGGTAGTTATGAAAATTAGAAAAAAATGTAATGTATTGCAACATAGACCTTCAAAATTTGATTTATTTATGTATAGCAAAATGAATATGCAATATAAGAGTGTTGAAAGCATATATATGTATCTCAGTGACTTTTACTACAGGAGTCTCGCCTGAGCACAATGGCCTTGTTCTACAGTAAAGCCTTTTTGCTGTGTTGATCTTGTGCAGGGGCTGATCCAAGGTTTGGAAAGGGGGATGGGTGCACCAGGATAGTAGTAGATATCCCCCAGAAGCTAAAGGTATTATATATGCTTCAAGGCTGAAATATTTGATGTACACTGTTGGTGTGTATTGATAAAGGATCATGTGCACTTAATTTGTAAACCATTCCTAGCCAATAAATGTGTTCATGGGATGGTACTGCAGATGCTAGTGTCCATACTCAGCAATAACTGCAGTAGATTCTTAATAGTATTATATACGGTGACTGTTCTATTAGAGTATTTGACTGACTGCTCTATTAAAGTATCTCAGTTTTGGACAAATTTTTGTGGGGGGAGCATGTGCTTCCCCTTGGATCCACCACTGTTGTGTTTGAGACTACATCAATTGGAGATACAGAATGGGAATTGTATACAGTGTTGCATACTTGCAAGAACTGTCATACGTTTGCTAATATACCCTAATACAACGGTCACTGTTACTTTACACACAGTAAGGAGATAGCATTGCACACAGGTGTGATGTCTTTGTTGTTAACTTCAATTGCAGTACAATACAGTGGCAGTCATATTTTAACATTATAAGCAATATGGGAGTATTACATTATAAGCAATATGGGAGTATTACACTATAAGTACATAACAATACTGTGGATTACTTGGTTCATTTGTATCTAGATTAGTAAGGTAAACCTTGATGTCTTTTATGTCACCTCCATAGCTTAGACAAAACACAGATAATTGTGTCAGTGAACTGAACAGAACAAAAAACAGCAAGCTACAAAAAATATGCAATACACTTGTAATATAAGTGTAGCTACCTACTCATCAAAACACATGACAGTGTGTCGTGCGGCTAAGTACAGCCTGCAACAGAAGAGTGTGTATTTTATAGGAACCATTTTCAAGCATTCATACCTTAAAGAAAATTAACCATTTTTGTTATGCAAACTCCCTTGGGGGCAAGGTACCTCATATTCTAAAATTTAGCTGGATTTGCCTAGCCATCAAGTGCCCTCAAGGTTTGTCTTATTTTCTTCATTGTTTTTGCTGTCTTTTTGTACCACTTAGAAAACTTGTTGTGCTATATAGTCAATTGTTTACTTCTAATATGGAAGGCAATAAGAGCATTTTACAGTGCATTTTCAGTCCAATTTTCATACAGATTGAATTAAAAACACAATAGATATAAGGGATTTTTGAAAAACTACAAATGCGATTTTTTGGTCATGCCTATAGCCTATAGGGGTTTACACACCACTTGAAGGAACACCTTGAAAATTGGTCTGTGCTAGGAGTAACCGGGGTATTTGAACAACTATTTTTAAAAACTCCCTGTAACAAGACCAAACGAACATCAAACCTATAAAAAACTCTAATGGTATTCATTATTGGGGACTGTGGTCTGTTTTTGTTTGAGTCAAAGTAGAATTTTTGGACTATTAGTTCCAACACCTAAATATAGACGGAATAAATACAGTCAGTATTTGTGTATGAATTATGCTGTGCGTTGTAGTGCAAAACCTCTTGTGGTTTGTAAGTAATCGGGATAGTGGCCATGTAGTTTAACAAAAAAAGCCATAACAAACACATGATCGAGTTTTGTTAATAAAAAAGGTATTACTCGCCATGCCTACCAGGCAAACAACTTAATGGTATGAACTGAAAATGATTATATAGGTAAATTTATTATTTAGAAAGACTTTTCAGTGGCTTAATCAGATTAAAAACCACCAAGTTATACTACGAAAACCAACTAAGTGTAACAAGTGCATGATCAAGATTCTCTAATAGTGCAGTTACCCTATTAGAGTGTTCAGCTACATAATAAGTCACTCAATTTGAGTATTCAGCTACAATCAAGTCACCATATAGAGTTCAGCAATATAAGATGTCACCCTGTAGAGAGTCCAGATACAAATGTGACCATCTTGCAAAAAAACGACTTGTTTGCACAACTTCTGAATTTTTTAATTTTCTCAGCATTATCTACAGTGTACGAGGAATGGATCACCAAAGTTTCAGCTTATTATGGTGAGTACTTATGGAATTATAGTGCTAGACAGTAGGAAGAGCAAGAAAATCATTTGTACAGTGACTATACTGAATATAAACTACAGGCGCTTATACTCGCAGCCATAACTTCTGTTTGCATTGGTCTACAACGTTGGAATTTAGCCTAAAATGTTCACCATGGATTAGCAAATCACCCAAGGCATAGTTTTAGCCCTGTAGTCACTTATGCATATCAGTATGAAGGCAGTTTAGTTGAAGAACTTGTTTATGTTACAAACAAACGCACAAAGAATCTAAATCAAACTATTCAAATCATTATTTCTTGTCTTCAGACTAGTTTGTTCTATATTTCTGCCAGACCCTCAGCACATTTACTTTTTGTCCAGCTACAAACAAGTCACCTTGTAGAGATGTTACAATTATAAGTCATGGCTCTTCAACTACAAACAAATCACCCTGTAGAGTTCAGCTACATTACAAATCAACCTGTAGAGAGTTTGTGTGATAATTTTATTCATAAGAACAAAATAGCTCTAATAGACATACGGACTACAAATATTCAATCTCATTCTTGTAGTAAGTAACAAAAAAGACAAGTAAAAAGTAAGCTAAAATTTTGGGGATAGCAATGACAAAAAGAAGTGACATCCCAAAACAGCAAAAAAGGGTGCAGCCCCAAAAAAGCCAGGATGAAAAGCTATGAAATCAAAGGTGATGATGACCTTGATTTCATTATAAAACTCTTTTCACCCTGTTTTTTGGGGAAAAACGTCTTGTTTCACAGCTCAGCTGTTTTGGTATAGATAAACTACTATACACACACACTGCACACACACAAACTCACAGGGGTTCACGTATGAACCTCATAAACTGTTTCCAAACAAGTGCTGCTAAGTTAAACACCTTGGGAGGACTTGGAAAGCTACATCTAGGAACTGTAGTAAACCAAACAATACTATCACGAACATATACAACAAGTATTGTACATATGTGACATAAACCCAACATTACAGTACTTTACATTACAGTGTGCAATAATTTTCATATTCCATCCAATACTCTCAGTTACTATTGTTTATACTTACAACAGTTTTCAAGCCAAACCTTTTGAATTAAACCTAAGTCCACTAATTATATAATCTACTAAATAGTCATTTCGGTTTATTTTAGGATACTACACACACAACTTAGCGACTAAGTGTCCATTTGTATATCTGCAGGTATAGGGCAACACACTACTTTTTGCTAATCCCCACTACTTTTTTTTATTTTTTGATCCCTAATCCAACTTAAATTTCTTCTACTTGTTTGTTTACTTTTTTATGAACACATGAATATAACATCAAAAGAAAGAATGGTTCCAGGCATGCCATAAATTAATTTTGTATCTGAACGCACGCCCCAGCAATCAATTACTGAAAAGTGTAGTGGCCATTATGCTTCATCTTTAGCTATGTTCCACCCATTAGACAGTGATAGAAATGAAGAACAGTAACTATTACAGATCTTCTCAACTGTTTTATAATTTGTCTGCTTTCCCCGTAAATTCTTCAACAAAGCCACAAAGCTTCACTCATGTAAGCATGGGACATGTCCCCTTTCAACTTGAAGGATAGGCTATTCCTGGTGCCTGCACCATTGTATTTATTGTTAAACACCTGTAAAACCTGAAGGGAAAGTAGTTCACCAAGTCTGAGGAGAGTTATCACACCCGTATTTCAAACTGCCAAAAAGAAACCACCTCAGAGCAAAGTTCACCTGTGAAAAAGTTTAATACAGTCTTCATTTAGCTTTTACTTCTTACATGCAGGCTGCTTTTACCATTTATGGTTTTGCTCATGTGGGTAAGTAAACATAGATAGGTAGACAGATACGTATGTACATACGCATGTACGTATGTAGGCACACATTATTTTTTTAGAAAACAAGGCAAATGCCCACAGCTGGCCTTTCAGCTGTGAGCATGAGCATGGTTTTAAAAAAAAAACAGTCATACATATGTAGTACGTCTATCTATGCCAGGCAGTACAACCTTACATGTGAATAATGGTGGTGGCTTTACATCATCATCATCTGTGCTTTGCACCAATGATGTTAGCTCAGTTGGCTCTACTGTAGTGAAGGATTTCTGTTAACAGAAATATGAGTTACATGAAATCATAAGAGCCACGTACAATGGATGCTCTGGCCTTTGTCTGTCCAGCTGTTTCATCTTCTTCAGAGAACTTCAGTAATACATCTTCCAATGTCTGTGATATCAAAATAATTGACAGTACAATAGTAATGTATATTAGGGAGGTTTACATTTTCTCACAAAAAAATATTAACCAGAAACCAGCCTCACGATATCTTCATGGCACCTTGGCAGTATTGTAAGTGACCCAAAATGCTTCCAATAAACTGCCACAAAATTTTATTAAGTGGAATTTTCTACTGACTGACTAATTCCTTCAGACAAGTGTAACTTATAATGGCTAAGGCTACAGGCTTGATTTTGTCACTGTTAAGACATTGCTTCAGAACCATTGGCATATGGCAATATGTACAATGCACACATCATAGACCTATACAGTATCATTGTCTCCTCCTTACATGTCCTATTTGTTTTTACTGGTATCAATTCGCGGACCAGCATGCTATCAATTATTATAGCTTTGTTTTGTGAAAATTACTTGATTATCATGTATATTGTAATTATTTTACAATTCATCAATTATGTAGCTAAGGAAGTAACTCTTTAAACCACAAATTAATAGAAGCATCTTCTCACCTTTTTTATAGTTTGTCTATTGTGTTAGACAAAGTCTCATGGCTGCTCTTAATTTTCATTTGTGTACAAAAGGGACATGTCCCCCTTCAATTCGAATGGATACACAGCTTACAAAAGCCTCGACACAATATTTTTTGGTCATTAACCACCCTCTACAGCACATAGGCAAACAGTTCACATGGTTTATTGACCAGCCACACCCCCTTCAAGTAAACACAATGAAAACAGAAAAGTAACCTTCAACACAGTAAATAAACAGCCTTCACTCATTGAATGTAAGTATAATTTCTGTAGCTTAAGCTTGTTGCTCGCGTAGATGTGGACAGACATACACATAGTATTTCCAAACCAATTTCAGCATACATCCACAGCTGGCCAAAGGCCACCAACTGTGTGCAAGTACCTGGTATAAAAATTTACACAAGTTGGTATTGTGCTAAAAATCAAGCACCGATGCAGTTATGTAATACTATATCCCTTTCTAGCTAGCTAAATAGGCACCACATATATAATTTAATGTATTAATTTAGCTAGATAATTAGATTTTCATTTGTAAATATTGTAATTTAGGGTATTCGTAATTCATGAATTATTTTGTAATTTCATAATTATGTTGCTATGCACTCTCACCCAAAGAAAGCCTCGAGGCAGCCCTTCAGTTTAGTTTGCGTAAGAACAGGACATGCTGCTTTTCACCTCAAAAGAATTCATTATTCCTGGCAGATAGCCTACAACGCTATATATGCTATTTTCAGTTGTTTTGTGTCCATACAGCCCACTGTGAAAGGCATTCAGAACGTATTAGGAACTCACTTTACATGGATTTCAAGCTGGCATGCTCAAAGTGAAAGCTTAGTAACCCGGAAGGTTATACTGGTGCTGTACGGCCTTCATTTCTCTCATACAGGCTGCTTTTAGCATAAGCCATTTTGCTCATGTGGGTGTGTAAAGACAAACAAATACACAAACATACACACACACGCACGCACACGCACACACAAACAAATACATGCACAAAACAATCAGGTGCATACCCACCAGGCGGTTTAAAAAGATAACAAACTATACCATATCCCTGTTGCACAATTAATTTAAAAAGGACGTAAGGTTTCAGCAATAAAAAGTACAACATTGCTACACTGTATGCTACTTTGGCATTAAACAGATGGTGGCAAAATGCCAATGTAGGGATTTTCCCACATAGCTACATGCATGTTGTAATGTAATCATTCATCACTTGTATCCCTTGTTTCACTAATTTTTATTGCCAGAACACTACTACTTCCCGTTTAAATTAATTGCACTATAACTTTGTCACAGGAAAGATCATACAGTATGTACACATTCATTTGGACTTACAATAAATCAAATACTTTGTAAATCAGATCAACCAGTGGGTAAATAACTACGATATAACCATATTAAATGTTAACTGTGTAACCAGAGTATAACCCTTTTGTCTTGTTGTACAAGTACAGATTTTTAAAGGCTTCCTTCTGTTGTACAATTGAAATTTCATAGCAATGAAATGGTTCCAGTCAACATATGTATACTGTAGTATAGCTTACAGTAACATTGAAGTCTCTGATGAGATCATTAGGCTTGGCTTCAGCTAACAATCTACCTGATCTCATGAGACCAACCTAAATTAGGAGGAAAACAGTACCACAATCACAGACATATTCCCAATAAGAGCCTCTAAAACTGACCACATTCGCTTGCCTGGCCTCCTCAATGTAATGGGTAGTAATAACAATAGTAGTATTACCAGCTGCAGTGATCTCCAATAAATGATGCCAGATCCTGAATAATAGCACACTCTAATACAAGCACTACTTCATTATTAGTCACAGTATTACTTAGCTTTCAACAATGGATCAATTCCCACAGTTGGTTCATCCAGTATCAACAATGGTGGCTCCTGAAGCAGAGCAAGAGCAAAGGAAACACGTCTCTTCTGTCCACCACTGGAGACACAAAATTTATTGCTTCAGTAAATACAGCACTATACACCAAACCACCAAAACTCAAGCTATACTGCTTTGAAGCTTATGTGAAGGACAATCTGAATATCTCAGCAAACCAATTATTTCTATTGAGGGTCACGTGAAATACCAAATAAAACAATATACATATTTAGGTAGTGCTAAGTGTGTATCTCCTCTGCATGACTAAATGAAATGTCTTCTTTGACTGTACTAGTAAAAGGGCTAAGTGTGCTTTGTGGTCCTCCCTAGACTAACCGCAAAATCATATACTGGCTTCAAACCATAGACTCTAATATACTATGTAGTTTAATTGCTATGTGTTCTCAGGAGAAGTATTGTATGACTGTCGGTATATAGGCATTACTAAACAATTGTTTGTATGATGTGGGGATCATTTTCCTACCTACATGCACAGCATATTTCAACCACATGACATTGTGAGTAAGACCTGCAGACATGTTCGTCTGTTTGTTTGCTTGTCCTGAGTGTTGTATTAGAGTAGGCGAAAGATTTTTGTGAGTTTGTTTGTACTTTATGCTTACACTTCTTTGCTACACATTCTCCAGACTAAGCATATTGGTGTGCACTGGCATATAGCACAAGCTATAAGGCTTTGTTTATACTGTGTGTAGCTCATTACTGCTGAAGTAAATGAAGATGTGCACCCTGACAATCCACAGTACCGGCGTTTCTAATAAAGTTCAGCATGAAGTGATAATAAGAAGAAGCAAGGGGAACTATCAGCACTTATAAACACACAAAAACATATTAAAAAGAATAGTACCTTGCAATTGATAACTTTTGCTCTGGGCATCGCGCCATGTTCTAATTAGAATAAAACTGTTCCCCACGTGATAAGGATTCTAATAATATACAGTATGATGTCACTGGGGTTAGAACAAGATGGCGACACCCATCTTTCGCTGCTATGTTTAAAAAATGGTACACCTTTCTTCACTTCAAAGCACATGAGTTGTGTGTTTTTGCCAGGATTTTAGATGTTTGGGTAGAAGGGAAAGAGAGCTTTCATATGGTATATAGTTTCTGAGTTATTTAATGGGTGGGGTCCACACGTATTGTACAAAGATCACACAAGCTATAAAATTTTATTCCCTGCCGTTTTATTGTGGTTTTATTGGGTACAAAATTTAAAGGGTTAAAACTTGGCATGCAGAGCAGTTTCTATCTAATCCATTATGAACGGTATGGTAGTACTCTATACCAGATGACATGGAGGTTTGTACATTCTCACAAACCAGTCCCACAATACCATCTTTGTGCCTTAGCAGTATTGGTTAGGTATAACCAATCCTTCAGTACGATCAAGCCCAAAAGTGCTTTCAGTGCACAAGGTAGACCAGTACTGGGGATCTATTACTTCTTGTTACATTGCAGAGTTAAAAGCATAGAGCACAGTATGGGTTTACATGGGTTATTAGGCTTCTTATTGTTTATTGTATGTTTCAGATTAGGAAAGTTAGCCTAAACAAAAGCAGGGGGGTGGCTCATTGTACAATCTTACATGTACCTGACTGTTTTATTAGAGTTAGCTGACTGCTCTATTAGAGTATTCAATTTGCTATCCTCCTATCTTAATGAGTGGAAAGGTTAAAGCTTCCACCCCTAACATTGAGGTGGGCCTTCAGCCCACCTAACCAGCCTTCCTCTTTCTCTACCTAGGTAGCAGCACCTTGTGATGGTACAGCTACAAAGTTATAAAGCAAAAACCAAACAAGCATAAAATCGTGGGATCGAAATACTCTAATAGAAAAGTCACCAGGGGGGAATAAAAGATGCACAAAACATGTCGGGAAAATTACTTCCACACAATCATTAAGTATTGAAATGATGGTGAAAAGTTGCATTATGTTATAACAATGACCTAATTTACAGTAGACAGTGAGATATACGTAACAATGTGGGAAGGGTGTTGATTTGTTGATTTTAGTAGCCAATATGGACTGCAAAACAACATTACAACATTCTTTGGAAGCCATATGATATTTTACGCTTTTTGCTTTGTGTTGCAAGAAGTAGGAAATTCCCTGTACACGCTACAAGCTTGGGTATTCCATGACCTTAACAGTTCACCGTCCACAAATGACATTATTTGGATTATACAGGTAACCTTACTACATAATGAACTTACGAAGTCTGTGCATACCTTTGATAGTGTATAAGTATGGTCACACACACGCACGCACACACACACACGTATGCACACACGCGCGCACGCATGTACGCACACACACATACCTCAAGATTTTACATCTGCAATGAATTGTTGGCAAGTTCAGAAAGTTCTTCAAGAATTCAGTACGCTTGCGAATGTATTTCAAGTTCATCCGGTAGAGGATACCAAAATAATACATCAACTCCAACATGGTGAATTCATAAATCAGAGCAGTTTCCTAAACAAACATAATAAAATGTGTACAATTTCTGAGGTACTTTACAAAGAGAGAATCACTTCTTTCACTTTTTGAATGTGTATGAACAAACCACAGTGACGGATTTAGAGGGTTTCAAGGTTTTCATGGAAATTCCTTTCGAAACTTGAATTCGCAAAAGGCAAGATTATAAAATTCACTTAAAATTAGCAGTGTGAAAGTCACAAATGAAGGGTAAATTATAAATAGCTGCAACCAGAATCAGGAATGGAGTGGAATAGAGTGACCAAACTATTATGCTCATTATCTAGCTCATTGCACTGTGTCAGTCATGCAGCTGCAAGCATTTGTGTATATCAAGACTGACTGTGAGGCTTACAGACATACTTTTGATAACTGAATTACTCCAATAGAGCAATCAGCTATCAGAGTACATATATAAGTTAACAATGTCAAACTAAGCAGTCACTAGCCAACAGCTATGTTTTTATTGTTGGATTCTACTCCTGTATTTATTGTAACTGTAGTGTTCACACAGTATGGCTAATGCTTGAATGCTAGTTCTGTGTAGAATCCCTTAGTACTACTGCTATATAAAAATTCAAAGGAGCTCTTTGATGGATGTTTAATGACTAAAATCACAGACACAGTGTCACCACCATGCTACAAAATCTCAATTGGTCATCACAAAGGATGTGCCTTATTTTACCATACAAATCTCTTATAGCTAAATTCCTAGTTACTTCATATTAACACAAGTAACATCATCAATCCTAGCTACCACTCACATACTCAGAACCAATACCTACCTGAACAGTTAGATACTTCCCTAAACAATATTAGAATGGAATGACCTCTACTCCAATTCACTTCAAGAACAATAGACGTTTATCTTAATACTGAACCTAACCAAGTAGTTGTAATTGTAATTGTTTTGGAGAAATCTAATCCCCCAGCATGGTCATAATCAACCGGAGCTATATAAATGTATAGCTGGTTATGTCCAGACCAAGTATTCTTTGGTATAACTAGCTAGTTTTAATGTGTCTGAACACTGACTTATACCTACCTAAACACAGGAGGACAACCGAACAATAAGGAACAGAAAACAGTGTTAACTGAAGCAGTTAATGATTGCTTACTACCTGATTGCTCTGTTGGAGAGTAATTCGATCTTCAAAATCACAGTTAATCTTGATCAGTCTTGATATACACAAATGGTAGTAAAGTACAATAAACATACACAGCTACATGTGACATGGTACAAGGGACTAAAATAGTGAGCACAAAAGTTGGTCATTCTATCCCAAGTCATGGTTATTATAAATTACCCACATGAAGCCATTCTAGGTGTTTACAAAATGACAATTGAGTAGCTTACGTAGCCATTATAACTAATATACTAAGTCACATGTGAAGCCCCATGAAATAATAAAAAGTTGTATTAGGGTAAAGAAAATGCAGTCTCAGAGCATCTACATTCTATTTCACTGGGGGAGCATGCCCCCAGACCCTCACATCACACACTCATGTACATGTTAAGCTTAGTTATACTTGAAACCTCCTTTACAAATTTTTAGATCCGCCACTGAACCATATAATATATAGCTGATATACATTTATTACTACAACAGCAACAAAAACAAAAAACAGCCCTTCCAGGGAATGTGTGCCTTCAGCATACAGTCATAACAATGAGGCTATACAGTTTAAATAGCTAAGTGTACCTACAATAATTAGTGTCAAAGACTTCATCAGATTTGGTGATTAATAGAAGTGTCATATAGAATTGAAACAAATATCAAATTTAGTATTCGAATGGCTTGAATAGTACAATGAGTGAATAATTCAAGCAGTTTGAATTTTTTTTTTTTTGAATTGATGTGATTTGATTGTAATTCTCACAAATACCAAAATATACTGCAATTTTCTTTGTATTTGAATACTCAATGAGATATTAGATATTCAAATATGCCAGCGAATCAAGTGTTTATTTCAGCTCTAGATAAAGGTACGTATACAACATCTCACAAACCATACAACATAACCCCATAAAAACTAAATATAAATCTAATTACATAGCAAATCCATATGAATTGATAATTCCTATACCAGCAATAACAATTACAAATGGCTACAAACCCAGGGATCAGATTGTCCCTGTTCCCATTTATAAGGAGCATGATCCTTTCACGTTAGCTATCAAAACCCACAATAGAATGAATTAAAAACAAGTTTATAAACAAAATGCTCTACAGTTGTATAATGGAGAGGTAGGAGGGAGGCACAGTTAAGTACAGCAGTAAATAGGTTTAAGTTGTTTAGCTAGCTAACTCCCTTAGAACTGCACTAGTGTACTTCTACACAAATTCAACGAATGCCCAGTAATATATATCTAACCCAAAACAGCCAAGCTGTAAAAAAAGAGTGCGGCCCTGAGAAAGGCTATGGTGAAAAAAGATGTGAAATCCAAGGTGGCGGCCAAGAAATGGCTGTGATGGTAGGTTAATGGTAAAAATTTTAATAACAACAATTCAAGTGCATTTTGTGCCAAGACCAAGCGGCACCAAATTCACCTGAATTGTTGTTATTAAAATTTTTACCATTAACCTACCATCACAGCCATTTCTTGGCCGCCACCTTGGATTTCACATCTTTTTTCACCATAGCCTTTCTCAGGGCCGCACTCTTTTTTTACAGCTTGGCTGTTTTGGGTTAGATTTCACTTCTTTTTGTATTTGCATACCCCAAAGCCGGCCTATGGCCGGCTTTAGGGCTTTTTAACCTATCATTTTTTCTTTACTACAGGAAGAAGAAAAGATGAAGCAGGGTGATTTCTTTGTAGCTGACCTCTCTGCAAGGTGATCCTTCTAGCTGATCTCTCTACCGGATGACTTGTTTGTAGCTGAACTCTCTACAGGGTGATTTGTTTGTAGCTGAACTCTCTACAATGTAATTTCTTCTAGCTGATCTTTCTACAGGGTGATTTGTTTGTACCTGAATTCTCTACAGGGAGATTTGTTTGCAGCTAAACTGCTGAACTCTCTACAATGTAACTTCTTCTAGCTGAACTCTCTACAGGGTGACTTGTTTGTAGCTGAACTCTCTACAAGGTAACTTCTTCTAGCTGATCTTTCTACAGGGTGATTTGTTTGTAGCTGAACTCTCTACAAGGTAACTTCTTCTAACTGAACTCTCTACAGGGTGACTTGTTTGTAGCTGAACTCTCTACATGGTAGTTTCTTTGTAGCTGAACTCTCTATAATGTAACTTCTTCTAGCTGATCTCTCTACAGGGTGACTTGTTTCTAGCTGAATTCTCTACAAGGTAACTTCTTCTAGCTGATCTTTCTACAGGGTGATTTGTTTGTAGCTGAATTCTCTACAGGGCGATTTGTTTGCAGCTGAACTCTCTACATGGTAGTTTCTTTGTAGCTGAACTCTCTACAATGTAACTTCTTCTAGCTGAACTCTCTACAGGGTGACTTGTTTCTAGCTGATCTCTGTACAGGGTGACTTGTTCCTAGCTGAACTGTCTACAGGTGATTTGTTTGCATCTGAACTCTCTTACATGGTGGTTTCTTTGTAGCTGAACCCTCTACAAAGTGACTTCTTCTAGCTGATCTATCTACAGGATGACTTGTTTCTAACTGAACTCTTTACAGTGTTATCTGTTCATAACGGAACTTTCTACTGGGTGATTTGTTTGCAGCTAAACTCTTTGCATTATTGTTTCTTTGTAACCGAACTCTCTACAAGGTAACTTCTTCTAGCTGATCTCTCTACAGGATGACTTGTTTCTAACTGAACTCTCTACAGTGCGATCTGTTCATAGCGGAACTTTCTACTGGGTGATTTGTTTGCAGCTAAACTCTTTGCATGATTGTTTCTTTGTAACTGAACTCTCTACAATGTGACTTCTTCTAGCTGATCTCTCTACAGGATGACTTGTTTCTAACTGAACTCTCTATAGTGTGATCTGTTCATAGCGGAACTTTCTACTGGGTGATTTGTCTGCAGCTAAACTCTTTGCATGATTGTTTCTTTGTAACTGAACTCTCTACAAGGTAACTTCTTCTAGCTGATCTCTCTACAGGGCAATTTGTTTGTAGCTGAATTCTCTACAGGGTGATTTATTTGAGCTGAACTCTCTACATGATGGCTTCTTTGTAGCTGAACTCTCTATTAGGTACCTTCTTCTAGCTGATCTGACTACAGGGTGACTTGTTTGTAGCTGAATTCCCTACAGAATAACTTGCAATGTAATATAACTGTGTAAATTATACATGCAGCTGAATGCTTTATTAGGGTGACTGTTCTATTAGAGTATCTCGATCTCGCATTTGCTGCATGTAGTTTCCTTTCGAATCTTAACTCAGTGATTTGTAATCCGATTCTTCTGTACTACCGCAAGAACTTTCTATGATGATTATTCCAGCTACATACTGATTTTCAGCTCGTTGCTCTAAGCGGTTTGCCTGGTAGACACGAAAACTAATAGTTTTTTATTCATAAAAATCGATCGCGTAATTTTGACACAGGTTGGGTTTTGTGTCATATCTCCATGGTATTTATCCCGATTCTTTTCAAACCACAAAAAGGCACTCCTACGATGGTTGCTCCATCTACATATCAATTTACAACTGATTCCTCAAAGGGGTTTACCCTGTAGGCGTGACAGACCTTCGACCTTATTTTACGCAAATAATCGGTAATAACTCCGTGAATGTTCATCGGATTCCTACCAAAGTTGGTACGGAGATCCGCCTTAATGAGCCCTTTAAGTGTGCCAAATGTCAGCCCAATCCGAGCAAGCATTCGTGTTTTATGGCGAATTTTGCGAAGTGTGCGAAATGAAGATGATGAAGAAGAAAAAAACGAAGAAATTAAAACGAAATTTTGTTCGCTCGTATCTCGGAAATGGCTGGAGCGATTTTCTTCAAATTTGGTATGTAGACTCCCCTAACTGGGCGGCACGTCTCTAGCAAATTTGGTTCCAATCGGATAAGGGATCACAGAGCTACATAGGTGTGAAAATTGTGTTTTCTTTCTTCCTGTTAATATATATACTCACGGTGTGGCGCGCCGGCTTCTTGGGCCGCACGACACACTATCGTGTGTCTTGATGCTATAAATTTATGAATGTATGTGGCACGAGGGGTGAGGGAGGTGGGAGAATAATATTAAAGTTGTTGAGTTTAAGAACAATACAGTAGCTAAGTGCTTTGAAAATGAAACAGAAAATAACTATCAATAAACAATAAACAATCATTTGTACTAATCATCATCCTATTTGTGACGGGAAAGGAGATTTAACAGAATGGATCATTTTCAGATTATGGATAACCTAAGAGATATAAGGAGCAGGAAGAAGTCTACTTGTTAGCTACTACTAACATAGAACTCGTCACAAATGAAGCGCATGCTCTTTGGAGAGCATCACTTCTTCAAGCCATTCTTAAACTGTGGCCTCATAGATCTGTTTACCTTTTAGCACACTGTAACTGAAGTGCATGTTACTAGAAAGAAGTGCCTCAGGGGATTAATAACACAATGACTGTAGAACACACATGAGAACAATATTTATCATGTGTAATGCATGTGACTAATGAAGGTACTTCTAGTACAAGTAACATATACTTTAAATATGGTGTGTTGTAAGGTGACTGATCGGTGGGGCCTGATTGATGGAGGCCGGCAGTATTGCATTTTTGAAGAACAGCATGGTACTGAGAAAAATACCTTGGTACCTCTAAACATCTTTTTAACATTACACTCACAACCATGTTAGGAGTAAAAGATTTCTAAAATAACAAATACAATGACAACTGTACTACAAAGTAAGGTTGGCAAAGGTAAAAAACCATCATAAAGTTGGCAAATACTTCTACACACACTGTTAGTGCTTGTCTGCAATGTAAAAGTGCCTTGGCTTCATGTATGGCCACAACTAAACCGTAAATTGCTACATTAAACATTGGTATCAAGAAAAATACCATTAGTTACTGCTACTACTTAAATACCTCCCAATCCTAGATGGGGCTACAGTCCAATAGTTCAAAGGATTTATATTAGATAATTATGCCTCATGTTTGTGTGTACAGTGTTAAGCTATAAGTTATACTGGAAGAATCAGCACTCCAGAGAGAATGCACTTCAAATTGTGGCACGTTCTATGTTCATGAACAGTACAGTAAAACCTCTGTAATCCAATACCTCTGTAATCAAGAATACCTCATTTTTCTGTGTAATACCTTGACAATATAATGCCACATATTTTTTTTTATGTTGGATTATAGAGGTTTCACTGTAGTAGCTAACTGGTAGTGGGTTTCTGCTACGTACTTTCTACAACTCCATCATTCCGCTATATCTCTTTTCCCCATTGGGTTAGTGTAGTCACACACATTTTATTAATGCATACCTGAGGCATGTAGCCCACATCTTTGCCAGGTACAGTATGTCCAGGAGCTCCAGGAGGTTTACCCAGGATGATGATATGTCCTGAATGGATGGGTAGTCGCCCCAGGATACATCGTAGCAACGTGGTCTTGCCACACCCACTGGCACCAAGGAGACCATATCTAAAGAAAGACACAAAATTCTTTTAAAATAGTTAAACATTGCAAACCCTAGTGCCCTGCTGGTATAAGTTAAAAACATTCCTCTTACAATAGAAAAAAATGTATCATACTAAAGATAACAGACAATATCACAAAGAGATCGTATTTTATGTACTACAATAATTTCTTAATTTATATGAATTATGGTATATCTTCTTATGCAACTGCTCACTACATGTAGCTGTGATTCAAAACCATTCTGTGACATGACTTCTTTACTAAGGATTCAAAATATCATCAAATATCTTGAGAGAGACATCTAACCAACATAGCTTCACTCCTAACTAGATTTCCTGCCAGCACTCTAACAAATTTCCTAATATATGTATACCAGTGAATTTTCGTCCTAAACATAACTCTAGCAATTGTTTAAACCAACACACACACACACACACACACACACACACACACACACACACACACACACACACACACACACACACACACACACACACACACAAACCCACACATACACAAACTGTATCAATGACCACATGAAACAGGTATAGTACCCCAGATCAGTTAATTTTTGCTTTTGCATTTGGACAAGAAAAATGGATCTGGTCTAACTCCAATGACAGTTTTGTTCTGAATTACAGATTTTGGGGGGTCATTTTAAAAAAGTGTTGTAAACAAACCATAAACAATACTTTTCCCTTGCTTTTGGGCACATGAAACAAGAAAACATAATCATTGCAATTGTGTGCAGATTAACTTGGAAGGTGTCCTGCTGCTAATCATAGCAGGTGGTTTTTTTGAGCATGCTATCGACAGGAATCCTACATTGCTTTCAGATATGGGATACCAAAGAGGTGTGAAATAATAAACGCTACAACAGAGACAAAGAGTATGTATGCAGTTCATAAGCCAAGACACACACAGTCAGACTTAAAATAGTTCTCTAGCATTAGTAATAAATGCACACTTGATTTTATGAAATAAGACTTATTCAAACCTCATTGTTAGATTTGAATGATCCCCGGACAGTTGAGCGCTGCCAACATAATACCAGAACTTTTAGTCCATAGAAAATTAGTGAGGTTTACACTAACAGGGTTGTACACTACAAGGAAGCTGGAACACTAGAAATATAATATGTAACTGGACCATAACACTAGCACAAGTTAGTATAGAACTAGCATAGTCAAGCTGCCATGTTAAAGAATTTTACTGTATACTGAGCTTTAATCCACTAGAAAAAAATAATTTTATAATGTATTGTCTTGTTCATGCTACACGAATAATAACAGCTCCAATGCTAATAATGCACTTGGTGTCGCCCCTAGTGAGCATCTCGGTTGTGCGCCCCACCACGTAGCACTTGCAGCAATACTTTAACATATACACATATGTAGCACGCTCCATCTAAGGGGGAATGCTCCCTCAGGAATACACATCATGAGAGTGAGCAATTTTGATGAAACTAGACCGTGACTAACTATTAAATTTGCTTTCCAATGGAGGTCTGGGGGCATGCCCCCAAGAAATTTTAGTAAAGCAGATAACATGAGTTTGATCAACTAAAGCACAAAAGTTTCAGTAGGAAAGTAGAACATTTAAACATGTTCTCCCAGAGTTACTGGTACACATCTTAGTTCAAATGTTAGGATACCTGTCCTACATGCAGGCCCATTTTTACACTACCTAAAAGTCATAAGCATTAAACATCAGCACATTTCATGACTCACAGCATGCATCATGTTTAAAGTACATGAGTTTCCAAGTAATATACTGAAATGATGTGAACATACAGGTACTCCAGCAGTACTACTTGTCAAGTAAGCTAAGCTAAAATAACTGTAGAAATGTATGTACCTACACAGGTGCAAACGCATGGTGTTGTCCTATAGTATTAGAGTGAAACACATGCACATGTGCCTCACGTGTAATAAAATTGTGTAGATTGCTTTTAAAATAATGAGATTGTATGTACTTATTTTACTAATATGTTGGAATGGGATATGTGATCATGAAGTGTGGGAAATATTAAAAATTGTTAAAATTGACTTGTTTCAGTAAGAACTTTGACCTACAGTATACTACTATCCAGTGCCTTGTGAATAGTATCAGTATCATTTTACCAAACTACCAGAAGACTTGTTGATATAACTCATAACCAGCTGGCACAGAACCGGTCAATAGTTATCTATGACTTTGCTAAACACATCTTCAGACAACTTACAAGTTCACATTGCATTGTGTACTCGGATGTTTTATTACACTTATCACAGTGTCAAAAGTAGTGTAACAATGTCATTACATAATGTACACACTGTTTCTAGTCAAGTACAACAGAATTGTGTGAAGCCTTGCAAGGCTAATGGGACAGCATGTTTGTGGTTGTGCACAATAAAATAGAGAACAAACTGGCATGGCACTATGTACAATAACTATATCTACTGAACTGTCAGTCTACCATTGTTGATACAAGTAATGTTATTCACGTTCTAACATCATTACCTTGTCAAAACTCTGGTTAGTTCTCTTTACAAAGTGCACTCTGGCCAACCACACAGTCTCACAGTACTTCGGTGTACCATATATATCTTCAAGATCTGGTAGAGACAAAATGGAGGACTGGAAGTGCTACTAAAACTATGGTGCTTCTTGCATCCCACAAGTCAAAGGTAACACTGGTTATAAATTAGTGCTGAAACGATTATTCGGTTATTTGACTATTTGGTCGGCATGACACTATTCGATTCGTTAACACACTATTCAAATAATTGTTAGCACTTTGTACAGATGGAAAAGCCAGCCTTGAAACTTAAGATTGTGAATCAACTGATGTATCTATGCTGTAAAATTCTATTTTAGAAAAGATAGAAATAGCTCTTAGGCTTTACCTTGCTCCCTAACAAAAGGTTCAGTACTTATTCAATAGAAGTATAAGCTTAAAGAATAATCGAATATTCAGTCGTTTTGTTCACAACTATTCGAATAGTAAAAATTACTATTCGTTTCAGCACTATTATAAAAACATTTTGCATTGTCATATACCGTATTGCCAGCTGGTCTCGTATAGTCGCCGGTCTTGTTTAGTAGCAAGGATAAAAAGTTGCTTGAAAGAAATAAACGTCTGGGCCATAATTCGAGACAATATGGTAGCTGACAAGCACAAGTAGGCTGGTGTTGACACCTCAAAGTTCTATTGAGGTTTAGTCTTGTGGCTCACAAATCATCAACAAATACCACAAGCTTTGGTATTCAAGAATTTACCATCTCCTATTATCAAGATGTTAGCAGAATGTTTAGTCTTCTATCGCTATTCGTATGCCTTACTTGTGTGGGGTATAGCAATTCGTAAAGACTTTCTGCCTCGCTTGAATCGATTCCATAATCGTGGTGTTCGACTGACTTGTGGCCTTCGAAAATATAACAGTATAGAGCACATTTAGGTTGGCTTCCTTTGAAAAGACCACTCTCTTCTGACACTGTTTCATGACCATTATTTTGGTGGTGGCATTCCTCTTAACCCTTACACACACGCACGCACACACACACATTCTTATGAAACTAAATGTCCTGCATATCATATTCAGGGGCGGGTCCAGGGGAGGGGCACAAACAGGCTAAGTGATTGGAGACATCCAGATTCCCTTGTTGGTTGCTGCATTTTTGAAGCAGCAAATAATCACCTCTTAGCAGTGTTTCACTGTTGAATTTTGCCATTTTGGCCTTTGCAGATGGTTGTGAGTCTTAAAAGCTAGGCTCTGAATGTATTAAACAACAGCAACACGATAATTATTTTTTAGAGGCGCTTAGTATGCACAATGGTGCTGGGTGACAATTTTACAGCTAGTTTGACTTTGATTTCATTTAATAAATGATAATGTGCAGTTTATAAACTGATCTTTGTCTGACATAAAGTTTATTATTTTAAACAGAATTAGGGCTGGCTCCTCAACAAGGTGAGTGGGAGGGGAGGGGGCATTTGTCCCAAATTCCCCATCCTGGATCTGCCATTGATATTACTACCTATCATTTAAATAAAAGTTTTACTCAGAAACGTTTTTATCTACAAGGTGGAAGTCCCTTCCTGCCAGGATATCAATGAATTTTGTGGCAGCTTCTACACCATTAATTCTTTTTTTATTGTGTGTGTGTGTGTGTGTGTGTGTGTGTGTGTGTGTGTGTGTGTGTGTGTGTGTGTGTGTGTGCGTTTGTATAGTTCGTTGAAATATTGTCTTAGTTTTGTGTGCTGTTTAGATGTTCTAATGTTCTGTGTACACTCCAATACGGAAGAACGGTCTTTGGTCAAGTATACTTGGAGTATAAACAAATCAATCAATCAATCAATCAATCAATCAATCAATCAATCACACAGTATTCATGTCTCCAATGACCCATTACACAACACTTTACCACATTACAAGCCCATCATCTACTTTTGTTGCAGATGTACGGGAAGTTCAAAACTGCAAGATTACTGCCAAGGCGTTAGGCAATTAGTAATTGTAAACCTCACAAATGAGTATAGCTAATACAACTAGGGGGGCAGAAAATTGTAAATTTAAACAAGTCGCTCTGTACAGTTCGCTCATATGGCTTCCCATGAAATTTAATTTGTTCTATAACTTACAAATGATTTTAGCAAATGTTCTGTACTTCTTTACTGGATATAAGCTAACACTAGTACACAGTTTAATCCAAACCCAACTGCTAAATTTGCTTTAGAACTTGAGTTACAGTTTTTCCCTTTATACTAGAACTAGTCCTACAGTTTACACACAAGAGCCTTGATACTTTTATGATACACTATGCTAAACAGCACAAACCATTGTGAGTTTTTATTTTTGTCTTTTAGCTTCTTCTCAATCATCACATATTTATCTTTCGGGTTGACACTCCCAGAAATCCTTTTCTTTACTCCCACGTTATTTATCATCTGAACTTGCTATTTCAAAATGGCAAACTATTTCTACCGCTCTTCTTTGGCAAAATTACTAAAGTAGCTTGTGTGAAAATTTCATGTCTATTGGATTAAAAATGATGGAGTAGTTTTAATTTAAGTGAGAGGGTGTAGAATAGCAAGATGCGTGCACTTGTTGCTATGGGATACCTAATTTACAGGTACTAAAAATGTGTCAACATGTCATAGACTAATTAAGTGACCATAATATTTCTTTTAGTACAAAACAGACTATTTCTTGGGAAGCCTTGTACGAACTGTACAGAGCACCCTTAATACATCAATACAAGCCAAGCAGCTTGATTTGTGTACATTGAATTTAAGATTCCTATTTCGGCTTTTAAATTTATAATTTTTTGCCCCCCTAGTTTCTGAAATTTTTTCATGTCCATGCATATGGGCAACACAATTTTATGGCTGGTGTGCACTGTGTGTAGCAATATAGTACTGAAGTAATATAATAGTACTGCAGTAATGTAGTACATGAAGGCTTGCTCCATGATGCTCAAGCATCTGCCTACTAGCTACAGGTAGAGTGTGTTCTCATGATCAGTCTTATGGAATAGCTATAGACTCTGAAAAGGCATTATCATACAACAGGCTATATTCACCCAACGTGTTAAATGCTTTGGTCCACAACGATAAAGGCATTGATGGCATCGAAATTATATAGCTGGAAAACCCTACCAATCGGTAAAAAGTAGCTATCTGTAGCTATTATCTAATCCAAAACAGCCAAGCTGTAAAAAAAGAGTGCGGCCCTCAGAAACGCTATGGTGAAAAAAGATGTGAAATCCAAGGTGACGGCCAAGAAATGGCTGTGATGGTAGGTTAATGGTAAAAATTTTAATAACAACAATTCAGGTGAATTTGGTGCTGCTTGGTCTTGGCACAAAAATCACCTAAATTGTCGTAATTAAAATTTTTACCATTAACCTACCATCACAGCCATTTCTTGGCAGCCACCTTGGATTTCACATCTTTTTTCACCATAGCCTTTTTGGGGGCCGCACTCTTTTTTTACAGTTTGGCTGTTTTGGATTAGATTTCACTTCTTTTTGTATTTGTATACCCCAAAGCCGGCCTATGGCCGGTTTTAGGGCTTTTTAACCTATCATTTTTTTCTTTACCACAGGAAGAAGAAAAGATGAAGCAGGGTGATTTCTTTGTAGCTGAACTCTCTACAAGGTGATCCTTCTAGCTGATCTCTCTACCAGATGGCTTGTTTGTAGCTGAACTCTCTACAGGGTGATTTGTTTGTAGCTGAACTCTATACAAGGTAATTTCTTCTAGCTGATCTTTCTTCAGGGTGATTTGTTTGTAGCTGAATTCTCTACAGGACGATTTGTTTGCAGCTGAACTCTCTACATGGTAGTTTCTTTGTAGCTGAACTCTCTACAATGTAACTTCTTCTAGCTGAACTCTCTACAGGGTGACTTGTTTCTAGCTGATCTCTCTACAGGGTGACTTGTTCCTAGCTGAACTCTCTACAGGTGATTAGTTTGCAGCTGAACTCTCTTACATGGTGGTTTCTTTGTAGCTGAACTCTCTATAAGGTGACTTCTTCTAGCTGATCTCTCTACAGGATGACTTGTTTCTAACTGAACTCTCTACAGTGTGATCTGTTCATAGCGCAACTTTCTACTGGGTGATTTGTTTGCAGCTGCACTCAATGGAAGATTGTTTCTTTGTAACTGAACTCTCTACAAGTAACTTCTTCTAGCTAATCTCTCTACAGGGCAATTTGTTTGTAGCTGAATTCTCTACAGGGTGATTTGTTTGAGCTGAACTCTCTACATGATAGTTTCTTTGTAGCTGAACTCTCTATTAGGTACCTTCTTCTAGCTGATCTGACTACAGGATGACTTGTTTGTAGCTGAATTCCCTACAGAATAACTTGCAATGTAATATAATTGAGTAAATTATAAATGCAGCTGAATGCCTTATTAGGGTGACTGTTCTATTAGAGTATCTCGATCTCACATTTAGTTGCCTTTTGAATCATAATTCAGTGGTTTGTAATCCGATTCTTCTGTACTACTGCAAGGACTTTCTACGATGATTATTCCAACTACATACTGATTTTCAGCTCGTTGCTCTAAGCGATTTGCCTGGTAGACACGAAAACTAATAGTGTTCTTATTCCTAAAAATCAATCGCATAATTTTGACACAGGATGGGTTTTGTGTCATATCTCCATGGTTTTTATCCCGATTCCTTTCAAACTACAAAAAGGCACTTCTACGATGGTTGCTCCATCTACATATCAATTTTCAACTGATTCCTCCAAGGGGTTTACCCTGTAGGCGTGACAGACCTTTGACCTTATTTTACACAAATAATCAGTCATAACTCTGTGAATGTTCATTGGATTCCTACCAAAGTTGGTACGGAGATCCGCCTTAATGAGCCCTTTAAGTGTGCCAAATTTCAGCCTGATCCGAGCACGCATTCGTACTTTATGGCGGATTTTGCGAAGTGTGCGAAATGAAGAAGAAAAAAACGAAGAAATTAAAACGAAATTTTGTTCGCTTGTATCTCGGAAATGGCCGGAGCGATTTTCTTCAAATTTGGTGTGTAGACTCCCATAGCTGGCCAGCACGTCTCTAGCAAATTTGGTTCCAATTGGATACGGGATCACAGAGCTACGTAGGTGTGAAAATTGGGTTTTCTTTCTTCCTGTTAATATACTCACGGGTGGCGCGCCAGCTTCTTGGGCCGCACGACACACTACTGTGTGTCTTGATTTAGTCTTCCAGATCCTTAAGGCAACTACTATCAATACTGAGGTTTCACTTCCATCAACATTCTGGGCGATTCTGGGTGATGATTATAATTTACTAACAGTATTACAGGAAAGCGAAACACAGATTATTTCCATTTACACCTCTGTTGCCAATTCTTATTAGGCCACTCCATTGTTTCCCATTTCTATTAAAAAAGCATGCAGGCAGGTGGTTCATCAGTTATTCATTATAGCTATTGCTGCTAATTTTTAAATCTATGAGCCTCACAACATCTATAATCTAAGGGCATGAAATACAGTAAAAGCTGCATGGGTTATGACTCTGAGTAAAGTTATTGCTAGAAATAGTTCCTGTGTACAACTTATACATTCATCGAGGGGTCCTTCACTCTAAATCTCATCAACGAAATTTCAACTCTGAGCATGCAAATTCCACATTTCGAAACATATTTCTACATTTCCATACACTTCTGCTCGCATTTCTGACATTTCGACTCCTGTCAAAGCGGCGATCAAAGCGGCGATCAAAGCGGCGATCAAAGCGGCGATCAAAGCGGCGATCAAAGCGGTTTTGTTGGTTAGGGAACTAGAGTTGAATGGTTTGCCAGCAGATATGCTTCATACAGTTTTGATAACTCCACATAATAGTATCCAGTGTGCTTGGCAGGTCATAACGGGTGTGTGGTTTCGAACTGTGTCATGCTGTAACAAGCCTGATGGCGTGCAAAACTGAACTAGAAAGGATTTACTAGAGTACAATTACGTACCTAGCTAGTTTGAGTGATTCAAGGCTCAGCTTTACATAGGTAGAACTGTCATTTGAAGTTGGAAATTTTAAGTTAAACTTCTACACTTCCGTCAAAATTTCTGATTAATTTCTACATTTCTGAAATAAATTTCACATTTCAGAAATATATTTCTACATTTCCAGCCACCATCAACGATATTTCTGGAAGTGAAGGACCCCTCGACATCTATGTGCCAATAAAATATGAATAAAAGATTCATAATGAATAAAACAATGCGGAAGAGAAAATGCATGCGGGCGGGAAATACTGAATTTTCTTGGAGTGGCCTTTACTATAAGTCGAGTATCTATGATCTATATATATATATCATACAGTACTATCTATCATACAGTACGATAGTACTGTATATTAGGGACATCGAAGGTGTGGGGGCGATCCATGATATAATATAACCCAAAAACCTGTCGCGATTTTTCCTCACAACGACATGACAGTATTGGTTGGGTAAAACCAAGCCCAAAAGTGTCTTCAGATCGACCCGAAATGTTTCCGTCAAGTTGCTACAGAACTTTTAAAAAAATTTAGTCAATGGAATTTTCTACTGCCTGCCTACCTGCCTGATGCCTTCAGTCAAGCGTAGCGGAAAACTGGCTACAGCTACAGCCCTAATTCTTTCGCAGAAACGTTTCTAGATCACTTAAGAAAAAACCTTTGGTATATTGATAAACATACAATGCTTGCGCTATTGTCTTACCTTTTATCCTTCTTTACCATGGCCATCAGTCAAGGTTCTACCGCTGAGTGTTAATAGACTACAGTACGGCTTCCATACAGGTGTATATTGCATCAAACTATTCGAATACTCGTGGTCGCCGGTTGTACCAAAAACACAAGCGTACGTCAGACTCGCTGTTGATATCGATCAGAGAGAGCAACTCACGGCGAACTATATAGCAATGTGTAAGTCAATAAATATAGTTTAATTAGTAACAATGTTAAACCGAGTCGGATCATCCAGGTCCTGCTTTACAGATTATTCGGGTCTGACCCTACGTGCTAAATTAAATGTGGATGTGTTACCACACGTCATAGCGTAGCTCTGCTTCTTTCGTGAGCCATGCCCACTTACGTAAATTACAGTCTGTAGACATAATTATGGTAGCCACGTCCATTCATCAGTGTGTAGGTATGCACGAATCCATGCCCACTTAAGTAAATTACTGCCTGTAGACACATGGTAGCCACACCCATGTAGATATGCATGAATCTACATCCATTATTGTCTGTAGGCTTATGTAGAGCCACGCCCACTGATCAGTTGTTATTGTAAGAGTCATAATCTAGTATAATAGTCCTGTGAGTAACTCAGCAGATATTTAGTGGTCATGAGCTTGCAAAAAAACTTCACAAACAAGTATAAGAAAAATTTTGTAGTTAGGCCCCTATTCGGTGATCATTAGTTTCTCATCCAGCCTTTCTAATTATTATGATACGGGCGGGAGGGTATTACCATTATGCCATTATTTTATAATATTAACACACTGATGTACAGACCTTGTCCAAATTGTCTTTCTTTCTTACTACAAACATTTCCTTCACCAGCTGATTCTACTTTTCGTGATCGCCAACTGTTTTTCGACAGTCAACTGAAAGCCTGCTTTAATGAAGTCGATAGAGCACGATTGCAACTGGCATTGCAGCAATTTGCTAAGGAAAACAACAGTCCTCCTGGTGATATATAGCGCATTGTAGCGCTCATCAACAAAAATTATAACAGTTTGGTATCACGTGTTCTTCTGAGCATGCGCAGAGTAAATAATGGCTTACCATGCGGTAGCTTACAGAAAATTGCATTGTCTTTGCAACTACCGGCCATGTGTGGTTTGAGCATGCGCGTGTTTTGAATAATAAAATGCGTGCAATACAGGGTTTTGGTATTTGCTAACTAGTGATGATCCTACCATTCCTGGTATACTTGCCATAAAAGTGTGTATAATTCCGGTTATACAATGATTTAACTGACGCTGAATTGAACGGCTTCGATACCTGCGGACTGTTATACCGGGGTTTTCAAGTCCGTTGTCCTATGTATTTTGGCGCATGCGCTTAGCAGTGCGAAAGAAATGGCAGATTCAAGTGAGATCAGGTAACTGTGTGTGCCCTATTATGATGGATGATTGTAAATGTGGTAAAACTATTACTCACTGTGTTGTTGTGACTCCTTTATCACCAGTGAATGGCCCTTCAGTTAGTAGGTTTTTAGCGCATGCGCAATTATAATAGGACAACGGACTTGAAAACCCTGGTACAGAAAATTGCATTGTCTTTGCAACAACCGGCCATGCGCGGTTTGAGCATGCGCGTGTTTTGAATAATAAAATGCGCGCAATGCCGGGTATAACAGTACGCAGGTATCGAAGCCGTTCAATTCCGCGTTAGTTAAATCATTGTATAACCGGAATTATACACACTTTTACGGCAAGTATACCAGGTATGGTAGGATCATCACTAGTTAGCAAATACCAAAACCCTGTATTGCACGCATTTTATTATTCAAAACACGCGCATGGCCGGTAGATGCAAAGACAATGCAATTTTCTGTACCCGGTATTGCGCGCGTTTTATTATTCAAAACACGTGCATGCTCAAACCGCGCATGGCCGGTTGTTGCAAAGACAATGCAATTTTCTGTAAGAAGGATGGGGGCGGTGGATGAGAAACTAATAATCACCAAATAGGGGCCTTATGTTTAAGCTAATTACAGCGAAACTTTCACCACGAAATTAGTCTCAGTAAGTCTTAGCCGCGAAACTTTCGCCCAATAAACTTTCCCTTCCCCGTTTACGGTACCTCGCTAATGGGTAACTTACATCGTCCCACGCGGAACACTCATGTTGAGTCCCCTCAGCACATGGAATGCGTTTCGTCCAGTTCCATAAAACTTCTGTACATCTCGTGTCTGTATCGCCAAAGTGTTCACGTCACTACCAACAGCTAAATAATCCATCTTCTAGTCCAACCTCTGCACTTGATTCAAGGGGGTGTTGCGTAGCAATCTCGTTATGTACAGACTTGCTCAACCACAAAGTTACGTAATACAGGATACTGGTTGATCACGTGATCATTGCTGTTGTGGTCAACCACGTTTTCTGTGTAACAGTGACGATTGAGTGACTTTATAAAGGAGATAAACTGGTGACTGTTATGAATATGGAAAGCACCTTGATGGAAGGTACGGTAACTCACCCCTGTGTTAAACTAAATTTGCAGTGACTTGCGTATGCACACATTCAAAGGCGTAGGAACGATTTTCAGGGTGGGGGGGGCCAAAGATAGCCATGACCAGTTAACCATAAACCCATTCAGACACACAGGGTCCCATTGATACGGCTCCTCTGTACCCAGTTCATACGTACGTTTATGTAAAGGTGTTGTGGGGTGTGTTATCACTAGCTAACAGCCCTACACCTATACTGCATAGCTATCTCTTCACTCCCTACACCCGCCGCTATGCTCCACTACACCTACTGCATGTGTTTGATGTATCTATGTATCACATGAGAAATCATGGTCACGTCAAGGTCTTTTCTTTATGCGAGCTTTACGTACTTCACACTACAAGGATTACAGCATTAATAGTTGTTATAGAACTTTGCGTGGGCGAGATCAAAGGAAAAAGTGTACTTTAAATTTCATAAAGTACACTCTCAGCCGGCCAACTGCTTCATCGACCACAAAGAGTGCTTTATTGCACCACAAAGAGTGCTTTATTGCACCACAAAGAGTGCTTTATTGCACCGCAAAGAGTGCTTTATTGCACCGCAAAGAGCGCTTTATTCGTTCAATAAAGCACTCTTTGTGGGCAATAAAGCACAGTTGCCCACGTGCCTTAGTGTAGGCTAATAGCCTACGGAGCTCGCGCCAGTACGACTAATCACCCAAGCCGGTGAAGGCTGATAGCCTCGCCGCGCTGAGTGATCAATCACCCCAGCCAATACGAGTTCCACCACTGGATTGCTTTTATAGACATACCTAAATGCTTTGATGATGGGTGGGAGAAGGTAACGTTACTGTTACGTTTGTTAATGTAAACGGACAAGTCCTGGAGATATCACGGAAATACTTCACCATGTGACTCACAATAGAATCGATTGTGGGTTGCGAGCAAAACCTGCCAAAAGACGCGATGAATGTCTACTATGCCAAACTATGGTGAAATACGCGTGAGTTACTTTGTTAAACTAGTTTGTGTGCGTTCAGGCTGCTAATAGTTCGTGCAACGCTTGTTAATTACGAGTCCTAGTGTATGGTGAAGCTACACGACTAGAAAGTTCCATAAATCATTTAAAGCATAGCCTTGCTCGTGCTATATGAAAAATAAAGTACTCGGCCGAGCGCCTCGTACTTTATTTTTCATATAGCACTCACGGCTATGCTTTAACATATACTTATCGGCAAAGTGAAACATCGTTACCTCTAAGGAACTATGGGCTGGGATGTCTGTTCTAGCAGGTGCTCCCAAACTGAGTGTAGATCAGGTGAATGCTACACTGCATTGGTTGGCCACTTTGATATTCCACATCCTTGTTTGTTTCTCTTCATAAATCAACTTCACCACAAAGTCTTAATAATGTCTGGTTGATTCGTTGGTAGTCAGCAATAGTAGTCAGCAATAGTGTTTCACCAATGATAATCGGTTCAATAATCTTAATCTGGCCGATATTGGCTACTAGCTGATTAATCGGTTTTGATTAAATCAAGGCCAGTGTTAATCTCCACTGTGGAGGCTAGACATAAGTTATTTGGCATTTTAATCAAGTTATGTGTTAATGGTTTAGCAGTGACTACAAGCCATGCCCATAATAAACTGTCAGGGTTTAGGCCATGCCCAACAATAAACAAACTGAGGTTTTTAGGTTTCTATGTAGTACCAGCCACTTGTCTCAACTGTATAGCAGTAGTAAAATGTACTTAAAACCTGTTTACCATGAGTAACTTTTACTTGTGGTATCAAGACACACGGTAGTGTGTCGTGCGGCCCAAGAAGCCGGCGCGCCACACCGTGAGTATATTGACAGGAAGAACGAAAACGTCATTTTCACACCTTTGTATCTCGGTGATCACTTATCTGATTGGAACCAAATTTGCTACACAGTTGCCCGCCAGCCAAGGGAGTCTACATTCCAAATTTGAAGGAAATCGCTCCAGCCATTTCCGAGATACGAGCTGCCAAAGTTTCGTTTTTTTTTCTTCGTTTTTTTTTCTTCTTCGTCTTTTCGCACACTTGCAAAAATTGCTATAACAAGCAAACGCGTACTCCGATCGCCTTGAAATTTGGCACACAGAAAGGGAGTCCAAAGGCGAATCCTAGCATCAAATTTGGTACAAATCCGATGAATGGTTCAGGAGTTATGATCGATTATTCGCGTAAAACAAGATCGATTTGTTGTCACGCCTACAGGGTAAACCGCTTCATGGAATGAGTTGAAAATTGCTATGTAGATGGAGTAACCATCGTAGGAGTGCCTTTTGGTGGTTTGAAGGAATCGAGATAAAAGACCACGGAGATATGACACAAAACCCAACCTGTGTCACAATTACGCGATCGATTTTTATGAATAAAAAAGTATTAGTTTTCACGCCTACTAGGCAAACCGCTTAGAGCAATGAGCTGAAAATCGGTGTATAGCTGGAATAATCTTCATAGAAAGTCCTTGCAGTAGTACAGAAGAATCGGATTACAAACCACTGAGTTATGATTCGAAAGCCAACTCCGTGTAGCAAATGCGAGATCGAGATACTCTAATAGAACAGTCACCCTAATAGAGCATTCGGCTAATTTATTTACTCCATTATAGAATTTTATTACATCACAAGTTATTCTGTAGGGAGTTCAGCTGCAAACAGTTAATCTTATAGACAGTTCAGCAAGAAGACAGTCACCATGTGGAGAGTTAAGCAAATATACCACTATAGAGATTCAGAACATTACAAGTCACACTGAAGAAAGTTCAGCTATAAACAAGTCATGCACTGTGTAGAGAATTCAGCTACAATTAAGTCACTCTCTAGAGAATTCAGTTACACAGAATTCTGCTACACACAAGTCACTGTGGAGAGAGTTCAGCTACAAACAAATTACCCTTTAGAGTGATCAGCTACAAACAAAACACTTTGCAGGGTGTTCAACTGCGACAAATCAATTACCTTTAGAGCGATCAGCAATGAACAAATCAACACAAATCTACCTGTAGAGAGATCAGCTAGAAACAAACCACCCTGAAGAGAGTTCAGCTACAAAAAAATCACCCTGTAGAGACATCAGCTAGAAACTAGACACAATGTAAGGAGTTCAGCTACAAGCAATCACCCTGTAGAGAGTTCAGCTAAAACAAATCAACCTGCAGAGAGATCAGCTACAAACAAATCACCTTATAGAGAGTTCAGCTACAAACAGATTACCTGTAGAGAGATCGGCTACAAACAAATCAACCAGCAGAGAGATCAGCTATATACACACAAATCAACTTGTAGAGAGATCAGCTACAAACAAATCACCCTGTAGAGAGATCAGCTAGAAACTACACACAATGTAAGGAGTTCAGCTACAAACAAATCACCCTGTAGAGAGATCAGCTACAAACTAGACACAAAGTAAGGAGTTCAGCTACAAGCAAATTACCCTGTAGAGAGTTCATCTACAAACAAATCAACCTGTAGAGCAATCAGCTAGAAACAAATCACCCTGAAGAGAGGTCAGCTACAAAAAATCACCCTGTAGAGAGATCAGCTAGAAACAAATCACCCTGAAGAGAGGTCAGCTACAAAAAAATCACCATGTAGAGAGATCAGCTACAAACAAATTGCCCTGTAGAGAGATCGGCTACAAACAAATCAGCCTGTAGAGAGTTCAGCTAAAACAAATCAACCTGCAGGGAGATCAACTACAAACAAATCACCTTATAGAGAGTTCAGCTACAAACAAATTACCCTATAGAGAGATCGGCTACAAACAAATCAACCTGCAGAGAGATCAGCTACACACAAATCAACTTGTAGAGAGATCAATTACAAACAAATCACCCTGTAGAGAGATCAGCTAGAAACTACACACAATGTAAGGAGTTCAGCTACAAATAAATCACCTTATAGAGAGTTCAGCTACAAACAAATCACTCTGTAGAGAGATCAGCTAGAAACTGGACACAATGTAAGGAGTTCAGCTACAAGCAAATCACCCTTTAGTGAGTTCAGCTACAAACAAATCAACCTGCAGTGAGATCACCTACAAAAAAGCACCTTGTACAGAGTTCAACTACAAACAAATTACCCTGTAGAGAGATCAGCTACAAACAAATCAACCAGTAGAAAGATCAGCTACACACAAATCAACTTGTAGAGAGATCAGCTACAAACAAATCACCCTGTAGAGAGATCAGCTAGAAACTAGTCACAATGTAAGGAGTTCAGCTACAAGTAAATCACCCTGTAGAGAGTTCAGCTAAAACAAATCAACCTGCAGAGAGATCAGCTACAAATAAATCACTTTATAGACAGTTCAGCTACAAACAAATTACCTTGTAGAGAGATCGGCTGCAAATTAATCAACCTGCAGAGAGATCAGCTACACACAAATCAACTTGTAGAGAGATCAGCTACAAACAAATCACCCTGTAGAGAGATCAGCTAGAAACTAGATACAATGCAAGGAGTTCAGCTACAAGCAAAATCACCCTTTAGTGAGTTCAGCTACAAACAAATCAACCTGCAGTGAGATCACCCACAAAAACGCACTTGTACAGAGTTCAGTTACAAACAAATCACCCTGTAGAGAGATCAGGTAGAAGAATTCACCTTGTAGAGAGTTCATTTACAAAGAAACCATCATATAGAGAGTTCAGCTACAAAGAAATTACCCCGTAGAGAGTTCAGCTAGAAGAAGTCACCTTGTAAAGAGTTTAGCTACAAAGAAACCATCATGTACAGAGTTCAGCTACAAAGAAACCACCTGTACAGAATTCAACTACAAACAAATCACCCTGTATAGAGATCAGCTAGAAGAAGTTACCTTGTAGATAGTTCAGCTACAACAATTCACCCTGTAGAAAGATCATGCTAGAAGAAGTCACCTTGTAGAGTGTTCAGTTACAAAGAAACCATCATGTAGAGAGTTCAGCTGCAAACAAATCACTCTGTAGAGAGTTCAGCTACAAAGAAACCGCCATGTAGAGAGTTCAGCCTCATACAAACCACCTAGTAGAGAATTCAACTACAACAAATCACCCTGTAGAGAAGAAGTTACCTTGTAGAGAGTTCAGCTACAAAGAAACCACCATGTAGAGAGTTTAGCTGCAAACAATTCACCTGTAGAGAGTTCAGCTAGAAACAAATCACCCCGTAGAGAGATCAACTGGACGAAGTCACCTTGTAGAGAGTTCAGCTACAAAGAAACCATCATGTAGAGAGTTCAGCTGCAAACAAATCACCCTGCAGAGAGTTCAGCTACAAAAAAATCACCCTGTAGAGAGTTCAGCTAGACGAAGTCACCTTATAGAGAGTTCAGCTACAAAGAAACCATCATGTAGAGAGTTCGGCTATAAAGACACCACCATGTAGAGAGTTTAGCTGCAAACAAATCACCTGTTACAGAGAGTTCAGCTACAAAGAAACCATCCTGTATATAGTTCAGCTACATTTCAAGTCACCCAGTAGAGAGATCAGCTGCAAAAAAAATCCTGTGGGGAATAATGAGCATGTAATAAATATATGTATATAATTTGTATAATTACTAATAAAATCAAAAATAATGGAAGTATTAAAATTCTTCTTTAAGTTCTTTTCTTCTTCCTGTGGTAAAGAAAAAAACACATGGGTTAAAAAAGCCCCAAAGCCAGCCATAGGCCGGCTTTGCAGTATACAAATACAAAAAGAAGTGATATCTAATCAAAAACAGCCAAGCTGTAAAAAAAGGTGCAGCCCCCATAAAGGCCATGGTGAAAAAAGATGTGAAATCCAAGGTGGCGGCCAAGAAATGGCTGTGATGGTAGGTTAATGGTTACATTTTAATAACGGCAATTCAGGTGAATTTTGTGCCGCTTGGTCTTGGCACCAAATTCACCTGAATTGTTGTTATTAAAATGTAACCATTAACCTACCATCACAGCCATTTCTTGGCCGCCACCTTGGATTTCACATCTTTTTTCACCATGGCCTTTATGGGGGCCGCACCTTTTTTTACAGCTTGGCTGTTTTTGATTAGATACATCTAACTTTACATTTTAGCCTAGAATGAGCTGTATATCAATGGTTATGTCACTAATATGAGCCATTTAATAATGATGAGGATGAGTGTTAGTGTTATTAGTGTATATCGGATCGGTTATCGGTATCGGCTAATTCTGTTGCTTAATATCGGTTATCGGAATAATCGGCTAATTTGGATATCGGTGCAACACTAGTCAGCAACTCCCATACACTCGTGCACTACAGTGTGACTGCCCTCTTAGACTTAGATCTGTTACCACCCTCAATTTGAGTTCAATCTTTCCCACATCACGGACATGACACTCTTTCTACTGTTCAAACTTCTCACTGCATGGGATCCAGGAAATATTTGATCAACAGGTATCATGTGCAAGCAGAACAGAAATAAAATTACAGGTGCTTTTGTGTTTAATACAGTGCCTCGTACAGTACAATGAATGGCTTGATTGCGGTGGACCAGGGGCGGATACAGGGGGGGTCAAAGGGGCCTCTTGACCTCCCCTCCAAAATTTTTAGTATACCAAGATCGAGATACTCTAATAGAGCAGTCACTCTAATAAAGCAGTCACAGTATTAGAATAGTGTGTAGTGAGCTATGTTAGGATTTTTATGTACTTTATCAGCTATAAATGCATGGTTGGTGAGGTGGGCAGCTATTGTCAGCTGGCTGTGGCCTTTTTAAAATTATTTTTGGTCTCACCATATCAAACCAGAGACAATGTAGTGCCTCAGTTCATTTTTGACCCCCCTTTCTATAAGTCTGGATCCGCCCCTGCGGTGGACTGGTGATGCCACACCCCAGAGTGCTTTTGTGTGATGGTTGTATGGCTTCTCGTATGGAGGTATGCATTTCTGTGCGTGTATATAACTTTGGCTGATTGGCTACTAGTACTTGGCCCAAAAAGTGGGGGGCCAAACATGCTTTTGAAATAGTGTGGGGGCCCGCCCCCCCCCCTGGCCCCCGGTTCCGATGCCCTTGGACACATTCATAGTGATGAGTAGTCTGGCGGCGCCCTCCCCATCGCATAGAGTAAGGGCGGGCGCCGCCAGACTAAGTGATGAGCAAGTGAATCACTATGATGAGCACGACTGAATCTCTGCTTTGTGCTGTTGCAGTTTCACCGTAAATTCTTACCGGTGAAACAACATAACCAAATGGTTAGGACAGTGGCTTGTATGCCCCATGATGCTGGCCGGTTCATGCTGTTGCAGTTTCTTGCACTACTTACCATGACTATAACTGGTTATTATGGAACTTTGAGACAGTTTCTATCCGTGTTAACCTCCTGCAAGTTACTAGTCTTGTCCAAGGTGGATTTGCCCGCAAATACTCAAGTGCTTAGGATACTTTCCCCAGCAGATTCAAGCCTAATAGAGTTCTATATGACATGCTTAATATAATGCTGCAGAAATGTTTATTTGATATCTAGCTTTTATTTCTCTTGTAATGCTGTGTACCACTTGACACTAAACAAGACTATGGGACTGGCCATAATTGACGCAGTAAGATACATGAATTATAGTTAAGCTTTTTCATTGTACCAGTGATAGACATGATGTCATGCACTCATCCAGTATTTTCTATAACACAAACTGAGTACGTATGCAACAAAATTTAATATTTTATCTTCAAATGTTTAGTAAAACACTTGTTCGTATTCTTCCTATTGTGTTGTGTGTATTGTCCAATCTTATATCAATTGCTTTATTTTACAGATTATTAAAACAAGATGCCACAGAACTTGCCAGCTTGAGCAATCTTAGTGTAAGTGTATTTTGTTTGTGATCTTACAATAGACCATATGCAATCTTGGGGGCATGGTTTTGTAGTATTGATGCAAGAATATTATAGGGATGGGCAATTATCCAATTATCATGATATTTAGTTGGCAATCGTCTAATTTTCATTAACTAGTGATAATTTAAAATTGGCAATTATCACATAATAATCGATCATCTTAAATATTTTTGCCGTTTAGTTGAATATTTTAGGGTTTTTTGTTACAGTACAGTGGTTAAATGTACAATAATTGTGAGAATGGCTCATGACAATAATCGTACGACAGAAATGTCAATACCCTCCCATCCCTAGAATACTATAGTCAAACTTCTCAGATGTTCCCTTAAGGTATTTTATAGCTACAAATACAGATTATTGTACACAAGTTAGTACTAATATAATTCCCTACCCCAGGAATTAATAAACCCAGGACCAAAGACCTGCAGGGATCTAGAAATTTTATATGTTTCCTAGTGTTTATGCATTCTATTGTATTAGATGCCTCTGCAAGTCACAGTGTCTCATCTTACATAGTCATAGCACTTCTGCACCATGCATCACATGACGTCTATCATCAGGTCTGGACTGGCTGCTCACTGGTTACAGCTGGCTTTCTGTATGACAAGTACACTAGTATTGCTTAACTGGAGAAATTTTGTGTAACAACTTTTCCAGGAAACATTTTCAGTGAAAGGGTGACTGCTGGCAAGAGCTGCTGGTTACACAAGCAGTTTGACAAAATTATAATAGCCTTGTGTGCTTCATGTGGTGCATGAGAAGTTTAACTTCTAGTATTTATTAATATTAATGGTGCGTATGGTACCTGGAGGTGTGAAAATGAGCACCCATCAGAATGGCCTATGCTAAGCAGTCCAAACCCTCTTTCAGTGTAGGCATTAAATGCTAGGGATTGTGTGAGGCACCATGATATAGAATAAGTGATTTGGCCATGCAAGATGGAATGCTGTGACTTGTAGAGGTAACAGGCATGAATGTGAAGTACCAATTGAGTTCTTCATTTCCAGGTCCACTGCTTATACCACCTCATATTATTTACACATTACATATCACAATAATTATTATTGTTTAATTTATTGTTAGCATTTATATTCCAGGAAGTGAGAAGTCTGTGTGATAGATGATGATGGCCTATTAGTCAGTCCACTCGCTTCAGCACTGATAAGCCCCCTGCCTATATAATGATGAAGAGCCTTAGATGATCTGTAGATGTTTTTATACCAAGAAGCTTAAGACGGCAATCAATCTGCAGCAATTGGTGACTTAATTATGAATTAGCCAATTACGACACGAAACTGACAATTCCTTTGTAGCATATCTAAGTGTGTAATAAATGTGTTTATGTATAATGTACTGTAATGATACAATGCAAGTAGTGAAAAAACATAATGAAGTGTCCATTTATATGTTGGTATTTTTCTTCACTTGTATTGTACAGAAGTGTTTGTGGAGCCATCTAGGGACTTGCAATCGTCATTTGCAACACACACTTGAATGTTGCAATAATATTTACACAGTCAGAAGTTTTGTGCTCCAAGTATGAAACTTACACATCTGGTTGATATACATGTACTGATAGTACATTTGATAAGTTTGTCTCACCACTATTATGTTTACTGTGTTGCAAGCCTTGATTATTGCAAGTGCATCATTTTGAAAGAACCATTGCATCACAGCAGTGAGTGTTATGAAGATGATGTTGACTATAGAGCTGAAACAAACATTCTGTATACCAGTGTGTGGCAATGACCATAATACAACAACACATCGAGATTGGGAGAATGGGCTGGAGCACTGTAGCCTTGTGACCTGACCCTTAATCTGTTGTGTGAGATCACATGGCCCTCCAAGATTGGGTCATGGTAAATGTGTACCCCAACATTTATGATAAAGCTCTGGCTGGTACATTTGGTGGTATGCCAATTTACCCCACACCAGATGCCCTATATGATCCCTCCTAACTGATATGCTACAATGCAGCCCATATCCTACTAACCAGCCGTAGTTTGGTACTATGGACCTTTGGTGGGATAAAAAGTTTCCAGCACTGCAAACAATTAGTGATAATGCTGCTCCTTTACTGCCTGCTATAGCATAGAATGATCTAGAACAGAGGCTGCTACATGTGGTACTACCCCAAACCTGTTGATACCTTCTAATGAATACCACAATGCATAGTGATCAAGCTAACCTTACTGTTTGGATATTTACTGAATAGTGCATAGTGTTCAATGCTAGTTCCCATCTATTAATGTTATTATGGCCACCTTCAACTTAACCTTCGATTAAACTTGTAATATGCAACAAGTCTGAACAAGTGATAAAAATATACACAACTCAATCGATATGACAAACAAAAGTTAGTTACAGAATAAGTTAGAATACACACTATTATAAACCAATTGCATCGTGTGTGGTGTTTTCCCATAATCTCCAGAACACCTATATATCAAGATGACAATTGCTAATAATCATAGAAATAAAAGACCACTAAACAGGTTACAGAAATTGGACAATCAAATCAGCAAATGAAGCCAAAATCTCACTAGCCAAATCAACACTATTGCAGAACTTCCCAGAAGCATTATAGGTCACTCTGAAACCACACTAATTTTCCAGTGACATTGTAAGGCAGAAAAGCGACAATCTACATCATTCTTACAATAGCACTGAATGAACTAAGCAAATGACAATGCTCGATTGATGATTTGATATCCATATGGTACAGTATATACACAGCTGACAATAGACTTACCTCAGCAGTATGCACATGACTCCAATGAATAAACATCTGTGTGCCACTAGCACCTATTATAAGAGGAACATTCGTCAGTAAGTCAAGTCACTAGGTCTAAGTCCTTGTAGGTTAGGTAATCCTAAGGCTGTAGCACATGTTGCTGTCAGACCTTCAGTGCTGGTCACTGTAAAGCGCTAATAATAATAATAATAATAAATAATAATAATAATCACTTGTGACAACAGTTGCTGGTCTTAACTAAAAATCAACACAATAAATTATGAAAGTGATTTGTGATGTGTCTGTTGTTGGAAACTTTAAATATGGGACTAGTGTTGCGAACTGGTATGGAAAAACATGTTACTAACCAGTATTGTCTAGGTCAAGCCAATTATTGGGTAAGAAGCCTTTAAACCGATTTTGCCCACCCATTTTGTGTTAACATCACAACATAACCTCTAAGCATGTGTAAATATGTGATTGTAATAGCTGTTATTGTAAGGCAGGATGTTGATGGTCACTTTGGTACCACCCTTAAGCTTCCAGAAGGCTTCCAAAAGGCACATGTTTAGTGCCATAATGTCTGCTAATTTACAATCAGACAATAACGGGTCAATATCCAATTATTCACCTTCCAATAACCGGTTTTAGTAAACTCTGCAGGTTCACAGCACTAGGACACCTTCTAATGATTGATGGTACACACCATAGACACTTCTTAACATTTCATCGCAATGGATAATGGATATCCTACCATGTTTAATATAATAGATGATAGTAACAAATTATTATTTGTTTTATGTTGTGAATGGATAAATATGTAGCTATCACTCATTTCTACATATGTTAATATACCTTATAGTAGATACTATGTTGCTACATAGAACAAAAAATATTTGACAACTCACAACCAAGGTTATAACAAGTAGCTCCACTAATGACTGCACCAAATTAAAACAGTAAATGCACGTTCCTCACTATTTTTATATTAGTAGTGCAAATATATCCATTTGATGAATCACTGTGTTTCAGGGGCATAGCTATACCCGGGCCTCCCTGGGCAATCATTACTGGTGCTCAGGTAGCAAGCTCGGTAACGGCTGCACCCATCCAGGTGCACCCGTAATTAATACAGACTAAAAAAATATACACCTTCTATCTCTTTGGAGCATCTTGTAATATTTTTCAACAATAGTATCATAAAAATCAAATATACTTGAATTTACCAAGCTTCCTCTGTCAATTTAGTAAACTTCTATGTAATGCTCAGCACCACATGATTCTATATTGGGGTGGTTGAAAGTCAGAACAATGTGCTATAATTTGGTGAAACTGCTCAGTACTGGACATGTAAAGTAATTGTTAAGGAATAAAAAGGAGGATCGTTGTTTACTCAACTTCTCAATGTTGGTTATGAAGTACGCTAAAATGCTCAGTGTGTGTGAGTAGAAAAGACAGAAGAGTGAAGACAAAGTACAATATTGGGGCTGGAGGCTAAGTTAATCCATCTAAGCTTCTGTACTATTTGTGCAGTAGTATCTAACCCTTAAACCGGCAGAAAACTGCATGTTTACACAATATGGACATGCATGGCGACACTAGGTGGGGTAACTTAATTCTTACAGCCTACAAATACACATAGATTAAAAGTGTGTTTACTGGGCTACTTGGAGAAGGTTAAATGAACACTGTAACTACAGTGGCTTACTTGTTATGAAGCAGTGAACAGCGACGAGTCATGTCTCCGTGTTTCTAAATTCTTGTCTCATGTTTAATTTCGATTGTGGGTTTACTCATATGAGTCATATATGGCCTGATGCAGAATTTCATGAAGAGCGGAATGAAAGTTGTTGCAAAGCGATAGGATCAACTACCATCGAGTTATCAACCATTGTATAAAGGTATGTAAAGGGTTTGCGTGTTTCCTTACTGAAAAGTTATTTTCACGACTAGTTTTGGCTTCACCATTTAGTGTTAGGGTAAAACCCTAGGTATCATTTTGATCCTTGCTACATCATGAGTAGAATGACATAAATTGCATAGCCATAGGAGGGAAGAAAGCTTCGAAAGTTACAGCGCTTTGTGCAAAGCATGTGTATTTATTAAGTGTAAATCCAGTTTTCTGGATGATGCGGGTTTAAGGGCTAAGCTGTACAAACAGCAGTGTAGTGGCTAGCTAGGCTTTAAAGCAAATCTGTAATGAAGAGTCCACAGAGATGAGCTCGCATTGCTTGTTAAAGGGGACAGCCAGATCTTGTGCCCGGGTAATTCAGAAAGCTAGCTACACCCCGGTGTGTTTTGCAACATATCTCTACACAGTGACATAGCTAACAATGGCTATAGGCGAGGAAAAAAACTTGGACTATTTGCCAAATTCACCTACGTTTTACACTGCCTAAGTCATCTACTGTACAGTAGCTTTCAGATCTTCCCCTCTAGGATTGTGATGACCAACAGTTTAGGCCTTGCTTAAAGGGTGGTACAAATGTGAATGTATGTTGGTGGTGGGGTAGGGGGCTTAAATCAATCTCCTTACTGAGGACACTGTATTTGTTGTTATAGACTATGCGCAATCTAGAGCATAGTCTCATACATCCCTGAGAGCAAGAAATTCTATACTGGGAAAATTTTAAATGCTCATACTCTTGATGAAAGGAACATCCAAGAAGTTACTATAGTATTCTTGCAAGACATTCTGGTTACAGATTGCACACGATCAATACTACAAAACCATGCCCCCAAGATTGCATATGGTCTATTGTAAGATCACAAACAAAATACACTTACACTAAGATTGCTCAAGCTGGCAAGTTCTGTGGCATCTTGTTTTAATAATCTGTAAAATAAAGCAATTGATATAAGATTGACAATACACACAACACAATAGGGAGAATACGAACAAATATTTTACTAAACATTTGAAGATAAAATATTAAATTTTGTTGCATACGTACTCAGTTTGTGTTATAGAAAATACTGGATGAGTGCATGACATCATGTCTATCACTGGTACAATGAAAAAAGCTAAACTATAATTCATGTATCTTACTGCGTCAATTATGGCCGGTCCCATAGTCTTGTTTAGTGTCCGGGAGTACACAGCATTACAAGAGAAATAAAAGCTAGATATCAAATGAACAATTCTGCAGCATTATATTAAGCATGTCATATAAAGCTCTATTAGGCTTGAATCTGCTGGGGAAAGTATCCTAAGCACTTGAGTATGTGTGGGCAAATCCACCTTGGACAAGACTAGTAACTTGCAGGAGGTTAACACGGATAGAAACTGTCTCAAAGTTCCATAATAACCAGTTATAGTCATGGTAAGTAGTGCAAGAAACTGCAACAGCATGAACCGGCCAGCATCATGGGGTATACAAGCCACTGTCCTAACCTAGTCTGGCGCTGCCGACCCTTTTATGCCGCTTGCTTTTTGATTAGTAGGGCAGCGCTCGCTGTAAAAGGGTCTGGTCACAACCGCATACTAAACTTGTGCAGCTGGAATTAATTAACATCCGAATCACGTGGGTTTTGTCATGGTAACGCTATAGAATTATGGCTTCGAACCTCGCTTCAAGTTTGACAGCACTGTCAGAGGCGTACCTCTTGTAGCCAACTTCTGTATACAGTTGATAACAGCGCACTCCGTCCTCTTCCAAGTAAGACCATGCATAGTTACCGTAGATACGATACCCTCCGGGCAATAGTATCCATGGTTCAGCTCTTTACGCACTGAATGTTCAGTTTAATCACAAATGCTGCAATTTGATTGGTGCTGCCACTATATGGCAGCGTACACAAGTTTAGTATGCGATTGTGACCAGACCCCTTTTACAGCGAGCGAGCGCCGCCCAACTAATCATAAAGCAAGCGGCTAAAAGGGTCGGCAGCGCCAGACTAGTCCTAACCATTTGGTTATGTTGTTTCACCGGTAAGAATTTACGGTGAAACTGCAACAGCACAAAGCAGAGGTTCAGTCGTGCTCATCATAGTTCAAATCTCAACCTCGACCCGGCTTGCCCCATGTGTACCAGTGAGCTTACAGTTTAAATATGTATGACATTGTCAGGCGCATTGGTAACCACCTGGTAGCAATGCCATACATTATGTTCAGTATAAGTTACGCTCGAGACAAAAATTAATAGTGATTCACTCGCTCATCACTATGAATGTGTGCATACACAAGTCACTGCAAATTTAGTTGTGAGTTGCCGTACCTTCCATCAAGGTGCTTTCCATATTCATAACAGTCACCAGTTTATCTCCTTTATAAAGTCACTCACTCGTCATTGTTAGCTACGCAGAAAACGTGGTTGACCACAACAGCAATGTGCGGTGATCACGTGATTAGCCAGTTTCCTGTATTAGGTAACTTTGTGGTTGAGCAAGTCTGTACATAACGAGATTGCTTTTCATACACCCGCATGGAATTTCATTATTGGTATTTCAGATCGAAATACTCTAATAGAGCAGTCACTTTTACTCTAATAGAGCAATCAGCTATACTCTAATGGAAAAATCACTTGTTATAGATTAGTAAGGTATTTATGCAAGAGTAATCAATGTAGATCTCACTGTTTTTGGCAGAAATCTTCATGTTTGGGATGTGTGTTGTGCTTTTGGAAAATAATGAATAATGATTAATAACCGCCCGCATCAAATTTTCAAAATTTTGAGCGAGAAACTGGCAATCAAGTTTCATTGGCCTAAACTCCACCTCTGGCACAGGTATAAGATCTGGGTGGGGATGATATAATAGAAGTCACTAAAATACTCTAATACAACAGTCACTCAAATGCTCTAACAAAAACAGTGACTCAAATACTCTAATCATGCATGGTTAAAGCGTTCAAACAAGACCAAGCTGAACAAGCGATAAATAATTCAGCTGGTAAAGCACCTCCCTTAAGTTGTTGCAGTTACTACTGTGTAGGGTGTGGGGCCACAGGCATAACTTTCTTTTTCATTTTGTCTACCTTTTTGGTGCATAGCTCAGTACTTATTCTAACTTAACTTTTTGCTAATAGTAAGTTCATAGCTTGCTCACAGCATACAGACTGTTGGAAAAGTATACAGTAGCACACTTGATAGCTAGGGCAGGCATGCATGGGCCAGCCAATTGGGTGCATGTACGTTTGTCTGTGTGTTCTATTAGAGTAAGTACCTTCTCTTTGTAACTCCAATTCTTTGTGATGTGATGAAGTGTGTACCTGTGTATTAAGTTAATTTTGCTCAAACCCCTTGCAGAATAGCTAAAAGTGCTTTAAATACTGTTGACCACGTTATTACATGCAGTGCCTGCATGATAGGATAGCACCACATAATTTGCACATGTCTTGATAATATTAGTTTAGCTTACATGCAATTCTGTTGTTTAGTTAACTCCATGTTCGCATCACTTTAACTATTAGGCTTGCATGATGTTGAAATAAGTTCATGAGCATGCTACTCATGATCAGTTTAGGACATGCTTCTTTCCTAAAGCACTGATTCATGTTATTGTGGTTAATGTGAAAATGTGCACGTAGGGCAGGTACCATGAGTATACAGGCACAGGCAGGCCAATTGGTTTGTCTATTTGTTTGTCTCATGCACACATTAAGTGCCTTCTCTTTGTAACTCCAATTCTTGTGATGTTAATGCCTAAATTATAGCCAGGAAGTATGTACTTGTGTATTAAGTTAATTTTGCTCAATCCTTCAGTTGCTTGCAGTATAGCTACAAGTGCTTTAAACACGGTTGACCACCTACGTTATTACAGTAGAATAGCACCACATAATTTGCACATGTCTTAATAATTATTGGTTAGCTTACATGCAATTCTGCTGTTTAGTTAACCCCATGTTCACATTATTAGGCTTGCTAATGTGAAAATGTGAAATGGTCCTGCACATAGGGCAGGTACCTATGCTAGTACATTATAACTTTGTTTTCCCAATAATTCCATGTACTGCTATGTCAGATGTAGTGTACCACATCAAAAATTTGCAAAAAGAAAAAAAAAGGAGTAAGAACTTAAATTTAAATGTATGCAAAGTTCAATTGAGCATGACTTAGTATACAGTTCAACATGTGAATCACAATTGGCTATATTGCATTCTAGAATTATAAGAGTTTGGGTGGATATTTTCCAATGGTTTAGACTCAGGCTAGTACATATACTTGAGAAAATTGATAATGCTATAGAACTTTTAATAGTTGTGTTACTGTGTGTCACATCTCAATCCTTTCACAGTCCTCTAAGTTGTACATTGCAATTAAGCAGTAACCTATAAATATCAAATAGCTAGATAGTACAAGCACATGCATGTATTGCAGCACAATTGCTGAAATTATCAAGTCCAATTGCAAGCTGTTGGAACCAAGAAATGTACACATGCACTTTAGAGAAGGAACACAAAGCTATGCATTTTTTTTTTCACCCATAACCCTGGTAAAAAATCTAATGGAACAATTGCAAAATGGTCAGTGTAGATTGACAATTAGCTGACCACAGGTCAGTGCAATTTATAGTGGTTTTATATAGCATCAAGTAGCTACAGAATACCTATTGTAACCTATATAGGTAAAAGCCTGAGTGGTACATATAGACCCTTTGCAGGTAAGGCCACTCCAAATAAATTCTCGTCCACCGCCCGCATCTGGTTACTGTCAACTCTAAATATTCCATTGTTCCATATTCCTCTGTTATTTCCCGGTTATTCTTGCATACTGACAGGCTCACGTGTCAGCAGTGCTATCAAAGTCAGCATTAACTTCACGTTTGTGCTATTTTTGCAATTTAAAAAGGAAGAAACAAGCTTAGCATGCTTTTATGCAGCTTTTTATGGTTGTGCCAGGCAAATGCTGACTTGAAAAGCTGCCAATCTATAATGAAATAATAGAAACGGACCGCCCACCCGCATGCAAATATGCTTGAGTCCAGGACAGGAAACAGAGAATTTATTTGGAGTGGCCTAAGCTGCTGCCATAGCAACATCCGCCATCTTGGAATACAACCCGTTTTGCAACCCTGATAGCGTTGCTTTCTATAAGAGTAAAACAATACTCAGGAAGTAGAGTTGCTTCTTCTGCATTCCACAGCAAAGGTTGACCAGTATGCTCTCCCTTACACTATCAGGGTTGCAAAATGGGTTGTACTTGCTATACCGCAGCAGCTCACCTGCAAAGGGTCTATAAGAGTGTTTATAGACACAGACAGGGGTGTATCCAGGATTTTTTCAAAGTTGTTTCCAAATTTGGTAGTGAGTTATAGGTGCAGGGGTCTGGGGATGTAGCTGCACCCCCAGCTGCTGACAGATTATGGACATTAAAATTCTTCAAAATTTGATTTGGATACCATAAACTATTTTCAATATTATGAGGTTACTTGAAGATTTTTATTGATTTTCTGCAGATCCAGTCAGACCTTTTAAATGGCATGCTCATTCATAAGAGATTAGTCTACTAGCTGCCTGAAGCCTGAACCTAAACTGCTGTTGCAAGCAGTTAAGGATATTTCAGTAATTTTGATTCTTATTAACTTTGTATAATATACTGTTGCATGCCAAATTACAATGTGCAAGTAATTTCTATTATCAATGAAGAGTAATTATTGTGCCAATCTATTCTAAATGGCTAGTGTTTGTAGTGATGTTGTTCATGGTAGCTATTATACAGAAATATATGTATATTATTATGCCAACTTACAAATCTGTAGTTATGATCTAGCATAAGATTTTGCAAGGAATTGAAAAGCAGCAATTAAGAAGGTCTTGTAGGAGAGCTGTCTATAACCTAAGGAATTCCAGACTAGCCATGGGACAACAAACATCAACTTCGAGGGAGTTCTCTGTCACAACTATTATACATGACCTGAGCTTCTTCTGAAATAAAAAACAGTGTGATCAAACTACCTTATTACACCATAGTGGGTAAGCATTTCTAGTCTGTGAATTCTACTTCCAGGTTCATAAATATATAACCAAATATTAGTCATGTGAAATAAGAGTTGCTAACGTACCATATAATGGAGAGGACTAATGGTTAACGTGAGTCTATATCATACATTAAATAGCAACCAAACATCCACACTTTGCTCTACATGCAGTTGAAAAAGTAGCCTTTTAGCCACTGTTACTATATAGGCAATACTTCTTAAATTTGTCCATCATGTGCATGTTTACATGAAATTATTGCCAGCAAAGCCAGCCTATATTGATGAAATTATCATGACTTTTGCTGGCTATTGTGAGTACTCTCTGTATAACATTAACAATTCAGTACTCACAAATACTAACTACTTTTGAATAATGGTATGTGTGATATAGCTGTATATACCACTTTGACACCTCAGATCAAAGGAAACCACAGGGTTTGCCCTGACCACAGGGTGATATCTAGATATCGCCCTGTGGTTAGGGTGATATCATGATATAGCCCTGACCACAACTGCCTTTGATGCTGAGACAGCTACAAAGCATCAGTTCCCTTTGATTATTTATATAGAGATGCTTAAAGTTTTGCATTGTGGGTTTGAGTTAAACATGTTGGTTTAGTTAGAGGCATTGTTATGAAACAAAAAGAATTGAGTGAGTCAGCATTGCATAGTTCAGTTACAAGACATCACTAAATAATAATTTTTGCAATGTGGGGATTGTTTTTCTAGAGTACACTTCAACTGCATGAAAAGATGCCTCAAACATTCACAACCTTTATGTCTAAGTGTTTATTTTAGCACCTTAGGCTACTTTATTCATCCACAAAGTGGTTATTTGGTTTAAAATGGTATCACTACAACCAGTGAAACCCACAATCATTTCTTTTTTGTGCCCACAATTTAAACCCACAATTGATGGTTGCAAACCTCTGTATAAAAGTAAGGTGATTAATGCAGGTTTGTCTTCCTTCACTTATTAGGTGAGCATACCAGAGTGGTATATATTACTTATACCATGGCCACTCGGGATTTGCCTGATATACATGCCCGCGCCCTCGGGCATATATATCAGGCAAATCCCTTGTGGCCATGGTATAACTATTAAATATTTTACTGTAAATGAGGATAGTTTGGCAGGACTAATAATTGGTAAATTTGGAAAATCGAGAAAATTTGCCAATTTAGCTACTGGTATGGTATTTTCTGTGAGCATATTTGCCAAACTTTTATCCACCAACCTGCTTTACATGCTGATTCGCCAAACTTAAGTCACTATAAACTTTCATCTTTTATGAACATTATACATGGGCAGTTACAGTATATAACAGTATGATACACACTTCATTTTAAAGTACCCATGCATGCATGTAAATGTTCCTTACAGGCAATGTACATAACAAATCATGCAAACTTCACAGCCTTCATGGTGTCATGATCACTTCTTGATGTCATGTGAATTGGATTAAGTACTCAAGTACCAATATTACTATCTGAGCACCAAATCCTTAACAAATACTTGAGTACTAGCATTGGTTTCAGTCAGTCCTATTTTCTATGTTAAAATGCTGTAAGACTGATATAACGCTATTAAGACTGCTACATGAACTATAAAGAATGGGTTGTAACTGACAATATCTGATCTTGAATAAAATTTAGACATAACAGACTAATGCAGCATGAGTGGTTCAGAGGTACTTATAATTTCAATTCTAATTGGTGTAGCTAGGCATCATGCAAGGCAACGTGATTGTGTTTAAATTGTATGACCGTGTTGGATTATAGATGGTGTGACTTGCAAAGGTAGTACAAAGTATACAGGTAAAAAATTGTGAAGAATGTGACGTATGTGAAATTTGAAAAAGTTGGGTCACTGGCTCACTCTTTAATTTTTACAGCTGATTGCACATTGTGCATTGTGGACTACATCTGGCCTGCCTACAAAGGTTGTGTAGTCACACAAACAGTGTTAACAAATTTAACTTCTCAAAAGAAAGGGTAGCAAGTATTCTGTTGATATTTGTGTTCCATCAGAAAACTGAATGGAATATTTACCACATGCACATGTTCAAATACATGTGCAATCGACTTTATACTAACTGCCATTAGCTACATGCATGTACCGAAAATGCACACAAAGGGCAAGAATACAGCAAGAGGCAAGACAAGGGCTGAAAGAGGTATACACATCACAAGTATGATCAACCATGCTGTCAGTGGTGTTACTTTATTAGAATATGTTAGCATTCTTTTCATAACTGTACTGCATCTTTCACATATGTGACCCAGTCTGGAAAAACCGGTCTTATCGCCTATTTAAAAGTATTGAGAAACAACGGTTTTAAGTATTGAGTGTGTTGTAGTTTGCCAATGGTTGAAGCTATGTGTGCCAAATTTTCACATGTTTTACACCAATTCCTTACCTTCCAGAGCATCCACTGTGCAAGTAGCCAACAACTAAGTTTCCCACCATTTTAGATAGTTTTTAAACCGAGGTTGACTGTATCAGGCGAGCTGCAAAAGGGGTGGGAGGCAGGAAGATGGTGTTCAAAAATTGAAAAGGAAGGTGTAGGGATGAATTAGGCCAAGTTTTGGGCCATTCAGGTCTCAAAACTGGCTAAACTGAAAGGAAATTAGGCTGACCAGAGCTCCATTGAGGCCCCACACCGCAAGTATGGATCGCCACTGGGCTTGGGAAAAACAGCCAGCAAAACCAGACCACTCAAGTCTAGCTGATTTTGATAGTGGAATTAGATAGTTTATTCATGTAGCTTTGTGTCCTGGGTGAAAAATCGAATCTGCTGGCATGGGCGATAAGACCAGTTTTCTCAGACTGGGTCACATATCTGCCCTTACACTATATGGAATACACTTAGTACAGCACACTCTAGCACTTCGAACTTTCTATACAAAGTACAATACACATTAAAATGGCATAAAATGTTTGTGTATTTTCACAGTTAACAAATTTTTATTTTTATACATTGAAGAGAGTTCTTGAAAGTCAAACATTCATGCAATTTACAATATGTACTACAAGACTGATGAATAAACATTGAATGTAGCTACAAAAATATTAGGTTCATATGTGATATTTGATAGACACTAGTGAGCGATTTTACACCTACACATGCAGTTGATACTATCTGACTATTCACTTTACAAATAAAATATTTGATAAAAAGTACAGTAGTACCGTTTAGTAGGGTCCTCCTTAAGTGATGAAAATAATGCATGTACCTCTAAAAACCATTGTAGAAATATCACACATAACGAAAATCACTTTTCCAGAATAGCCTTAATCTAATAATTCCAGGTATATATACAGATATCAAATTTATACAAGTTGCCAAAACTTTATTTTTGGTCTGCCTGCCTGACCACAGTTGCAAGAGGCCAAACAAAGCAACATACAGTGGTCCCTCAATTATCTGAATTTTGATTATCCGAACTATGGAGGTGAGTATTTGTCTAAAAGTGTATGTTCTATTAGAGTATCTGTACAGGACTCTGTAATAAATGAATGGGATTCTATTATCTGAACTTTTCGATTATCTGAACATCCTCAGGGCCCAATGAGTTCGGATAATCGATAGACCACTTTATTGCCATCATTTCACATTACAATAACAAAGCATGTGTCCTTTCTGGTGTCCGCCTTCTACGCTTCACCATTCTTTTTATCTTCAATTACGTGGTCCTCTTCTTATTCATGCAAGGAAACCATACCAAGGCATTAAGTTCTCATATCAACACTTCCCTTAGAAGAGCATGCATAGCTAGATGCCACAAAACTATTTGAAATAATTAAGAGGGAGTAGATAAGTGTATAGTTGCACTTATAAAATGATTGGTTAGGACCATGCCCTCTTAACGATCAGAACACATTGCAATTGCCACACCCTCAATGAATAGGGCTTGGTGACCATGCTCCTTATTGATCTAATTGCAATCAGCTGGTATGAAACCATGCCCCTTTAATCTACTGTATATAGCTCAGTAGCACAATCAAGATACTCTAATAAAGCAGTAACAGCCACACATGTATATCACAGCTCTGATATAACCAAGTTAATAAACTAAGTTAATAATCTAATTTAAAAATAAAGTAGGGTTCCTGTAGAAATATGAATGATGGTAGCTAAGTAGGAAAATCCCTTACGTTGACATTGAACAGATGGTGGTAACATGCCAATGTAGGGGTTTTCCCCAATAGTTACCATCACTATTTATAGTCTCCATGTACAGTAGCTCATTTTATCTACTTCCTCAGGTGAAGCGTCCCAATTCCAGCCAAAACAACAAACACTGCTACCATCATTCATATATTCATATATCTTGTTTCATTACTTCTTATCGCTGGAGCCCCACTTCATTTTTAAATTCATAATTTTTAATAAATAACTACTGTAGTGGTGTTTCTACAGTCTCCATGTACAGTAGCTCATTTCATCTACTTCTTCAGGTGAAGTCCAATTCCAGTCAAAACAACAAACACAAGAAACCAAGAAAATGGAATTATCAATCCCATCCACACTGATAAGTGGTCCAGTCCCCAACCTGTAAATTAGAATCATAATGTTTTAATAGTCACAATAATGACAATAAATGTGATAAAGACACATATTACAGAATATGTACAACATATTACTAAATCTTTACCTCTCAATAAAATTGATCTAACTGCATCAGTAGGTACAGCCATTGGAAAACTATAAGAAGTATATCTCACCCAGTCAGGCAAGCTCCGTAGTGGCCACAATAAACCTTGAATGGAAACAGAATTAAGGCAAAGACATTATACAAATAACTATAAAAACTATTGACATACCAGCACTGAGTAGGACTGGGTAGAAGAGGGCAATAGCCAGTTCTAGAGCAAATGACTCTGAGTTTACATATGCAGATATCGCCAAACCTTTAAATATAATATTCATTTTAACATTGTGCAACTCCAAATAGCTATGCAATTTAAAATGCACGAATAAAACAGTAACATTCAAACGTTTGCTGGCTTTGTTTTGCTCAGTACTGTAATTTTTGGAAAATCTCCAACATTAAACACTACAATGATTATACACGTAATTTCATTGGCTAATAAATGTGACTAAGTCTGGGAAAACCAGCCATGTCAGCAGATTTGATTTTTCACCAAGAACAAAAGCTACATGAATAAACTATTGAATTTCAGAATCAAAACCAGCTAGACTTGAGTGGTCTGCTTTTACTGACTGCTTTTCCGAAGCCCAGTGGCAATCCGTACGTGCAATGTGGGGCCTTAATGGAGCTCTGGTCAGCCCTATGATGGCTGTATGTAGCTATACAGCTCTGTGTGGTGTTGAATAAAAAACTGTGCTGTAACTTTCCTTTCATTTAAGTCAGTTTTGATACATGAATGGCCCAGAACTTGGCCTAATTCATCCCTACGCCTTCCTCTTCAATTCTTTAAACAACCTTTTGCTCTCCCTCCGGGCCCCCTCCACCCACTCCTTTTGGAGCTTGCCTAATACAGTCAACCTCAGTTTAAAAACTATCTAAAATGGCGGGAAACTTAGTTGTTGGCTACTTGTACAGTGGATGCTCTGGAAGGTAAGAAATTGGTATACAATGTGTGAAAATTTGGTACACATAGCTTCAACCATTGGCGAGTTACAACACACCAAATGCTTAAAACCGGCATTTCTCAATACTTTTAAATAGGCAATAAGACTGGTTTTCCCAGACTGGGTCACAAATATGTAGCTAGAATTGCATATATGTTTCATTCTACAAATTGTCTGCACTGTTTGCTTCAATGTAGCTTTGTACATAACATGGTTTATGATCATTTTTATTTCAAGCTATATATCCTTCTGAGTGTTATTTAATCTTTGAAACTGTTTAGTCATCAAGCACATGACCTATCAGCCATGATTAATGGTGAGAAATAACACGAATCTAAGAAAGATTATGTTATTAATTATGAATGTGACAGTTGGAACAGTAAAACAATAGAATTATACAGCAACTATACAACAAAAAAATTACAGGTACATAAAGAATCAATCACATATCATGATTGAAATAGGCTACAACGATGGGACTGTTCACTATAAATGTGAACAGGCAAATCAATCAAGGTGTGGTACTTGCCCTACGTTCCTCCGTATGCACAAGTCATTCCAATAAAATGATGATGGTTAACTTTACTTCTACTGCATCGTAAACAAGTGCCCAAAACTCATGTTCCGTTAAATAGTGTACAAACATGAAGCAACAACAAAGACATGATTACTGTGCAAATCCAGTGGCATTTAGGCTTTACTGATTTGAGCCTTGTTTCACTGCATACCAAAGCAATTAAATGTACTGTAGCATACATACTTTTACCTACGTGTGCAGTGTATTTCAAGTGGTTGTTTTTATAATGAAATTAAATTTGCATACATGGTGGGTTTTTCCCAGCCTATCACAATATACTTATTCATTACTTACCAAATGCGAATCCTACCATTCCTTCAATAAGAAATATCACAAAGACAAGAACCATACTTCCCTCTTTGGGGACCTATTAAAAGGAGACAAATTATAAAATAAAAAAGTGTAGGCATACTGATGATATACAGTGCAGTATAGCCAAATATAATTCACAAGTAGCAAGAACTTATGTGTTATGTTTGAATAACAAATCATTACATGGCAATACACCAAGTGCTAAAGCCACAAGTACAATTGAGATTGAGGTTGAGTAATGAACAATTGCTTACAGCTTGGTACGACAATTTGAAATCATCTTATTACAGAGCTATATACATAGTATTACGTACATAGACAGGCAATTTAATTAAGCCAGATGGAAGATTGTACCAGCTACTAAAACCTGGTGGTTACAATTCCACTGCTTATAGGATTGTAAAATAGTGGTAAAATACAAGTAATTAAGAATCTATACTAAAACAGCCAAGCTGTAAAAAAAGGATGCAGTCATTAAAAGGCCAGGGTGAAAAAGGTTGTGAAATCAAAGGTGGTAGCCAGCGATGGTGCTAATATTACAGTATCATGTAGCAAAAGTTCAAATAGGGTAACTTGTTTCATAGCTGAATGATCTACAACTCTCCATGGTGTGACTTGTAATGTAGTTGAACTCACAATAGGTGAATTATTTGTAGTTGAACTCTCTAAAGAGTGACTTGTATCATAGCTGAACTCTCTACAGGGTGAACTTCATATTTGATTTTCACACTATGTATCTGTAACTAGCACATTAAAAATTATTAATCTAAAAATCCAAGCGATAAAAGGTAGTGAAACAAGAGATGAATGATGGTATTACAACACAGTTCTGTGGGAAAACCCCTACATTGGTATGTTATAACAATTATACTTTGTCCAATGCCAAAGTAGGGATTTTCGCACAGAGCTATGTTGAAATACCATCATTTATCTCTTGTTTCACTACCTTTTATCACTTGGATCCCTACTTCATTTTTAGATAATTTTTTAATGTACTAGTGTGTTTAGTTTTTCTATACAGCTAAATGATATTACATGTGACTGTTTTAGTAGAATATTGAAAATTGCTGTTGTATTAGGGTGACTGCTTTATTACAGTATCTCGAGCGGGCCTCAGCCAACTGGACTATACGCAATATTTAAGGGGCGTGGTCATGACATGCCTTGTTTTCACCATGCTACCAATAAGAAGTGTGTATTTAATGATCAATTGCTATTGTACAGCTAGATCATTAAGAGGCTTGTCCCTCGATCGTTATTGGTCCAGCTGTACTAGATCATAAAAAGACGTGTCACTCGATCATGCTAGTTCGTAAAGGTCCTATTGTGCAGGTACAGTGTCTACCAACTGTCTACCGGTAATGTATCAGTATGAGAGCTTTAAATAAATTTGTGGCAAGTAAGTGTTGATACAGAAAATTAATGCCTCGATACGGTTCCTAGCATGAAGAAGAAGACTACAAGCAGATTGAAGATAAAGGAAATACAAGGCGCACTTGTCGGAACCCCAAAAGGAACATGCCACTGGTGTGTTTGTTATTGTGCCAAAAATGGTGGTCATACGATGCGCGTTTAGCCTCTAGCCTTGCTACTGTGGTCAGGCTGCAGCTGGCAGGCAGGCAGGCAGGCAGGCAGGCAGGCAGGCAGGCAGGCAGGCAGGCAGGCAGGCAGGCAGGCAGGCAGGCAGGCAGGCAGGCAGGCAGGCAGGCAGGCAGGCAGGCAGGCAGGCAGGCAGGCAGGCAGGCAGGCAGGCAGGCAGGCAGGCAGGCAGACCAAAAATTGAGTTTGGGCAATCTTTTTAAATTCAATATTAGGGCTTATATATGGGTTTAATACTATATCCGACTTTAGATACACTAAGACTCTTCCATAAAGGTACTTTTTGCCCCTTAAGATGTTTCTAGGGTGGTTTTTAGAGGCAGCACTTTGGCGATTGAGGTGATCCTTACTGCTGTTTGATAACACAGAAGCTACTTTTAATTCTTCTAAACCACTGAAAAGCCTTTCTGTGATGATTAGTCCAAATGCATACTAGTTTTCAGCTCATTCCCCTAAGCAATTTGCCAGGTACGTAGGTATAATAACTAATGGTCTTTTTTATTCATGAAATTAGATCACACAATTGCTACATACGTTTGGTTTTGCATTATATCTTGGGCAGGCACAACTTCACCGTAAAATTCATTGCATTCGGATACAGCATCATGAAACTATGTATATGTGAAAATTGTGTTTTCTTTCTTCCTGTCAATATATTGTGGACATTTAATCCCTAATTCAGTCTATACCCATGACTGAATTAGGGATCAAATGTCCACTAGTTTATCTGCAGGTGTAGGAGACCTCCTTTGTTTCCCTACTTTTTTCTATCCATGGTGTGACACACACACTTCTTGGGCAGCATGACACACAACTGTATCTTGATAGAGGTACACTTTAGAGGTACTTCACTACAACAAAGCATATAAGCCAATACAGCAGGGTTAAAGGGGTAGGTATAAACAGTGGACCCGGGGACCAAGGACCCAGGACCAGGGGACCCACGAGGATCCAAGTTTTTTTTGGAATTCTATATACTTCATAATATTCTATACTTGTACTAGGTACCTCTGCAAGTAGTCTTGCATGGCCAATCCACTTTTCCTTGTCATGGTGTCTACCACGATGTTTATACCATAGATTTTATACCAATTAGAAATTAATAATAAGTGTCTCTGAAAAAGCATCTAAAGCTGACAGCATTTATTAGCCACTCGCCTGCTGCACAATGAACATACTAGTCTATTATGTCGCCTAGCTACAGTACTAAAGTTTAGAAATATTGTGCAAAAAATTATTCCAGGGATATAGTACTAAGCCTCGTAGCTGGAAAGTTTCAGCCTGGGAACTCTACAACCAGACAATGGTGCATTTTCACAATGTTTCTAAACTTTAGTAGCTAGGCAACATAATAGACTAGTATGCTCATTGTGAAGCAGGCAAGTGGCCTATAAATGCAGTCCTCGATGCAGTCAGCTTCAGACACTATTTCAGAGGTGCTTATAATTTCTAATCGGTATAAACATCGTGTGAGACACCGTGATGGGGAAAAAGTGGATTGGCCATGCAAGACTACTTGCACAGGTATCTAGTACAAGTATAGAATATTGTGAAGTGTATAAAACTCCAAAAAAATCTGGATCTTCATGGGTCCTCAGGTCCCGGGTCCTTGGTCCCCGGGTCCACTGTTTATACCTACTCCTGGGTTAAAGTTGATTGTCTTTGGTGGTTTATACCAGAAAACACACACAAATTTTTCAAGAGTACAATTACAGTTCCTTACAGTAACTTACATCAAAACCATAATGTACAGTGAAAAATGATGGCGTCATTTGAAAAATCAGCAAAATAAAGAACGCTATGATTTGAGCAAAGACGATTTCCATAGCACTGACTCCTATAACAGAATAAAGAAAATGATAAATTGTTTACTGACAGTAATATGACAAGAAACATATTTTGTTTTAGTCTAAACTGCTGAGTTTTCTAATGCATAAAATAATACTACAATAGACTCATACAATACAAACAGTCACAGTTAAAATAGCTTGGACCAGCTATGATGAGGAAAAAGCTGTACAACAGTACACAATATTTCGTGAACAAAAGTCATGAGACTATATACAGCACAAGCAGACCACTTAAATAAACCAATTAACAGCCTAGTCTTCTAAAATTCCTTAGCTTGAATGTACATACAGACTACAGATGTGAAATAGGACAATAATGAATAACTATATGGTATGACGAGACACATTCCAAGACTGCGACACAGACACAAGCATGCACACAGACCAGTGGCGTATCTAGACATTTTACTTTACCTGGGCACTGGGTGGGAACGCCACTCAGCCAAGCAACACACATACACATGCCCATCTTCATATGGACATCAATATTGCGTCTAAAATATGTTGTGCATCACTATCTATGTGCTATACCTACATTAACTGCATGCAGGATAACTAATATTACCCTACTTGATACAAACGCTAGCTACTATCGTCTTCTTCATACACAGTACGCTGGAGGAAACTTTGAAGTTTCACACAGCCACAGCTCAAAATGTCTCAAAAGTTTCTTTTGTCTGTTCACATCTGAATTTTGACTACATCTTCGTCTTGAATTGGCACTATTCACCACACATTCATTTGGTCTCTGTCACGATGCTGCAGTTGGTAGTCATGTGATCTTCCTTCTATTAAGTGCCTTACATTGGCAATACCACAATCGAAACCAATGCAAGATCGCCTTTCTCCTCTGCACTACCTCTGGAAAGAAAGGCTTGAGTTGACATGGATTAGAGCTACGTAAGTTGTGCTAGTTATTCTTTACAATCATTATTGCTATAAATGGTTATTCAACATTGATGTTGAATAGCATTTACCTGGGCATGATTCAAATTAACTAGGGCCCAGGCCCGGGTAGGCCCAGGCCCGGGTAGGCCCAGGCCCGGGTAGGCCCGGGTGTAGATACGCCACTGACACAGACACACGAATGCATGCACATACACTACACCACATACACGCACATACACACACAAAATCAAAGCCTTTGGCTACCAAGCTAGTATAGTCATGTCTACCCACTGGGACATCCTCCTGGGGCAGGACTAGTAACTTGCAGGAGGTTGTACCATGTCCCACAGGTGAAGGTGTGGGAACCCGAAATCCCACCTGAACTTTTACCCACCGTGTGAGAAATGGACAGTTGCCATTTGCTTCCCCAGTAAACACCTGATAGACAGGCTGCTTCCCCAGTTGACACCAGGACACTAGGTCCCCATTTAAACAGCTGGGTATAGACTGGAGCAATGTGAGTAAAGTTACTTCCACAAGGAAACAGCAACAATAGCAACTAGGCAAAACTGGGCATCAAACTTGGAAAATTAACCGGCATCAAACACACACATGCACACAAACACACATACATGCATGCACACACACCTGCTACCCATGTGCGGTCTATGACACCTTCCTTGCGTTCTGTGATAAGCTGACTTGCAGTTAAAGTGATAGACAAAGTAATAAACATGCTAGAACAAACAGACACACAATTAAATGGATAAGTTATTGTTCTACTACACTGTACTTACGCTCCTACAGCACCTGCGAAAACAGTATCAGAATATTTCAGGCTTTCTTTGCCGTAAACATACTTGGAAATCTACAGGAAATTAGAAAGAAAATAAGTGCAATTGTGCATTTAGTCAGCTCAAATTCTATATGTATACATTGGTTGGAGTGTTTAATTGATATATGTACATGCTCCACACAAGAAAAGTTTATGTTGACAATATTTCAATTTTGCTTACAATTTGCAATAAAAATAATTATATAGTTCTAAAAGTTAAGGCTATGCTAAGCGGTATAATATGAGCATAACCAAGTTGTAGCAATGAACCAAATCCAAAACTCTGAAAACACGTGTTGATTGCTTTAGTCCAATTTGCTTATTTGCAATAATTGAATCTTGGAGGATGAAAATCAAAAAGGTGTGACAGCACTTAGAACCAAACCTGATCATGGAAAGTGGGAAATATCCACTCATAATTATAAGTGTCATGTCAAGTAATTCTGTGGTCTCTATATAGACGCCATAGACTGCATGTTGCTGGAGATCAAGTCACCACTGGTCTCACAGGTCCCTAGTGGCACATGGTGCAGAGGACAGACATTTATTGGAACCTGAATGCCACACATGAGTTTATTGCTATGGTATAAAACAGTGGTCATTATATAAAAATCATTTAGCGATTGTTCATCACAGAATATAGTTAATACAATCAACTAGTCAAAATTTTGCGACTACCCCTCAGTCCTGCTAAAACTCTAAAAATATAAAGCTGCATGTCACTCCATATAATGAGTCATATCTTTGAACTGGTTGGACTTCAAAGATATGACAAATTATTTTCCCATTATTTTTTCCAGGCAACATGCTAGTTAACCCCGAGCAGTGTCCTTGAACGCCCACACTAAAGTGGTATCACACCCCCGGGGTGCAATCACCACTTACCATGTATTTAGTATGTGTACATACAAAATAGACATGACTATATAATGTTTTCCTAGCTATACACACCACCCTTCCACCGCACCTAGTTCTATTGCCTACTTTTTCCTAGTTCTAACCACAATAACATATAGTATATACACTTACATTAAACAGTGGGTGGCTGATATACTCAGGGATACTCAGGTTCCTTCCAACAATTTTCATTACTGACTACATAAGAAACAAGTTTTTAAAACAATGTTAATGTGTACACATTTTGTCTATGTTTGTCTGTACAAACGTTTGCCTTTGTACGTGTGTGTGTGCATGTGTGTGTGTGTGTGTGTGTGTGTGTGTGTGTGTGTAACCATGGCAGGAGTTCTTATAGAATATGTAGAGATTTTTTACGTATGGACCAAGTGTGCGAATAGTGTGGTATATCAATACTGTACTTCTAGTTTAAAAGTTGTACTTATATTACAGGTTTTCAGCATCAAAAGTAAAGCCGTTATTCATTTTTAAAAATCATTTTATGCAAGCCTCTCACTATATAATTATAGTTTAGTCGTCCAGTGTATTTCAATCACCACCGATACACAATCTACTCATCTGTCCCTCTAGCTAGCTGTTAGTTATAGTACAGTAGTGAATAGAGTGACTAAGTATCACAAAGTTTCAACAAATTTCTGTTGTATTTCTACAGGACACATTCCGTGAAATACTACAACACACATACACACATGTTTGCACATAGCCTAAGCAAATGCACACACTACACTGTATGTACCTCATATGCCTTGGTCAAGGTTAAGTTCACAGTGGAATAAATCTCTTGGTCTATATTGGGAAGAAAAAAAACAACACATGTACAGTGAAGTCTACCAATGACTATAGTGATGTACAATATCACAATGATTATCAAGACACATTCTCCCTATAATGAATGATACAAATTTTCTAATATCATGATTCATGATACTTGTGATACAATCAGAGTGTAATAGCAACTTTACAAAAAAATCTTATTGCAAATTATTAATAAAATAATATTACAAATGTGACAGGATTCGTGATAAAGTACTTTGTACAAAGGTATCTATTGGAAGAACACCACTATACCACTTGAAATTAGTGTTTCACTGCACCACTAGAGCTGGTAGAATAAGGATGGTGAGTGAGCAACCTATGTATGCAACTTTAGTAAGCAAGAAAGATAAGTGAAGCTGCCAGGCTTAGTATGAGGCCAGTAGAGGTTATCTACAGTATATCCACTCAGACTGTTTATTACAGTCTCAGAAAGCATCCAACCAATTGCTGCTGTCTGGCCAACTCCATATGAGCTGACACCTTTTGTAAATCTAATCACAAATATTTGGTCTTAATTCGTAGTGGTAAATCCATGCAAAAACATCTTTGCTGTAAAAAAGAGTGCATCCAAAGAACTACAAGTAACTGTAATAACTGCAACTAAAAATGGCGGTCAAATGACTTGTTAAAGGTATTGATTGAGAAAGTAGCAAGACTGAATACAAAACATCAGTCAGTGCAAAATTCTCCAATCTTGGCATTTACATTCTTTCTTGGCCACACCAGATATCAGATCTTTTAGTTGCAGTTATTACAGTTACTTGCAGTTTCTTGGACGCACCCTTTTTTACAGCAAAGATGCCAATTTTATTTAATTTTATAAACAAATTTACTGGAATATACAGTAAATGGGCCATGCTGGCACTGGCTATTCACATTTGCTGCCATTCTCACAAATCTCTAAAGCCCCACATACAACTTATAAACCTCTATCATGCTCCATAGCTTGCTGTGACCTCAAATCTTTTGCTCACTGAAATGGTCTCGGTGTTTATACGATAGGTGCAGATTTTCCATGAAGTGTGTCCACATTTTGTACATTCTATTTAGTGTCCACTTATTTACAGATATCTTTCTTAGCAAGGGGTCAGCAATGAGGAGTAAATCTCATAGGCCATTAAAGATAATTTGTAAATCTAAAAAATTAGATCTCCACGTAAATCTTGTAGATTATTTTTTGCTTATGGCAGACCTCTCATTTCTTAGTAGTGTGGGGATGTGTGATGTCAATATTACAAGTTGGCTGGTATATTTATTTAAAGTGTCAGGGATGTAGCCAGGATTCTTGAAGGGGGTTCCAACAGCAATATTGAGTTACCAGAAGCAGGAGTCTGGGGGGCGAGAGACTTTCAATAGTTTAATGAATCAAAACTCAGCAAATTGCTATATTTTATGCAAAAAGTACACATAAGTGCACATATAGTAATCTGTAAGTGATAGTTATCTCACCATAAATCCACTGATACAAACATCATGGCTTACAATCAAAACATTATAACTATACAAATATGCATAGCACGAATTCATTTTGCATGACAAGTGATAAATTTCTGGAGTCCTATATCTTTATACACTGCACACCAAAGCTACAGCAGTATAAGGTCATGCTCAGTTTTGCATTTAATGTTAGAATGTTTGAAAAATTTCATACAGATATGGATTTTACATGCATGTTCTATTAGAGTATACCTGACTGCTCTATTAGAGTATATACCTGACTGCTCTATTAGAGTATATCAATCTTTTTAACAAATTTTGAAGAGGGCTCATGTTACCTCTGTAAATCCTTCCCTGAGAGATGAATGCAAGTTTTATCAATTGTTGTGCTGTGTCATTACACTATATCACTCACTCATTTTGTCATGCCACACTAAATGGTGTGTAACATGTTAGGGTCCTGCTTGCAGAAAGTCTAAATTTTACAGGGGGGGTTCCTGAACCCCTTAGAATCCCACGCCCTTGCCACTTGTTTTCTTGACAGGTCCAGTACAATTCAGACATTAGCTAGCTATTGGGGGAAGGTGTCTTTCGTAAAAACCAAATACACTTGGTGGCTTAATTGCCACTTACAGCACAGGTTGTTTGTAAAGGAACCACACTTTAAAAGAGATCACTAACTGGTACGCATGTGCACATGCACTATTTTACACACTCACATGCATATGTTGTACACGAGCACGAGACATGCACACAACATGTGTACGCAACATAATTGGTTGTGTTAATTTCATATTGTTTCCCTTAAATCCAGGTATGGACCCGGAGTAGAGGAGAGAGTGATAGTGGTGGATTTTTCCTGGAATTCCCTTACCGCCACCCCCAGCACTGGCTGTCAAGTAGTGGCTGTGTCAATAGTATTCCATAAATGCCAACTATTCAGTAGTAATTATGATAGAAGTAACACAAGCCGAAATCTCCCATGCTTAACATAAGGGTGTGACAAGAAAACTATGAAAACAAAGGTGATAAAAAATATTAGAGGCATATACGTACTAAAATTTAAAATTAAAATTAAATTAGGCACATCTCTAACAAGAATAATTGTGTAATTCATGGCTAAAATTTCAAAACCATCCGTACACGTAAATAACGCACAGTAGTCACCTCGCATGTTTAATCGTGGAATAATCTTTGTATTTTCTTGGTTGCATGCCTCACTACCGTGAGTCTTGATATTGGTTAGAGATTACTATGTTATACATATACTGCTGTTTTTTAAAGTGAATTATGTCACTGATTTAAGCACAAACATTTTATAGCTGCATGTTGATTTATATATGTTAACTTATTGTATCATGATAAACATGAGTCAGTTTTGTCACTTTTATGAATGTTTCAAAGATCAGTTAGTTAGTATATTGTTATTAAGTATTAGCAACAGGAAAAGAAGAAATCATTAGGATTGTTTCTGATCACTTTGTGAGTGCATTTTTTAAAGTTAGTAATTCTACTATGTACAATTAAGCAGGTGATTTCTTTTGTTGATAACATACTGAATACTGGTGATACCATGTACTGAATGATTTATAGCAAATACATAACTGGTAAAATTTGGTACATAAGGTAATAATTATAAACAGATGTGGGCATGTTCACAAGTGTCGTGACAATTCAAATTTATGACTCACTGACAACATCCATTGACACTTGGATTGTAGCATTATCCAGTTGTTCTTCTAAAGATAACAATATAATTATATTAAATTAAGTATACGTTATACCATGCCCATGAGGGATTTCCCTAAGCCCAAACCCAAGGGCCACGTCCAAGAAGGGTGTGAGCAGATATCAGGTTACAGAAATGTAAACAATCTACATAAGTATATCAAAAGGGGATGGCCATCAATAAAAAAACCAAGGGAAAGAGTTGTGACATCAAAGGTGGTGGCCAACAAAAGGCTGTTGAGTCTATAAGCATCTCTATATTAATGATGGAATAGAAATTTTAAATTTCAGTATTTTAAGGTGGTGGTCAAGTAGTCGCCTGTGGTTTTCATGGTTGAAGAGTTGCAAGCTTGCAGAGATATAACTTATAACTTTAAGCCAGCCAAGCCAAGCAATGTGCCGCAGTTGATTGTGCTAACAGAGAGCTGAAAGCAATCTCAAGTATACCACTAAAAAATTTCTTATGTTCTGAAGCACTAGCTACCATGATGGGCCAGGGTGTCTTGCATTTCTAGAATAGCTCTCACAAATTCATCGTCTGGGGATATATCCCTATAGCCACGAGTGCAATTAGTGATGGTAAAAGTGCTGGTCATTGTCAAAGCAAAACATTAATTATGTTACACACTGTGAAATTTTCATGGATCTTATTTTCACAGTTGCTGTGTCTGTCAATCGTGAAATTTGTGAAAATTACATACCATGAAAATTTCTGTGCGTATAGTAGTATGTTTCTGTGAGAGTTTCTATTCTACAAGAGCTTGTACTGAGGGATTGTTCTCTACATAATTAAACTGGTTACAGACCTACAGTATCACAAGGTGCTGGGATGTGTACCACACTCACACACTAGGCTATTGTAAGCTTTGAAAGTGAATGAATAAAATTCTGCGAGTGGGTCTCTAAAAATCATGAAAAACATTCACTTTGTCTATGTACGTATGTCATAGCAATCATTAGAAATTGATGCCCATTTATAAAGATACGTAATCATACTGAAGCTTACTATCTCAGCATGTGAGGACTAATTAAACCAACTAAGCAAGAAGCTGCATTAAAGCAAAAATTTATACATAAATTTCTTTTGATGGCTGGTCCAAGAAGGTGTTATCTAGAATAGAAACCTGTTGTTAATTACAACACACAAAGAGTCCCAGCTCTATCCAATTGGATACACAAGTCACAGTTGAGACCTCACCGGTAATATCAACAGGAAATAGCTTTAACATCTTAAAGCACACATCAACTGTCCTGCATGGATAACAAAGTATTATATGTGATTACATTATGGAAAACTGAGTACCTTATCACAAAGTACACAAGAAGATAAACACTATTCATTTATGAAGATGAAACTAGAGGTGGGTTTGGGGAGTTGCTTGGTGTATACTAAATCATCCTCAATTGAAAAACGTTTACTATATGCTAGCTACAAAACTCACAAGTGTAATTGTGTTTTAAGCAATGAAAATGGAAGGAGCAAGGGAAGGCTTAAATTCTTCCAAGAATTAATCAGAGGTGGCCAAACTATATTCAGGACTTGTGGTTTAAATTAGGGTGGTTAAATACAAATATTCTAATTGAACATTTCAAGGATTTCGCAAAAGTTCTGCTAGACCACAAGGAAAAGACCAATGCATGGGCTGAAATACTTCTTCTTCTGCACTGTGATCTCACCATTATTCGATAGTATAACTTTATACTTTTTCCATGCACCAATTCATAAAACTAGCTACACTTATTTCATGTGTAGTTGACTTTACAAGGAAGCGCCAAGCCCATAACATCATCTGTCATCACTCTATTGCCCTCCCAAGGTCAGATGGAAGCAACAGTCACACCGTGACAGATAATATGTCTATACAAATGTAACCAGATAAGGCAAGTTTGAGTTAATGTAAAAAATATTAGTCAGATAGCCCCTGTGTAGTGTGACCAACTTGTCTTTTGCGTGTTTTTTAGTTGAAAAACTGGTGAGTTAATTCACATACATTATTACATTACACAAGAGACACACAGTGAAAGTTGATCAGCTTCAATATTGAGATTTTTGACCAGAATATAGAGATTATTTTATGACTTTTTAGACAGTCAACTTATTGTTACGCATATTCCTGGTCTCCCATAACCGCCCTATAGATCGCAACAGTCAAGTGCATTTTAATAATAATCTCCTGCCTGCATCAGTTTATGCTGCATCTAGGGATGGGAAATAAGTAATGATGGCCCAACCAAGTCATTATACAGTGACTTTGTTTCACTGTACCAATATGAGATTAAAGTAACACATTACCAACGATATTACTTTTGAAAATAGTTGTCTGTATAGTTTACAGGAATCAGCACATATGCGACAGCTTTTCCATCTTCCACTTTTTTCATTCCTTCTTGAGGGTCACTTGCAAACTCCTATGAATAAATTAATACTAGAGAAACTTTCGAAGATATAAATATCCATACCAAATCTATCGTGTCTCTATCAATATGATTAATAAATAGTTCACCAAGGGGACGTGGAAATAAAGCTACACAAATTAAGCAAAAAACATATTTGTGTACACTATGGTATGGTAGTACTGTATAGTAGGGATAGTGAAAATTAGTGTTTTCCTGCCAAAAACATTTATTGAAAACTTAAAACAAGCCTCACAACACCTTGGTGCTTTTTAATTGGCACCTGAAGAAAACAACAGAAATATGATACAGTGGAACCTATCTATAATGGTCACCTTGGGACCAGATATATCTGGCCTTTATATACAGGTGGCTGTTATAGAGAAAACCTGTATAAGGTGGTCAGCAGCATTTTAGTGGCTATGGCTGTTATATGTGTGATTATTATTAAGAGGCTCGCGCCAACCGCAATACAGTAATATTTTAGTACAGACAGGACAAGGTGAGCTTGTTATGAATGTTGGTTATAGCTATTGAAGCATTGAAGCCTGACAGATTATATAGTATTCATTGAAAGGCAGGAAGTGTGATAATTGAGCATTAATTGAGCATTAATTGAAACGGTGCCATGGTGCCAGACAGTTGGCTTAACAAGCCACCATAAAAGGTAGCGACCGCTATATGAAGGAGAAAGTTATGTATACAGTGATTCATAGGCGAATTCTTGGTTGGCCGTTATACGCGTTAGACAGGTGACCGCTTAATGCAGACAATAATGCATACATTTGTATGGGAAAATATTTGGGACCTCGTGTCCATGGCCGTTATGCAAAGGTGACCGCTTAATCCAGGTGACCGTAACACAGGTTCCACTGTACTTAAGATAGGGTGATGTTCCAACCTTTGTTGAGCCACAAGTTCTTATATAGACAACAGTGATAGCCTGGGATGTTGTGCTCAATAGCTAAAACATGGTGGGTAGAAATACGCATCCATGCATTGCCGAAATGATTACTTTACTGATCATAGGTTAGTAACTACCAACTAGTCAAAACTTAACAATTACATTGAGCCTACTGACATGTAAACCAAAACCCACAATTAGATGTTGAACTGGTTGGGCATCAAAGCCATGAACAAACTGCGTTCCCATGATATTGCCCGGGCAATATGCGAGTTAAAGTTAAGTTAAACCCTGAGCAGTGCCTTTGAATGCCCACGGGGTATATATTTTGTTGAAGCTGATAGAGTATTTAAAAAGTATCATGATTTCAATACAGGTTATCTTGTGTCCTACAGAACACAGAAATAGTTTGCAAAATAATTACACTGTAAGAGCTGCTTCAGATATTTAAAACACAGAATTTGATGGCTTCTCTTTACAAACCATAAGTATATTAAAGGTAATGATGCCAACACTACAAAAAACAAGGTGCTTCCTTTAAACTCAAAGGGATACACGATTCCTGGTAACCTATGAGGCCTGCTACACTGTTTTTCAATTGTTAAACACCTGTAAAGCTCAATGGGAAGGTTGTTCACAAAATTAATGTAGAAAGTCTCTACACTCATATTTCAAACCAATGACAACTCAGAGCAAAGCTTACTTGCGTGGAAGTTTAAAACAGGCTTCAGTTAGTCCTTAATTTTAACATACTGGCTGCTTTTACCCTTTAGTGGTCTGGCTCATGTTGGCGCGTATGGTCAAACATAGGTAGATAGATATGTATGTAGGAATACACATATTTTTACAGAAAATATTTCAGAAAAGCATTGAAAGTGATAAAAGTAACAATACTATTACAAGTTTATTAACATCAATATCGGTGCAGTTAATTGTATTTTTTGTAAGCTATCACATCCTTTTAACACCATTTTTGAAGGCTGAATTCTTTCAATGGCTTAGATATAGTACATACACACATGCTCATAGTTCAGGTACATACATAGGATGCTCTGTGTGTGTACCTGAACTCATCCATGTATGTATGTGTACTATAAAGCATTAATATATAAATAAATATTTTGAATTAAAAATATATCATTTACTTTGTGAAATTGAACAAAGAAAGACCCTAGTGGTTTACATGCAAGTTCTACAAGAAAAAAATAGGTGGTACAGCTGGTCCAGTAAGTGTAACAATAAATCAAATCATGATTTCTCAAATACTATCAAGGCATTTTCTTATGGAATAGAAATCCAATTGAAGATCAAAGCAAACTAAATATGTACAAGTACACAACCAAGATACTCTAATAGAGTAGCCATGTATTCATGCGTATATACAGGAATTGATGAAGTTGTACCTATTAAACGGAAAATATACTGCACATAAAGTTAAACATACAATAGTAAGTCCTAAGACCAGCTTTGGACTTGAATGTGGTAGTTACGAAAATTAGACAAATATCTAACGTATTGCAACATAGACCTTCAAAATTTGATTTATTTATGCATTGCAAAATGAATATGACAAGTATTGAAAGCATATACGTATCTCAGTGACTTTTACTACAGGAGTCTCAGCCTGATGGAATTCTACTGCAATAATATGTCATCATTTACATCAGGTGCATAATCAAATTATTAACACAAAACTTGATATATACATATAATTGCCCAACACACAAGCACAATGGCCTTATTCTAAAGTAAAGCCTTTATACTGTGTTGAAAGGTTTGGAAAGGGGGATGGGTTCACCAGGATAGTAGTAGATATCCCCCTAGAAACTAAAAGTATTTATATGCTTCAAGGCTGAAATATTTGATGTGCACTGTTGGTGTGTATTGATAAAGGACCATGCATGTGCACTTAAATTTGTAAAACATTCCTAGCCAACAAAATGTGTTCATGGGATGGTACTGCAGATGCTAGTGTCCATACTCAGCAATAACTGCAGTAGATTCTTAATAGTATTATATACGGTGACTGTTCTATTAGAGTATTTGACTGACTGCTCTATTAAAGTATCTCAGTTTTGGATAAATTTTTGTGGGGGGAGCATGTGCTTCCCCTTGGATCCACCACTGTTGTTTTGAGACTACATCAATTGGAGATACAGAATGGGAAGTGTATACAGTGTTGCATACTTGCAAGAACTGTCATATGTTTGCTAATATACCCTAATACAACAGTTACTGTTACTTTACACACAGTAAGGAGATAGCATTGCACACAGGTGTGATGTCTTTGTTGCAACTTCAATTGCAGTACAATACAGTGGCAGTCATATTTTAACACTATAAGCAATATGGGAGTATTACTCTATAAGCAATATGGGAATATTACACTATAAGTGCATAACAATACTGTGGATTACTTGGTTGATTTGTATCTAGATTGGTGATGTAAACCTTGATGTCTTCTATGTCACCTCCATAGCTTAGACAAAATACAGATAATTGTATCAGTGAACTGACCAGAACAAAAAACAGCAAGCTATAAGAAATATGCAATACACTTGTAATATTAGTGTAGCTACCTACTCATCAAAACACATGACAGTGTGTCGTGCGGCTAAGTTCAGCCTGCAACAGAAGAGTGTGTATTTTATCGGAACCATTTTCAAGCATCTGTACCTTAAAAAAAATTAACCATTTTTGTTATGCAAACTCCCTTGGGGTAAAGCACCTCATATTCCAAACTTTAGCTGAATTTGCCTAGCCATCAAGTGCCCTCAAGGTTTGTCTTATTTTCTTCATATTTTTCACTGTCTTTTTGCACCACTTAGAAAACTTGTTGTGTTATAGTCAATTATTTACTTCTAATATGGAAGGCAATAAGAGCATTTTACAGTGCATTTTCAGTCTAATTTTCATACAGATTAAAAACACAATAGATATAAGGGATTTTGAAAAATTACAAATGCGATTTTTTTTGTCATGCCTATAGGGTTGTATATAATCACTGGACTGGACTACTGGACTCATTTATTATTTTTTGGCACATGTTTGGGCAACTGGTTGTAGCTATTGCTACACTGAATGTAAAATATGCAGGTGAACCTGGCACTGTCTGTTAATTATCTTAGGATTGTGTACAATTCTCGCTCTTGGCATAATCTCTATTGTATGCTTATCATTTGTCTTATCATGAAGTACAAACAATACAGTACTTGTGCATGTAGTGTTGTAGTAACCATGTATCCTACAAGTTATAGTCATGGAGTCAGCTAAATTAAGTGGTGACAGTTAACTGTCTTGCTATTCCATAGCTGATACAAAGATTCTATAGATTTTGCATGACAGCAATAACAAGTGAAATCATGTGAACAAGATTTCAACCAATCAAATTGATTCATTTTGACCTTTAAACTATAATTACCACATGTGACTTCTGTTTTAGATTTGTTGACGTACAATAACTATTAGAACCTCTGTACATAGCTGAAGCTGGGCAATGTTGACAAGTTTGGCATGATCACACCTTTCTTTTGTTTGTGTATGTGTGTTTCTTTATGTGTGGGGGAGAGGTTTAGCTACATGAGACTAGCATACTTATAACCAGTTGCCCAAATATTTGGTTAAAAAGGGAAAACACCTGAGTCCAGTAGTCCAGTCCACTAGTCCATTGTATACAGTAACCATCATAGTGCAAACCTTTTCTGGTTTGTAAGTAATTGGGATAGTGGCTATGTAGTTTAACAAAACAAACAAACAAACGAACAAACAAACAAAAAACCATAACAAACACATAATCGAGTTTCGTTAATAGAAAGGTATTACTCACCATGTCTACCAGGCAAAAAACTTAAAGGAATGAACTGAAAATAATTTTATAGGTAGATTAATTATTTAGAAAGACTTTTCAGTGGCTTAATCAGAGTTATACTACGAAAACCAACCAAGTGTAACAAGTGCGTGATCAAGATTCTCTAATAGTGCAGTCACCCTATTAGAGTGTTCAGCTCCTTAATAAGTCACTCAATTAGAGTATTCAGCTACAATCAAGTCACCATGTAGAGAGTACAGCAATATAACATGTCACCCTGTAGAGAGTCCAGATAAAAATGTGACCATCTCGGCAAAAACCCGACTTGTTTGCACAACTTCTGAATTTTTAATTTTCTCAGCATTATCTACAGTGTCCGAGGAATGGATCACCAAAGTTTCAGCTTATTGTGGTGAGTATTTATGGAATTATAGTGCTAGACAGTAGGAAGAACAAGAAAATCACTTTTACAGCAACTATACTGAAAATAAACTACAGGCGCTTATACTCGCTGCCATAACTTCTGTTTGCATTGGTCTACAGTGTCGGAATTCAGCCTAAAATGTTCACCATGGATTAGCAAATCAACCAAGGTATAGTTTTAGCCCTGTAGTCACTTACGCATATCAGTATGAAGGCAGTTTAGTTGAAGAACCTGTTTAAGTCACAAACTAACGCACAAAGAATCTAAATCAAACTAATCAAATCATTATTTCTTGTCTTCAGAGAACTTTGTTCTATATTTCTGCCAGACCCTTAGCACATTTACTTTTTGTATGTACTGCACTGTATGTGCATGACTTGCTTCTAATAAGATGGTGTATAGTTTTAATCAATTTGAGTCTTCCTTCTCTGAGTAATGGCCCAATAAAACTTTATAAGTTGAGATTGAGTGGATTATTCTTCGTAGCATGCGTAATTTTATGATTATTTTTAAAATTTGATTTTCTCAAAACACATGCTTGTGCAAACAAGTCGGGTTTTTGTTGAGACGGTCACAAATAAGTCACTCTGTAGAGAGTCCAGCTACACACCACATCACCCTGTAGAGATGTTACAATTACGTCATGGCTCTTCAACTACAAACAAATCGTCCTGTAGAGTTCAGCTACATTACAAATCAACCTATAGAGAGTTTGTGTGAAAATTTTATTCATAAGAACAAAATAGCTATAGACTACAAATAAAAATCTGCATTCAATCTCATTCTTGTAGTAACAAAAAAGACAAGTAAAAAGGAAGCTAAAACTTTGGGGATAGCAATGACAAAAACAAGTGACATCCCAAAACAGCAAAAAAAGGTGCAGCCCCAAAAAAGCCAGGATAAAAAGTTATGAAGTCAAAAGTGATGACCTTGATTTCATTATCTCTTTTCACCCTGTTTTTTTGGGAGAAATGTCTTGTTTCACAGCTCAGCTGTTTTGGTATAGATAAACTAATATACACACACACTGCACAAACACAAACTCACAGGGGTTCACGTATGAACCTCATAAACTGTTTCCAAACAAGTGCTGCTAAGTTAAACACCTTGGGAGGACTTGGAAAGCTACATCTAGGAACTGTAGTAAACCAAACAATACTATCAAGAACATATACAACAAGTATTGTACATATGTGACATAAACCCAACATAATTACAGTACTTTACATTGCAATAATTTTCATATGCCATCCAATACTCTCAGTTACTATTGTTTATACTTACAACAGTTTTCAAGCCAAACCTTTTGAATTAAACCTAAATCCACTAATTACATAATCTACTAAATAGTCGTTTATTTTAGGATACTACACATACAACTTAGGGATTAAGTGTCCATTAGTATATCTGCAGGTATAGGCAACATACTACATTTTTTCTATTCTGTCTCACTACTTTTTATATCTTTGATCCCTAATCCAACTTCAATTTTCTTCTACTTGTTAGTTTACTTTTTATGAACACATGAATATAACATCAAAAGAAAGAATGGTATCAGGCATGCCATAAATTAATTCTGTATCTGAATGCACGTCCCAGCAATCAATTACTGAAAAGTTTAGTGGCCATTATGCTTCATCTTTAGCTATGTTCCACCCATTAGACAGCGATAGAAATGAAGAACAGTATGAGAAGTGTCTCTGCAATCACTACAGAAAATACAGTGATAAGTGTAACAGCTAGTATTACAGCCACAGAGAAACCATATTGCACTACTGGCAGTGCAAATCAACACCAGTGAAAAGAACTGGGACACAAAGGAGAACAAAGGTAAATTCGTGAGATGTGCATTGTATGCACTGTGGTTGGCAAAAAGGCACATCTCGGGACAAAATGACATCGAACAGTGAAAAAATCAAGCCCGTAACTTAATGCATTGTTGAGAATCACATCAGTTAGTCAGTTAGTAGAAAAGCCAGGAAATTTTTTAAATTCCACAGGAACTTGTTGGAAAGATGGGGAGTTGCTTTGAAGACATTTTTATGTTTACACAAATACCACCAAGCTGTTTTGAAGGAAACCTGAGGCTGTTTTTTGGGTGATTTTGAAAGGGAAAAAAGCCCAAAACTCCATGATCCCCAATATACAGTACTACTGTACTGTATGATAAACTACTAAATAGTCGTTGTTAACTTTAGGATATTAATTCTTTTACACTATATGACTTAATGACCAAACTGTAGTGCTTCACTGCACGTAACTACAGTATGTGACTTTCCTTACACTACTATTTCAGATCTTCTCAACTGTTTTATAATTTGTCTGCTTTCCCCGTAAATTCTTCAACAAAGTCACAAAGCTTCCCTCATGTAAGCATGGCCCCTTTCAACTTGAGGGATAAGATATTCCTGGTGCCTGCACCATTGTATTTAATTGCTAAACACCTGTAAAACCTGAAGGGAAAGTAGTTCACGAAGTCTGAGGAGAATTACCACACCCATATTTCAAACCACCAAAAAGAAACCACCTCAGAGCAAAGTTCACCTATACGAAAGTTTAATACAGTCTTCGTTTAGCTTTTACTTCTTACATGTAGGCTGCTTTTACCATTATGGTTTTGCTCATGTGGGTGAGTACAGACAAACATAGATAGGTAGACAGATAGATACGTACGTACGTACATATGTACACACACGTTTTATAAAACAAGGCAAATGCCCACAGCCGGCCTTTCAGCTGTGAGCATGAGCATGGTTTAAAAAATAAAAAACAGTTATACATATGTAGTACTTCTATCTAAGCCAGGTAGTACAACCTTACATGTGAATAATGGTGGTGGCTTTACATCATCATCTGTGCTTTGCACCAATGGTGTTGTCTCAGTTGGCTCTCCTGTAGCGAAGGATTTCTGTTAACAGAAATATGAGTTACATGAAATCATAAGAGTCACGTACAATGGATGCTCTGGCCTTTCTTTGTCCAGCTGTTTCATCTTCTTCAGATAACTTTAGTAATACATCTTCCAATGTCTGTGATATCAAAATAATTGACAGTAATGTATATTAGGGATCACAAGAGGTTTGCATTTTCTCACAAAAAATATTAACCAGAAATCAGCCTCACAATATCTTCATGGCACCTTGGCAGTATTGTAAGTGACCCAAAATGTTTCCAATAAGTTGCCACAAAATTAAAAAAAAATTTTTTTTTCTACTGACTGACTAATGCCTTCAGACAAGTGTAACTTACAATGGCTAAGGCTACAGGCTTGATTTTTTCACTGTTAAGACATCGCTTCAGAACCTTTGGCATATGCCAATATGTATAGTACAAAGCACGCATCATAGACCTACACAGTACCTTTGTCTCCTCCTTGTGTGTCCTATTTGTTTTCACTGGTGTCAATTCGCAGACCAGCATACTATTAATTATTTTAGCTTTGTTTTGTGCAAATTACTTTGTATTTCATAATTATTTTGCAATTCATCAATTATGTAGCTGAGGAAGAAACTCAAACAACCCACAAATTAATAGAAGTATCTTCTTACCTTTTTAAATTCTTTAGACAAAGTCTCATGGTTGCTCTTAATTTTCATTCATGTACAAAAGGGACATGTCCCCCTTCAATTTGAATGGATACACAGCTTACAAAAGCCTCGACACAATATTTTTTGCCTTCTACAGCACATAGGCAAGCAGTTCACATGGTTCATTGACCAGCCACACCCCCTTCAAGTAAACACGATGAAAACAGAAAAGTAACCTTCAACACAGTACATAAACAGCCTTCACTCTAGATCTATTTTCTGTAGCTTAAGCTTTTTTGCTCACGTGGATGTGGACAGACATACACATGGTATTTCCAAACCAATTTCAGCATACATCTACAGCTGGCCAAAGGCCACCAACTGTGTGTAAGCGCCTGGTTTAAAAAAAATTACACAAGTTGGTATTGTGCTAAAAATCAGGCACCGATGCAGTTACGTAATACTATATACTATATCCCTTTCTAGCTAGCTAAATAGGCACCACATATATAATTAAATTTATATTAATGCGACGTTATTATTAATCTAAAGCAAAACAGCTAAGCTGTAAAAAAGAGTGCAGCCCCCAAAAAGGCCAGGGTGAAAAAAGATGTGAAATCAAAGGTGGTGGCCAAGAAATGGCTGTGGCTGCATTGCCGCTGCCAAGTTTCACTAGGATTCGGCACCAAATTCACCTGAATTGTTGTTATTAAAATTTTTGCCATTAACCTACCATCATTCTTGGCTGCCACCTTTGATTTCGCATCTTTTATCACCATAGCCTTTTTGGGGCTGCACTCTTTTTTACAGCTTAGCTGTTTTGCTTTAGAATCACTTCTTTTTGTTTTGCAAGTCACAAAGCCAGCCATAATTTTTTTCTTTACTGCAGGAATTGTGGAACAAAAGAAGCAATTGTGTGCATACCTTTTTGTCAGATTAAATATTTGTATATTTAACACTGAATGATATTCACATAGGTAATAAGGTGACTTCCTACATAACTGAAATGTAGCTGAAACTCTCATCTCATTGTTTGTAGTTGAACTACTTTCAGGGTGACTTGTTTCTAGCTGAACTCTACATGGTGATTTGATTGTAGCTGATTCCTCTATAGGGTAACTTGTTTCTAGCTGATACCTCTCTACAGGGTGACTTGTTTCCATCTGATCTTTCTACAGGGTTATTTGTTTGTAGCTGATCTCTCTACAGGGTGACTTGTTTCTAGCTGAACTCTCTACTGGGTGACTTGTTCCTAACTGATCTCTCTACATGGTGATTTGTTTCCAGCACATATTTCTATTGGGTGATTTGTTTGTAGCTGATCTCTATACAGGTTACTTGTTTCTAGTTGATCTCTCTTCAGGGTGACTACTCTATTAAGATGACTGCTCTATTAGAGTATCGATCTCGCACTTGCTACACCAAGTTGAATTTCGTGTTATAATACTGTGGCTTTAAGTCTGATTCTTCTACACCATTGAAGAGCCTTTCTAAGATAATTACTTCATCTGTACAGCAATTTTCAAAGCATTGCTCCAAGCAGTTCTTTTGGAAGGCGTGGCAAGTAGTCATTTTTATTAGCTAATCTCAATCACGTAATTGTTACACACTGTTGGTCTTTTCGTTGTATTTTCGTGGTTCTTAGCTCGATTTCTTTCAAACCACAAAAGGTTTGAGGTTCAATAGTTAACCTATTCATGTGCCGATTTTCAGCTTCTTCCCATAAGCGGTTTACCCTGTCAGCATGGCAACCTATTGGGGTCAATAATCGCTAATAACTCCTTGACTCTTTATCCTATTCCAGCCAAATGTGGTACCTGTGTGCCAAATTGCAAGGCAATCAGATATGGACTTTGCATTTTATGGCAGTTTTTGTGTCTGAAAAGAGGAAGAAAAATAAGAAAAAAACCCCGAAGAAACTAAGCCAATTTTTGAAGTCGGGAACACTTGAAGTGATTTCGCTCAAATTTGGTATGTGGAGTACTGAAATTGGCAGGTGTGTCCACAGCAAAACTTGTCTTGTTTCATAAAGGCAGCACAGAGCTACGGAGGTATGAAAATCACGTTTTCTTCCTGTAAATATACTCATGGGTGTTGCGTGCTGGTTTCCTTGGCCACGTGACACACTACCATGTGTCTTGATATAATACCTGATTGTGATATTAGAGTAACTGACTGCTCCATTAGAGTATTTCGATCTGGTTGAAAAATTTGGAGGGAAACTGTTGATATTAGGAGAAAGGATGGTCAAAACCCCATTTGGATGTGTATGCCAGGAGCCACTACTGTCAAAATACAATCTAATCCAAAATAGTCGAGTTGTAAAAAAATGGTGTGGCTCCAAAAAGCCATGGTGAAAAAAGATGTGAAATCTAGGTTGGCGGCCAAGAAATGGCTGTGATGATAGGTAAATTGCTAAAATTTTAATAATGACAAATTCAGGTGAATTTGTACTGCCTCCTCCAAGGACTTGGGAACAATTCACCTGAGTTGTCATTATTTAAATTTTTGCCATTTACCTACCATTACAGCCATTTCTTGGCCGCCAACCTGGATTTCACATCTTTTTTCACCTTGGCTTTTTGGGGGCTGCACACTTTTTTACAGCTTGGCTGTTTTGGATTAGATATCACTTCTTTTATGTATTTAGCAGGCCATAGGCTAGCTTTAGCGCTTCTTTTTTGCCTGTCTTTTTCTTTACTACAGGAAGGAGAAATGAGATGTAAAGCAGTTGTGGATTTGAATATACATTTTTTACAATTGTACAAACTTTTATGTAGAAGTTTTCTCAAACAGGCCATGTAACTCTCCAACTTGTTACAACTTGGACAGTTACAAATTACACGTAATTAGTTATATACTATAGTTACGCTATGTAACTTAGTGTAGCTGGACTCTCTACAGGTGAGTTGTTTGTATAGCCGAACACTCTACAGGGTGACTTGTTTCCAGCTGATCTTTCTACAGGGTGATTTGTTTGTAGCTGATCTCTATACAGGTTACTTGTTTCTAGCTGATCTCTTGAATTCTCTTCAGGGTGACTGCTCTATTAAGATGACTGCTCTATTAGAGTATCGATCCCGCACTTGCTACACCAAGTTGGATTTCGTGTTATAACTCCGTGGCTTTAAGTCTGATTCTTCTACACCATTGAAGAGCCTTTCTAAGATAATTACTCCATCCGTACAGTGATTTTCAAAACATTATCCCAAGCGGTTTATCTGGTAGGCATGGCAAGTAGCCATTTTTTATTAGCTAATCTCATTCACATAATTGTTACACACTGTTGGTCTTTTCGTTGTATTTTTGTGGTTTTTAGCTCGATTTCTTTCAAACCACAAAAGGTTTGAAGTTCAACAGTTAACCTATTCATGCGCTGATTTTCAGCTTCTTCCCATAAGCGGTTTACCCTGTCGGCGTGACAACCTATTGACGTGAATAATCGCTAATAACTCCTTGACTCTTTATCCTATTCCAGCCAAATGTGGTACCTGTGTGCCAAATTTCAAGGCAATCAGATATGGACTTTGCATTTTATGGCAGTTTTTGTAAGTGTACAAAAAGATGAAGAAGAAAAAGAAAAAAATGAAGAAACTAAGCCAATTTTTGAAGTCGCATATCTTGGGAACGCTTGAAGTAATTTCGCTCAAATTTGGTGTGTGGAATACTGAAATTGGCGGGTGTGTTCACGGCAAAAATCGTCTTGTTTTGTAAAGGCAGCACAGAGCTACGGAGTCATGAAAATCGCATTTTCTTTCTTCCTGTCAATATACTCACGGTGTTGTGCGCCCTTGGGCAGCACAGCACACTACCGTGTGCCTTGATTTAGCTAGATAATTAGATTTTCGTTTGTAAATATTGTAATTTAGTATATTCATAATTCATGAATTATTTTGTAATTCTGTAGTTGTGTTGTTATACACTGCTAAGGAAATGCAAACCACTTTAACTACACAGCTTCTCACTGTTTTATAGTGTGTCTATCATGTTTTCTCACCCAGAGAAAGCCTCGAGGCAGCCCTTCAGTTTCGTTTGTGTAAGTACAGGACATGCTGCTTTTCACCTCAAAAGAATTCATTATTCCGGGCAGGTAGCAGATATGCTATTTTCCGTTGTTTCGTGTCCATACAGCCCTGGGCATTCAGAACGTCTTTAGGAACTCACTTTACACATATTTCAAGTTGGCATGAATACATCTCCTCAAAGTGAAAGCTTAGCAACCTGGAAGGTTAATACTGGTGCTGTATGGCCTTCATTTCCCACATACAGGCTGCTTTTAGCATAAGCCATTTTGCTCATGTGGGTGTGGAAAGACAAACAAATAAGCAAACAAACACAAACACACACACATACAAACAAATACAAGCACAAAACAATCAGGTACATACCCACCAGACGGTTTAAAAAGATAACAAACTATACCATATCCCTGTTGCATAATTAATTTAAAAAGGACCCAGCAATAAAGAGTACAACATTGCTACACTGTATACTACTTTGGCATTAAACAGATGGTGGAAAATGCAATGTAGAGATTTTCCCACACAGTTATGTTGTAATGTAATCATTCATCACTTGTATCCCTTGTTTCACTAATTTTTATTGTCGGAACACTACTACTTCCTGTTTAAATTAATTACACTATAATTTTGTCATAGGAAAGATCATACAGTATGTACACATTCATTTGGACTTATAATAAATCAAAGACTTTGTAAATTAGATCAACCAGTGGGTAAATAACTATGATGGAACAATATTAAATGTTAACTGTGCAACCAGATCATAACTCTTTTCTCTTGTTTCACAACAAGTGGTTTTAAATGCTTCCTTCTGGTACACAATTGAAATTTCATAACAATGAAATGGTTCCAGTCAACATGCACATACTATAGTAGAGCTTACAGTAACATTGAAGTCTCTGATGAGATCATTAGGCTTGGCCTCGGCTAACAATCTACCTGATCTCATGAGACCGACCTAAATTAGGAGGAAAACAGTACCACAATTACAGGCACACCCCCAATAAGAGCCTCTAAAACTGACCACATTGGCTTGTCTTGCCTCCTCAATGTAATGAGTAGTAATAACAATAGTAGTATTACCAGCTGCAGTGATCTCCAGTAAATGATGCCAGATCCTGAATAATAGCACACCCTAATACAAGCACTATTTGATTATTAGTCACAGTATTACTTAGCTCTCAACAAGGGATCAATTCCCACAGTTGGTTCATCCAGTATCAACAATGGTGGCTCCTGAAGCAGAGCAAGAGCAAAGGAAACACGTCTCTTCTGTCCACCACTGGAAACACAAAATTTATTGCTTCAGTAAATACAGCACTATACACCAAACCACCAAAACTCAAGCTATACTGCTTTGAAGCTTATGTGAAGGACAATCTGAATATCTCAGCAAACCAATTATTTCTATTGAGGGTCACGTGAAATACCAAATAAAACAATATTTACACCTTTTCAGCTATAAGTCATTAAGTCTAAGTCCTTGAAATTAGGTTAGGCTGCAGCACATGTTGCTGTCAGACCTTCAGTGCTGATCACTATAAAGTGTTAATAACAATAAATACTTTAGGTTTAAGGAAGAAAATCCATCCCTCCTGGAGGAAGACTGAGCGTGGCCCCAACTAGACATTAACAGTTCAAATCATAGGGTTGGAGGGATTTTTTTCCCTTACTTTGGCCCCTTTTCTGTTACACCTTTTCAGCTATAAGTCATTAAATCTAAGTCCTTGAAATTAGGTTAAGTAATCCTAAGGCTGCAGCACATGTTGCTGTCAGACCTTCAGTGCTGGTCACTGTAAAGTGTTAATTATACAACGAAGTACTAAAGATAAAAAGAAATGCAGTTAAATTACATCATAAATAAAAAATAAATAATGTTTGAGAAAACTACGAGGCCTAGAGACACAAAATAACTGGGGATTTATTTGCCTGTGAATGAAGGCACAAAATGTATAATCGTTGCACCTATTCATGCTGATGACCTAAACGTACATGTCATCCTATATAACGCCTGAAGGAGAAGATTAGTGAACCGCTGCGAGTGATTGCAGGAGAGCCAGAGGCCACTTTACTCGAGATTACAAGTATGTTTTAATGTTTCTAAGCTGTTTTCATGTGGCATAGTGAGTTCCAAGTCGCCATTCCAGGTGCCAGTGGACACGCTCTGTATGGTGAACAAGGTTAAGAGTATGTTTTCATGTTAACATGATTGTTTGTTGTGTATTTGTATCATTTTGTATACTTCTGTTCATCCTTTCCCTGGCTTCAGCTAGCTAAATTATTTCCATCTCCAGTGTTCAGTGCTAATAAATAATACTTTGTTTGCATAAAGTTCTACAGTATAAAGTGCATCTCCTGTATGTTGTACAGTATTGTGTTACACATCATTATGCCATTGCTACACCATCAATGTATCGGCACTCAGCTACCAGTAGTTTTGCATTGGGCCTGGCAGGGCATTGTGTGCAGAAGGCCAACATAGCTTTCAGCTGATAAGTTTGTGTGATAATGCATAGCTCTCAACCTGAAGCCTTTCAGTGCCAGGAATGAGATCACTTTGAGACAGAAACTATATAAACACTGCCGTAATTACATCCCATACAACCTGATTGAGATAACAAACACAACATACACAAAATGTGCCCTTAGGCTGATAATGCTGCTGTTTATTTACCTACATACTGTAAACTATATTATTGTGTCTATACATAGTTACAGTCTGTAATGCTACCGCACAATGGAATTGTACCTTTTCCTGGTGGCATATCCATTATTTTCTGGTATTGGATTTTATCCTATTGAAGGTACTGAAGGTACTGCCATCTTTCACAGTGATCAGCTGCATGCAGTCGTTTGTTCACCAAAATTTAATTTCATCTTGTAGTATATTCATGGCATCATGTTATCATTTAGTTACCTGACCATGAAAGACCACATCATGCATTATCACTGCCCCTAAGGTGCAAGTGTATGCTCTCATATCGATGGTAATGAATCTCATGCCTGCCAGCAATGAAGCTTAAAAATCAATTAAAATTAAGTATCAAGAGTAGCAGGCCCTCACGATTGTCATTGCATAATTTATGTTTACTGTATGTGCTACTGTGTATGTGCATCTTTTCCATCCACACACATTGTGCTGGTCATGCACTGTTTGTACATGCGCCATTTGTAGATTGTCCCATTGGTGGTTGTACTTGGTTGTATGTGCCCCGGGCCTAGTAACAATAACAATAATAGTGCTCAGAGTGTGTCTCCTCTTCATGATTGAATGTCTTCTTTGACTGTACACGTGCTAGTAAAAAGGATAAGAGTCTTCCATAGACTAACCACAAATCACATACTGGTTTCAAAACACAGATTCTAACATACTACGTAGTTTAATTGTTAAGTGTTCTCAGGAAAAGTATTATATGACTCAGTCAGTATATGATAGACATCACTAAATGATTGTTTGTATGATGTGGGGATCATTTTCCTACCTAAATGTATAGCACATTTCAACCATGTGACATTTGTGAACAGGACCTGCAAGGCAGGTGCAGACATGCTCGTCTGTCCGTTTGTCCTGAGTATTGTATTAGAGTAGGTGGAAGATTTTCATGAGTTTGTTTGTACTTTATACTTAAACTTCTTTACTACATACTTACATTCTCCAGAATAAGCATATTGGTGTGCACTGGCATATAGCACACACAGGCTTTGTTCATACTGTACGTAGCTCATTACTGCAGAAGTAAATGAAGACGTGTACCCTGACAATCCACAGTACCTAGTGAGTAGTGTATTCTTTTACTAATAAATAGCTACCCTCTTTTCTTTCACAATAGTATGCAATGCTTAACTCTCAAGGGCTAATACACACTGTATTACCAAAAACACGCTCTATAGGTGCCTTTTATAAATGGACCCTAGGGGCTACGAAGCTGAAATCACTACAAATTTGGGCCCGGACGTTTCTAATAAAGTGTGATAAGAAGAAGCATGGGGAACTATCAACACTTATAAACAAAAACATATTAAAAACAATTGTACCTTTTTAAAATTTGATAACGTTCACTCTGCATGGGCACTGTGCCATGTTCTAATTGGTTCCTCACGTGATAAGGATTCTAGAATATGCAGTATAATTTCACAGGGAGTTATAACAAGATGGCAATGCTCATCTTTCATTGGTATGGTGAAAAAATAATGATACACCTTTCTTCACTTCAAAGCCCGTGATTTAAGTGTGTTCTTATAAGGTTTCTAGGTGTTTGGGTGAGGGCTTTCATATGGTATATAGTTTTCCGAGTTATTTAATGGTGGGGTCCACACATATCACGCAAAGATCACACAAACCATAAAATTTCATTTCCCACCATACTGTGGTTTTATGCGTAACAAGGGTTAAAACTTGGCATGCAGTGCAGCTTCTAATCCACCATGTACAGTACAATAGTACTGTATATTAGATAACATGGAAGTTTGTACATACATTCTCACATAAATTAGACCCTTTTTGTGGTGAATTTGGTGGATTTTGGAGGTGTCTAAGTTACTTAGACCCTTTTCATGTTTACTTAGACCCTTTCATGTTTACTTAGACCCTTTTCATGTTTATTACGCGCACCCGGACTGGTAGCGTTGGCAACGCATCGCCACCTGAAAATTAATTTTAAACCCGTAACTGTTGTTACGGGTGGAGTAATGGCTTGTTTCTACTTATGAACGCTACATTTCTCTGTCACAAGCAGCTGTCAACAATGTTAAGGTACAACAACTACATAAAGGGTCTAAATAACTTAGACTTCAGACCACAGGGGTCTAAGTAATTTAGTAACCCTCAGGCCCTGTAGTAGCGCCTTCGCTTCGCTCAGGCGCCACGACACAGGGCCATCGGGTTACTAAATTACTTAGACCCCTGTGGTCTGAAGTCTAACTATTACTTAGACCCTTTTTGTGGTGAATTTTGGAAGTGTCTAAGTTACTTAGACCCTTTTCATGTTTACTTAGACCCTTTCATGTTTAGTTAGACCCTTTTCATGTTTATTACGCGCACCCGGACTGGTAGCGTTGGCAACGCATCGCCACCTGAAAATTAATTTTAAACCCGTAACTGTTGTTACGGGTGGAGTAATGGCTTGTTTCTACTAATGAACGCTACATTTCTCTGTCACAAGCAGCTGTCAACAATGTTAAGGTACAACAACTACATAAAGGGTCTAAATAACTTAGACTTCAGACCACAGGGGTCTAAGTAATTTAGTAACCCTCAGGCCCTGTAGTAGCGCCTTCGCTTCGCTCAGGCGCCACGACACAGGGCCATCGGTTACTAAATTACTTAGACCCCTGTGGTCTGAAGTCTAACTATTACTTAGACCCTTTTTGTGGTGAATTTTGGAGGTGTCTAAGTTACTTAGACCCTTTTCATGTTTACTTAGACCCTTTCATGTTTACTTAGACCCTTTTCATGTTTATTACGCGCACCCGGACTGGTAGCGTTGGCAACGCATCGCCACCTGAAAATTAATTTTAAACCCGTAACTGTTGTTACGGGTGGAGTAATGGCTTGTTTCTACTAATGAACGCTACATTTCTCTGTCACAAGCAGCTGTCAACAATGTTAAGGTACAACAACTACATAAAGGGTCTAAATAACTTAGACTTCAGACCACAGGGGTCTAAGTAATTTAGTAACCCTCAGGCCCTGTAGTAGCGCCTTCGCTTCGCTCAGGCGCCACGACACAGGGCCATCGGTTACTAAATTACTTAGACCCCTGTGGTCTGAAGTCTAACTATTACTTAGACCCTTTTGGTGGTGAATTTGGTGGATTTTGGAGGTGTCTAAGTTACTTAGACCCTTTTCATGTTTACTTAGACCTTTTCATGTTTACTTAGACCCTTTTCATGTTTATTACGCGCACCCGGACTGGTAGCGTTGGCAACGCATCGCCACCTGAAAATTAATTTTAAACCCGTAACTGTTGTTACGGGTGGAGTATATGGCTTGTTTCTACTACTGAACGCTACATTTCTCTGTTACAGGCAGCTGTCAACAATGTTAAGGTACAACAACTACATAAAGGGTCTAAATAACTTAGACTTCAGACCACAGGGGTCTAAGTAATTTAGTAACCCTCAGGCCCTGTAGTAGCGCCTTCGCTTCGCTCAGGCGCCACGACACAGGGCCATCGGTTACTAAATTACTTAGACCCCTGTGGTCTGAAGTCTAACTATTACTTATTACCAGAAACCAGCCCTACAATACCTTCATGGTTCCCTGGCAGTATTGGTTAGGTATAACCAATCCTTCAGTACGATCAAGCCCAAAAGTGCTTTCAGTGCACAAGGTAGACCAGTACTGGGGATTTATTACTTCTTGCAGCATTATAGAGCTAAATGCATAGAGCACAGTATGGGTTTACAGTGGTTATTGGGCCTCTTATTGTATGTTTCAAAGTTAACCTAAACCAATGCGGGTGGGTGGCTCATTATACAGTCTTACATGCACCTGACTGTTTTATTAGAGTTAGCCACTGCTCAGTTAGGGTATTCCATTTACTATCCAGAAGTGGAAAGGTTAAAACCTCCACCCCGGACATTGAGGTGGGTATCTAATCCTGTCTTCCTCTATCCCTACCGTATGTAAGTAAGTTAATTTATTACTTCTATACAATCATTAAGCATTGAGATGATGAAATAATGAAGAAAACGACCAAATTTACAGTAGGCAGTGAGATAAATAATAATAATAAATGGGTAGGGGATCTTAAACATACATAAAATCAACAATAAGTGGCCTATATGGACTGCAAAGCAACATTCTTTGGAAGCCATATGCTTTTTTGGATATTTCCTTTGTGTTGCAAGAAGTACCTGTACACACTACAAATGCACACTCCTGAAGGTAATTAATTATGTATATCCAGTAGCGATGGGTATTCCATGACCTTAACAGTTCACTGTGCACAAATGATATACTTTATTTGGATTAGACAGGTAACCTTAGTATACAATGAACTTATGCAAGTCTGTGCATACCTTTGTATATGTTCATACACACATGCACGCATGCACGCACGCACGCACGCATGCACTCACACACGCATGCATGTACGCACACATATACACACCACAAACACACACACACACACACACACATACCTCAAGATTTTACATCTGCGATGTATGGATGGCAAGTTCAGAAAGTTCTTCAAGAATTCAGTACGCCTGCGAATGTATTTCAAGTTCATCCGGTAGAGGATACCAAAATAGTACATCAACTCCAACATTGTGAATTCATAAATCAGAGCAGTTTCCTAAACAAACATAAGTTTAAAATGTGTATAATTTCTGAGGCACTTGACAATTTATAAAGAGAGAATCACTTCTTTCACTTTTTGAATTTAAACTAGTGTATATGAACAAACCACAGTAGAGAGGTTTCAAGGTTTCCACAAAAGGCAAGATTTTAAAATTTTGTGGCAGTCACCTAAAATTGGCAGTGTGCATGCTCAGTTCTCCGTGAATACACAAGTCCCAAAAGAAGGGTAAGTTATAGTAACTGCAACCAGAATCAGGAATGGAATGAAACAGAATGACCAAACTATTATGCGTGCTATCTAGTTCACTGCACTGTGTCATCATGCAGCTGTATATCATTATTAGCAATGGTGTATATCAAGACTGACTGAGAGGTTTATAGACACACTGTTTGTTTTGATGATCGAATTACCCTAATAGAGCAATCAGCTATCAGTGTAAGTACAATATTGTCAAACTAAGCAGTCACTAGCTAACAGTTTTAATGTTGGATTCTACTCCTGTATTTATTGTACCTGTAGTGTTCACACAGTATGGCAAATGCTTGAATGCTAGTTCTGTGTAGAATCCCCTAGCACTACTGCTATATAAAAATTCAAAGGAGCTCTTTGATGGATGTTCAATGACTAAAATCACAGTCACAGTGTCACCACCATGCTACAAAATCTCAACTGACCTCCTTGCAAAGAATGTACCATACAAATCTTTTACAGCTAAAAATTCCTAGTTACTTCATGTTAACACAAGTGCCATCATCAATCCTAGCTACCACTCACATATTCAGAACCAATGCCTACCTGAGCAGTTAGATACTTCCCTAAACAATATTAGAATGGAATGACCTCTACTCCAATTCACTTCAAGAACAATAGACATTTATCTTAAAACTGAACCTAATCAAGTAGTTGTAATTGTAATTGTTTTGGAGAAATCTAATCCCCCAGCATGGTCATAATCAACCGGAGCTGAATATGGCTATATAAAATAGCTGGTTATGCCCAGACCAAGTATTCTTTGGTATAACTAGCTAGTTTTAATGTGTCTGAACACTGACTTATACCTACCTAAATACAGGAGGAGAATCCAACAATAAGGAACAGAAAATAGTGTTAACTGAAGCAGTTAATGACTGCTTACTACTTGATCACTCTGTTGGAAAGTAATTCGATCTTCAAAATCACAGTTAGCCTTGATCAAGTATAGTCAGTCTTGATCAAGTACAGTCAGTCTTGATCAAATCTTGATCAAGTACAGTCGGTCTTGATATACACAAATGGTAGTAAAGTACAATAAACATACACAGTTACATGTGACATGGTACAAGGGACTAAACAGATAGCACAAAAGTTGGTCATTCCATTCCAAGTCATAGTTATTATAACCACATGAAGCCATTCTAGTGGTTTACAAAAGGATAATTGAGTAGTTTACTTATAACTGATATCCTCTTGTGGTCTAAGTCACATGTGAAGCCCCATAAAATAATAAAAAGTTGTATTAGGTCAAAGAAAATGCAGTCTATATTCTATATTTCACTGGGGGGAGCATGCCCCCAGACTCCTCACAACATCACACACTCATGTACATGTTAAGCTTAGTTATACTTGAAACCTCCTTTACAAATTTTTAGATCAGCCACTCAACCATATATATAGCTGATATACATTTATTACTACAACAGCAACACACACACACACACACACACACATACACACACACACACACACACACACACACACACACACACACACACACACACACACACACACAAAAACAGCCCTCCCAGGGAATGTGTGCTTTCAGCATACAGTCATAACGAGACTATACAGTTTGAATAGTTAGTGTCAAAGACTTCATCAGATTTAGTGATTAAAAGAAGTGTCATATAGAATTGAAACAAATATCAAATTTAGTATTTGAATGGCCTGAATAGCACAATGAGTGAATAATTCAAGCAGTTTGAAAATGTTTTTTTTTTTTTTTTGAATTGATGTGATTTGATTGTAATTTTCAATTTAAAATCCCATGGTAGTACTTTGTATATACTAGAAACCCCTTTAGCAACTGGAAATATATACAGGAAGAATATCTTGTTGAAATCCAGTCACAAATACCAAAATATACGGCAATTTTCTTTGCTTCTTTGTATTTGAATATACATTGAGATATTAGATATTTAAATACCAAAGGAATATGCCAGCAAATCAACCCACAATGGAATGAATTAAACACAAGGAGTTTATAAAGAAAATGCTCTACAGGTGTATATTGGAGAGGCAGGAAGGAGGTAAAGTTAAGTACAGCAGTAAATAGGTTTAAGTTTTTTAGCTAGCTAACTCCCTTAGAACTGCACTAGTGTACTTCTACACAAATTCAACGAATGCCCAGTAATGTATATGCTATAAATTTATGAATGTATGTGGCACGAGGGGTGAGGGAGGTGGGAGAATAATATTAAAGTTGTTGAGTTTAAGAACAATACAGTAGCTAAGTGCTTTGAAAATGAAACAGAAAATAACTATCAGTAAACAATAAACAATCATTTGTACTAATCATCATCCTATTTGTGACGGGAATGGAGATTTAACAGAATGGATCATTTTCAGATTATAAGAGATATAATGAGCAGGAAGAAGTCTACTAGTTAGCTACTACTAACATAGAACTCGCCACAAATGAAGCGCATGCTCTTTGGAGAGCATCACTTCTTCAAGCCATTCTTAAACTGTAGCCTCGTAGATCTGTTTACCTTTTAGCACACTGTAACTGAAGTGCATGTTACTAGAAAGAAGTGCCTCAGGTGATTAATAACACAATGACTGTACCAACACACATGAGAACAATATTTACCATGTGTAATGCATGTGACTATTGAAGGTGCTTCTAGTACAAGTAACATACACTTAAAATATGGTGTGTTGTAAGGTGACTGATCGGTGGGACCGGGCCCTAGAGATGGGCAGTATTGCATTTTTGAAGAACAGCATGGTACTAAGAAAAATACCTTGGTACTATTAAATGTCCTTTTAACGTTGTACTCACACCCATGTAAATACCATGTTAGGAGTAAAAGATTTCTATAAAAAGACAACTGTACTACAAAGTATAAGGTTGGCAAAGGTAAACAAACCATCATAAAGTTGGCGAATACTTCTACACACATAAGTCAGTGTTTGTCTGCAATGTAAAAGTGCCTTGGCTTCATGTATGGCCACACCTAAACCGTAAATTACTACATTACACATTGGTATCAGAAAAATACCATTAATATCTCAAAGATTTTATATTAGATAATTTCTCATGTTTGTGTTCATGGTGTTAAGTTATGCTGGAAGAATCAGCACTCCAGAGAGAATGTGCTTCAAGTGTCTGTTATATGTTCAACAGTACAGTGAAACCTCTATAATCCGATACCTCAAATCTGACATTGCTCTTTGTACCAAAAAGACTCTTTCTACCTTGACACAAATAATTTTCATGTGGGATTATGGAGGTTTCACTGTAGTAGCTAACTGGTAGTAGGTATCTGCTACATACTTTCCTAGGCTGTCTATAATCTGGAAACAAAATTTCCACTCCCCTTTATTATTCAGCTAAATCTTTTCCCCATTGGGTGAGTGTAGTCATACACATTTTATAATTAATGCATACCTGAGGCATGTAGCCCACATCTTTGCCAGGTACAGTATGTCCAGGAGCTCCAGGAGGTTTACCTAGGATGATGATATGTCCTGAATGAATGGGTAGTCGTCCCAGAATACAACGTAGCAATGTGGTCTTGCCACACCCACTGGCACCAAGGAGACCATATCTAAAGAAAGACACAAAATTATTTAAAAATAGCAAACCCTAGTGCCCTGCTAGTTTAACTTAAAAACAGTCCTCTTACAATAGAAAAAATGTACCATACTAAATATAACAGAGAATATCACAAAGAGATGGTATTTTATGTACTACAATAATTTCTTGATTTATACGAATTACAGTATATCTTATTATGCAACTGCTCACTACATGCAGCTATGATTCAAAACTATTCTGTGACATGACTTCTTTACTAAGGATTCAAGATATCATCAACTATCTTGAGAGAGACATCTAACCAACATAGCTTCACTCCTACAGTAACTAGATTTCCTGCCAGCACTCTAACAAATTTCCTAATATACGTATACCAGTGAATTTTCGTCCTAAGCGTAACTCTAGCAATCATTTAAACCAACACCTGTAACACACACGCACACACACACGAACGAACGCATGCACGAACGAATGAACAAACGAACGCACACACGCACACACACACAAACAAACTCAAACTGTATCAATGGCCACATGAAACAGGTATAGTACCCCAGATCAGTTAACTTTTGCTTTTGCATTTGGACAGGAAAAATGGATCTGGTCTAACTCCAATGACAGTTTTGTTCTGAAATTACAGATTTTGGGGGGTCATCTTAAAAGTGTTGTAAACAAACCATAAACAAGACCTGTCCCTTGCTTTTGGGCACATGAAATAAGAAAACATAATCATTGCAATTGTCTGCAAGATGTCCTGCTGCTAATCATAGCAGGTGGTTTTTCTGAGCATGCTATGGGCAGGGATCCTACATTGCTTTCAGATAAGGGATACCAAAGAGGTGTGAAATAATAAACGCTAAAACAGAGACAAGAGTATGTATGCGGTTCATAAGCCAAGACACACAGAGTCAGACTTAAAACAGTTCTCTAGCATTAGTACTAAATGCACACTAGATTTTATGAAATAAGACTTATTCAAATCTCATTGTTATATCTGAATGATCCCTGGACAATTGGGTGCTGCCAACATAATACCAGAACTCCATAGTCAGAAATTTAGTCCATAGAAAGTTAGTGAGGTTTACAATTATTACACTAACAGGGTTGTACACTACAAGGAAGCTGGAACACTAGAAATATAATATGCAACTGGACCATAACACTAGCACAAGTTAGTATAGAACAAGCTGCCATGTTAAAGAATTTTACCTATATTGAGCTTTAATCCACTAGAACTTTCCATAATAATTTTATAATGTATTGTCTTGCTCATGCTACACGAATAATAACAGCTCCAATGCTGATAATGCACTTGGTGTCGCCCCTAGTTAGTATCTCGGTTGTGCGCCCCACCACGTAGCACTAGCGGCAATACTTTAACATATACACATATGTAGCACGCTCCATCTAAGGGGGAATGCTCCCTCAGGAATACGCATCATGAGAGTGAGCAATTTTGATGAAACTAGACTGTGACTAACTATTTAAATTCGCTTTCCAATGGAGGTCTGAGGGCATGCATGCCCCCAAGAAATTTTAGTAAAGCAGATAACACGAGTTTGATCAACTAAAGTACTAAAGTTTCAGTAGGAAAGTAGAACATTTAAACATGTTCTCCCAGAGTTACTGGTACACATCTTAGTTCAAATGTTAGGATAGCTGTCCTACATGCAGGCCCATTTTTACACTACCTAAGTCATAAGCATTAAACATCAGCACATTCGTGACCCACAACATGCATAACATATATAGTACATGAGCTTGCAAGTGGTACTCCAGCAGTACTACTTGTCAAGTAAGCTAAGCTAAAACAACAGTAGTAATGTGTGTACCTACACAGGTGCTAACACATGGTGCTTAGGGTAAAACACATACACATGTGCCTCACGTGTAATAAAAATGTGTAGATTGTTATTTTTAAACAATGAGACTGTATGTACTTATTCTTGATCATGATGTGTGGGAAATATAAAAAATTGTTAAAATTGACTTGTTGTGAGAACTTGAACTGACCTACAGTATACTTACTATCCAGTGTCTTGTCAGTATCACTACCAGTACAGAACCGGTAAATAGTTATCTATGGCTCCATTAATTTTGCTAACACATCTTCAGACAACTTACAAGTTCACATTGCATTGTGCACTCAGATGTTTTATTATACTTATCAGTGTCAAAAGTAGTGTAACAATGTCATTACATAATGTACACTGTTTTTAGTCAAGTACAACAGAATTGTGTGAAGCCTTACATGGCTAATGGGACACCACATTTGTGGTCATGTACAAACAGAGAACAAAGGCACAGCACTATGTACAATAACTAAATCTATTGAACTGTCAGTCTACTATTGTTGATACAAGTAATGTTATTCACGTTCTAACATCATTACCTAGTCAAAACTCTGGTTAGTTCTCTTTACGGAGTGCGCTCTGGCCAACCACACAGTCTCATAGTACTTCGGTGTACCATAGATCTTCAAGGTCTGGTAGGGGCAAAATGGAGGACTGGAGGTGCTACTAAAACTATGGTGCTTCTTGCATCCCACAAGTCAAAGGTAACACTGGTTTTGCATTGTCATATAGCTGACAAGCACACGAGGCTGGTGTTGACACCTCAAAGTCTGTTGAGGTTTAGTATTGTGGCTCACAAATCATCAACAAATACCACAAGCTTTGGTATTCAAGAATTTACCATCTCCTGTTAGTAGAATGTTTAGTCCTCTATCGCTATTCACATGCCTTACTTGTGTGGAGTACAGCAATTCGTAAAGACTCTGCCTCGCCTGAATTGATTGCATAATCGTGGTGTTCGACTGACTTGTGACCTTCGAAAATATAACAGCATAGAGCATGTTTAGGTTGGCTTCCTTTGAAAAGACCGCTCTCTTCTGACACTGTTTCATGACCATTATTTTGGTGGTGGCATTCCTCTTAATATCCTTCTATGCACACATTCTTATGAAATTAGATGTCCTGCATATCATATTCAGGGAGGAGCACAAAGTAGGAGAGATCCAAATTCTCTTGTTAGTTGCTGCATTTTTGAAGCAGCAAATAATCACCTATTAGCAGTGTCTCACTGTTGATTTTTGCCATTTTGGCTTTTGCAGATGGTTGTGAAGTCTTAAAAGGTAGGCTCTGAATGTTTTAAACAACAGCAACACGACAATTATTTTTAGAGGCGCTTAGATGCACGAAGGTGCTGGGTGACAATTTTACAGCTAGTTTGACTTTGATGTTATTTAACAAATGCTAGTAAAATGTGCATATTCATGAGTTTTATAAACTGATATTGTTTGACATAAAGTTCATTATTTTAATGAGAAGCAGGGTTGCCTCTCAACAAGGTGAGCGGGGGTTGGGGAGGGGGCATTTGTCCCAAGTTTCCCATCCTGGATCCGCCATTGATATAAAAGTTTTGCTCAGAAACATTTTATCTATATGGTGGAAGACTAGAAGTCCCTTCCTGCTAGCATATTTCAGGATATCAATGAATTTTGTGGCAGCTTCTACACCATTAATTCTGTTATTTGTTTTTTGTTGTGTGTGTTTGTATAGTTCGTTGAAATATTGTCTTAATTTTGTATGCTGTTTAGATGTTATAATGCTCTGTGTACACTCCAATATGGAAGAACGGTCTTTAGCCAAGTATACTTGAAGTATAAACAAATCAATCAATCAATCACACAGTATTCATGTCTCCAATGACCCATTACACAACACGTTACCACATTAAAAGTCCATCATCTACTTCTGTTGCAGATATACAGGAAGCTCAAAACTGCAAGATTACCGCCAAGTTGCTAGGCAATTAGTATCTGTAAACCTCATAAATGAGTATAGCTAATACAACTAGGGGGGCAAAAAATTGTAAATTTAAACAAGTAGAATAGGGATCGAAGTTGTGATTCTGAAAATACTACATAAAGCAAGTCGAAATAGGAATCTTAAATTCAATGTACACAAATCAAGCTGCTTGGCTTGTATTGATGTATTAAGAAGTATTGTGAATCACCATCCCTATTACTTCTTGTTTACGCAGTTTTTTTCAGAATCACAACTTCGATCCCTATTCTACTTGTTTAAATTTACAATTTTTTGCCCCCCTAGTTTCTGAAATTTTTCATGCCCATGCACATGGGCAACACAATTTTACGGCTGGTGTGTACTGCATGCAGTAATATAGTATTGAAGTAATATATAGTACTGCAGTAATATAGCATGCTCCATGATGCTCAACCCTGTCTATTAGCTACAGGTAGAATGTGTTCTCATGATCTGAGTCTTATGGAATAGCTATAGACTCTGAAAAGGCATTATCATACAACAGGCTGTATTCACCCAACGTGTTAAATGCTTTGGTCTACAACAATAAAGACATTGAAATTATATAGCTGGAAACCCTACCAATCTGTAAAATGTAGCTATCTCTAGCTATTATTTAGTCTTCCAGATCCTTAAGGTTACGGTATAGTCACGGGCAATCATTCAAAATTTTGAATGCCTATCGATACTTTTTGAGAAGCCCATAAAACCAGTCTAGCAGCGTGAAAAGTTTTAAATGAAGATGAAGCCCTTCATATTTAATGTTTTTATGTAGCTACAGTGTAGTTTGAGGCAGGTGGAACACTACAATTTGTTGTAGTAACACAAGTAAGCCAGCCCGTACATCGCTCAGCTCCAGCTGTCACTACCATGTTTTTCCGCCGCCAAATACAGCAAAAGCTGTAGGCTCTATTGGCTTTTCTGGGGCATAGTGATACTGTATATTAAATTTGTTAGGTCCTGTGGAAGCGTTTTTGGCGTGTTTCTCCCAAGTGACTTGGATACAAGCCTTCAAAGAGCTTGTTTCACCCAAAAAAACTACTAAAAGTTCAATAAAACGTCTATACTACCAGTAACATAAAAAATCGCTTCCACAGGACCTAGATATTTTAGTTGTTTAGCCATTTGTGTTGAAATTATAAGGATTCAGTAATCTGTTAGTCTGGTTTTTGGCAGCACGTTTTTATAAAACATCGCTCTATTGTAGACCACACACCCAAGAACAGTCGTTGTTCTGTAGTAAAAACAAACAAGCACAATTAGTTGTATTGCTAACACAACACAGTTGTTGAAATTATTTATCCCTGCTTGGTTTAAAGCAGGTTTTGTAATTTGTTCCGCCCACGCATTTTAAACTATTCCGTAACCTTAAGGCAACTGCTCTCAATACTGAGGTTTCACTTCCGTCAACATTCTGGGTGATTCTGGGTGACGATTATAATTTACTAACAGTATTACGGGAAAGTGAAACACGGATTATTTCCGTTTACACCTCTGTTGCCAATTCTTATTAGGCCACTCCATTTTTTCCCATTTCTATTTTAAAAATGCATGCATGCAGGTGGGTGGGTGGTTCATCAGTTATTCATTATAGCTATTGCTGCTAATTTTTAAATCCATGAGCCTCACAAGAGAATTAGAACTAAACTAAGGGCATGAAAGCTCCATGGGTTATGACTCTGAGTAAAGCTATTGCTAGAAATAGTTCCTGTGTACAACTGCTACACATTCATGTGCCAATAAAAATATGAATAAAAGATTCAGTTTATAGCATAATGAATAAAACCTTGTGGAAGAGAATCTACATGCGGGCGGGAAATGGGAAACAATGAAATTTCTTGAAGTGGCCTTTACTACAAGTCGAGTACCTATGATATACATATATACCGTATATATAACACGGGGAAAGTTTCGCGGTTTGCTTTGAAACCGCAAAAGTTTTCCTGCTAAATGAATAATTGTGACCGGGCCTGCGAAAACAGGGCATGTGGGCACAAACTACACTCCATCACTCTACAGGTCATATCTCAGTGCAGGAAAAGTATATTTCCATTCTGTAACTTGCATCATGATGCCAATTACATGCTTACTAAGAGCTGGAAATTGCAATGCCATAGCATAATGATACAAAAAGTTATGAGTAATGAAATTGTGAAAAAGTAGGCACAAATCATGTACCCACATGCCCTATCATCGCAGACCCGGTCACAATTTACAGTGTACTTACTACGAGGGGTCTGACACTTCGCAAAAAGCGTACGAGATTTCCAGATTTCTACCGTGATTTCTGATTTCCAGGTTGATTTCTGCTGATATCCGCCCACGTAATCTGTAGTTTACGGAAAAACCTCTCCAATTTACAGAGAAACACGGAGGTTAGAGGCTTGATTTCTGATTTCTACCGCAGGAGCGTACGAGATTTCACGAAGTGTCGGACCCCTCGACTTACTATATAGTTATGTTTAAGCTAATTACAGCGAAACTTTCACCACGAAATTAGTCTCAGTAAGCCTTAGCCGCGAAACTTTCGCCCAGTAAAACTTCCCTTCCCCGTTCAGTAACGGTACTTCGCTAATGGGTAACTTACATCGTCCCACACGGAACACTCATGTTGAGTCCCCTCAGCACATGGAATGCGTTTCGTCCAGTTCCATAAAACTTGTGTACATCTCGTGTCTGTATCGCCAAAGTGTTCACGTCACTACCAACAGCTAAATAATCCATCTTCTCGTCCAACCTCTGCACTTGATTCAAGGGGTCAGTGTCACGTAGGTACGCGCTGGATCTCCGACCGCGGTCAATGTCTCACTGGCAGAAACTTCCCTCCGGCCTGTGACTTACGGAGCCTTTTTCGACCTCTGACCTGTGACTTAGCGACGATATATCAGTACTTTTCGATTGTGGGTTGGTAATTTTTACCTTTGACCGTTAAATTGGCACTAATTTGGCGGCCTTAATTTACTTAGTTTAACCACAAAGGTAAGGTGAATACAGACATAAGCCTATAGAGGTACCACCTACAAAAAGTAAAACAAACAACACTACACAGCAAAAACAGACAAACGAAAGACCTTCAGTGCTGGTCACTGTAAAGCATTAATACAATAAAGGTAGCTAGCTAGCTAATACAAAACTATAGTTAAACAAAAGTTACCTTGGCCAGCTTTGACTTAGACTTTGACCACGGTGGCAGATCTACTTACAGTGAGTACTTGTGTGTCACCCCCTTGTCAATTGTTTAATCTGTACTGGATTTTCAACTTAATAATGTTATCGTATGGACCTCATGGTGTCGTAGACATCTCCAATTATATAAATAATATATTGTATAGCCTGAGGGGCAAGTTTTTCGAGGTTGAACAATGTTACCTAATTTCAATTTGGCAGTAGTTTCTAAACTGAAAATCAGTCGCCACTATTGAACTGACAGTCACATAACACTCACTAAATTGCCTTTTATGGGCTGTAAGAAGAGCCAATAGCTAATTCCAAATAGCAAATCAAACAGCAGATGGATGATTATTATTATCTAGTCTGCTTTAATAATCACATGATTCTTGCACTTTCAGTTACCACTCCATGAATTTAATTGTGCATGGAACCGTAAACTTGAGCTTCTCATCAGGAAATCCATTTTATGTTGCAGAACAGTGCCGGAACCATGGATGGTCGCGTCATGAATTACAAAGTAGGCAAGTTAGGATGTTGCTAGTCTGTGAAATTTCATTGTTAAAGAGTCAAGTGTGGAGGGCTTCCGTGCATTGGGAAATCAAGGTTGGCCTTCAGTTTGCTGCCTGGAAGTGAAGATTAGTTAGTATTACAACTAGGTTTATAGTTTCTGTAAGCTGCATAAACAGCAGTGTAGCTATAGGTTTTAGCTAGTTAGATGCACAAACAGCACGTTTCAATGTTACTGCCTAAGGGTACTTTTTTGTGTATGCATTTTCGTTCAAACATGGTCTAGGGGAAGCACTCAGGCCTTCCCCTTAAGACATTCCACTTTAAATCCGAACTACCTTCAAAGAAATTTTGGTACACCCCTGGTTAAAGAGTCAATTGCTGGTCTAGCACAACAGAATTGTAAGTGTTTTGTGCTTTGAGACATGTACATGTATTACCAGTATTACAGAGGGTGAATATTGTGGCTGTGAATGGTACCAGTTTGAATTGATGTGCACGTGGTGTTTGTATGTTTAGTTGAGCCATAATGAATTCGAATTTCTGTCTGATATAGTAGTCCACTACCTATAATGTGTTTTTTCTATAAACGTAGCTATGTGACCTGTTAAGCAAAAGCTTGACTAATTTTTTGCAATATACATTAGATAAACAATGCATTCTACAAAAAAAAAATTATGCACATTGCATTCGCTTTAGTAAACAGTGAAACAAGACACAAATTGATATAAGTGATATGCCATTGTGTTTGTTGTTCATGGAAAGTAAGAATATCTTTTCCATCAATGTGATTGATGTGTGTCTGTTATGTTGTAAAATGTAACTTTATTGACCTCATTGAACAGCCTTCTTGCTTGCAAGAATGGGTAGATTTAGGTTGAAAACTATACCTTGATGGGCTTACCAAATGCAGAGCCAAGTCCCAACTCCATAGACTATTGCACTCGTGACTTACTGATTAACTATAATATTCACTGTACTAATTGACAGTTTTGCTGTTCCTGCTCTCTATTATGTATCATTATATCCCCCACCTCCAATGTTATTCTAACAGAGCTGGGTGTTTAACTTGTGGTTTGTGGAATTATGTCCATTCGCTTTTTTTTGTAGAAATGGCTTGTCATGTTTATACAGCACTGAAGTATGCTCGACCAACACTGAATGACCAACACTATTTTGGTAAGGGTATTTTGCTTCACCCACCAATTAAGCCATAAACACTCTTACAAATTATATCATGTTCACCATAATTGTTATGCTTCTATCAGCAACAGACTACAATGTGGTGAAATTCATTGACATCTAATTTATTTGGTGACACCACTATTTTTGTAATGGTCTGCTCAAGTAGCTACTGACCTATAATATAGGTCTTGATTTTTTGTTGTAATATAGTACAGTTGTAAGGCTACTCCAAATGAGACCATAGTTTCCCGTTACGTTCTCCACCAGCATCATCTGAGAATGTCATTATTCTACAAAACCATTTCCTGTGCTACTATTAGGGAAACTTCCCATGGAGCCTTCCATTATGCACCTAGAAAGAATGGTAGTTGCAGGTTATGTTAGCTCACAAAGGAGCTATTTGAAATCTGTGATACTCTAATTGAGCAGTCAGCCACTGGCTATGCCATTATTGAAAACTTCAGGACAGGATGCTACATCTATTTATTTGGAGTGGGCTAATAGCACTAGTTCTTGTGTTATATGTAGTTTTGAATTATGGACCGTATATATGTGTACTCAGTACAGAAGAACAGCTTAGCTAAGTACAGAGAATTAAAAATACCAAATCAGTCAAAATAGTTGGGCCCCTCAACATCCACACACTATGCCCTGTACACTATTGTCAACTGCATGTTAATACTACTTGTAATTGGCTTACGTACTGTTCTAAAACGTCTGGACAACTGGTATTGGTGAAAACAATGGATGAATTGCAGTTATGTTCACCTATCAACAGAGCATTTCTATATTGATGCACAGTGGCACACTGAGCTAGCAAATTGAAGTATTAGCTAATTACCTCAGGGAATATACCGCCAGATAGAACTGGCCAACAGTACTGACAAATCAGCGTTTGATGATGAAGCATTATCACTATTGTTTGTTTTTCTTTGCAAAACTGCAGCCACCCTCTCAAGCTCTGTACAGTGTGTTAGGCATGCCTTATGCTAACAGAATTGAGCATCAATAATTGAATTTTTGAGAAGTGCTCCAAAATTTACTTATTATGTTCATAATGGTCACTGCTCCCAACCCAATTTTACATTCCCAAAATTATTCCATTTGTATAGTGTATGTGTGTGTGTGTGTGCGTGCGTGCGTGCGTGCGTACGTGAGTGTGTGTGCGTGCGTGCGTGCGTGAGTGTGTGTGTGTGTGTGTGTGTGTGTGTGTGTGTGTGTGTGTGTGTGTGTGTGTGTGTGTGTGTGTGTGTGTGTGTGTGTGTGTGTGTGTGTGTGTGTGTGTGTGTGTGTGTGTGTGTGTGTGTGTGTGTGTGTGTGTGTGTGTGTGTGTGTGTGTGTGTGTGTGTGTGTGTGTGTGTGTGTGTGTGTGTGTGCCTGAGCCACTTCAAACTGCTCTACTCCAGCTTTATCAAGTGCTTAAGCAACTGTCAGTTTACTGAGGAAGTCTGGCTGAGGCTGCTGACACATGCTGAGGTGATTAACATTATATTCTAAGAATTCAGCACTTATCATCATTAGCACACTTCTTATTTAATAACAATTATTGAAAATGTGGGCATAGTAGTTGCAATACTACAACAACTTGAACTATAGGGTTAATACCACAAGTGAACTGTCATCTTCTTTTGTACTCCTTGACTTATTCTCTTTGTGTTGATGTCTTGTTCTATTGACCTAATTCTGGCCTCAATTGTTGGAGGGTAAACGGGAATATTTAGATAACGTAGTGCATTATTGCCCCTTAGGGCTTGTAGTGTTGTTACCATTGTGTTGGGGGTTGCCCCTCATCCACAGCCTCACCAGTGATTTATTAATAGTTAGAGCTGTAGTGATATCATCAGCCACATCATCAGTGACTGATAGTGTTGTTCCAGTTCTCAGTACTGGAACTAAAATGATTCCAGTTCCAGCCCTTTTTATTCCAGTTCCAGTTCTAGTCTAGAACTGGAACTAGAACAATAATTTTGCTTTCTTAAAACTGGAACTAGAACTATAATTTTGCTTTCCTCAAAACTGGAACTAGAACTAGAACTATAAAGAAAATTTATCAAGTACTGGAACTAATACTGGAACTGGAATTGGTCATAACCATACAGTATTTGCCAATGAGATTTTATGCTCTTTACAAGACCAGAATGTTATCTACTAACAAAAACACACAGTGTAGTATATAACTTCATAAAAGCTGTACATACTACAACCATGTATACATGTACTAAAACACTGCTTGAAACAAGTCATTAGCTATAATATTAGAAACAGAATGCCAAATGTAATGCTGGCTCAGTCGCATTGCTATGTCTGGTTCAGTGTTTGATAATTAGCTACAGGTCTTTTAGTACCACCCTATATAGTGTTAGTGTTATAGTTGCAGGGGCGGCAGAACCAGGTAGGCAGGATAGGCAAATGCCTACCCAAATTTTAGTGGTAGCTATTGATCCATGTTCCAAGTCCACAGAAAGCAGTCTGGTTGCTCTAGTTTTCCAGGATCGCTTTTGAATATTGTCACTTGAAATACTCTAATAGAACAGTCAGCGATACCCTAATAGAGCAGTCAGTGACAATTCATTTTATTAGAATATAATTATTTTAGCAGGTATAATATTGTTTTTATAGATGTGAAATTGTCTACAGGTTCAATCTCCGAAAGCATTTTTTGAAAAATTTCTGGGGCTAGCCTAAGCATGCTGCAAATGCTGATTATGTTTGCACAATTATGATGCTGGTGGTGGTAATAGAAGTATGATCTCATAGTTGCCTAGCCAACTTGTAGATGCTTCCTCCGCCCCTGGTTTCCCATTTCGATTCTGGTTTTTATAACTATCCCAGTTCATGTACTGGTTCACAAGTGATTCATCATTGAAATCACCTCTCATTTCTTGAGTAATCAGTATCCAGCTGTGGATCATAGTGTTCAGCACAGATTTTTTGCACAAGTACACCTCACAACAACCAAAATCAAGCAATAAACATTTGTAATAACACAAATGGTAGGATTTCACCTTATTCTTCACCTTTCATATGTGCTGAGTCTTTTCTCAAAGGATTTCACCCAAGCGGAGATTTCACCTTCAAATAATGCTCAGTTCATTGAGTTTGACGGCGTAGTGACTCGTGACACAGTCAAAAATGCGGGAAACTGCCAAAATTTCCAGCTCAAAATACAGAGGTGCCCCACTTTTCTAATTAACTGATCACGTGATACCTGTTACAAGACGTTTTGGGGCTTAAATCAAGGAAATTTAGCGTGCCTTAGGAAATTTTACTGAAAATCGTGAGAAATTGTGAGATCAGCAAGCGGTCGTGATATGAAGGCTGAAATCGTGTGTCTCACGACCAAATTGTGATAGTTAAGAGGTCTGTGTTCAGTAACTGCTAATTGTGAGCCCCACCCTTCATGTAAGCAAAATAAATATTTATGCCTTCCACTTTGTTTGCTTCTAGTGTCAACAGTATTGTGACTGGCATGTTATCCTGTACTATTTATCAATTTACTCACAAGATATACAATACAGGCTCCAAATGCAATTTGTATCACAGTTTTAATAATACTAACAAGTTTACTTCAGGGCGCAAACTTTGTTGAAACTGAAATTGTCCTTACAATATTCTACACTTTTTACCGATGCTATAAACTGTATTCCGTACTATCTGAGGAAGCAACAAGGAAATTGTTTTGGAAATTGATAGCTGTGGCAGTTGGTGTCATTATCATTTTTAGTACCAGCAAAGTTTTAATCATCATACTTCAAGAAGCAAGCTATATGACTCCAGCAGGATATTATATAACACTTCCTGATATGTATGGAATTAGCTACTTCCTATACACAATACATTGGTATAACATTATATTCCAGTACAGTTGTTGTTCAGATTATCTTTTCAGCTTGTAGTGGTATTTTGCTCCACACTTTGTCAAAGAACAACAACTCCACACAAGCTGATAACAGTTATAGATGTCTACTAAAGATTGCGGTAATTTTGTCATCTGTCAGTTTAGCTAGTGGGGTGGTTTATAATTTAGCAATATATGTGTTTGGAGGGTACAGTGCTATAGTTGGTACTTGTGTGATAATTTGTGAAAGATGCTCTATTTTGTGTATGTTGCTAAACAGAGACAGCATGAAAAAGTTTTATAAATGTGGAATGAATTGCACTTAACATGTAATGTTACTTGTGTTACTCTAATGTCATGTATAGAGTGACCATTAATTGTATAACAGTATACAATTATCTTTACTGTAAAACTGATTGTTGCTATCTATTGTATGCATGCACACACATCGGATGATGGAAACACTTAATAGTATTAGTTTCATAGGTGTGTAATACTGCATGGTTTAAGGGACATGTAACAAAAAATAATAATGATTATTACAGATGGTTGTCTTGTAAGTAAACACTCAATACAATTGTATATGAAATTGTCTTGCTATCGTAAGTGACTCACTTTTTCTTCTATTTAGTCAAGTATAGAGATATAACTGCTTAGTAAAAGATTTCAGAATCTGCTTAGTCAAAATTTTCTAGTAGAAAAATCTGAATCAAAATAGCTATTAAGAATCTTTATATAATAGTATCATTTCACCTCTGTGATGCCTATGATCCAGAGGTGGTAATTGGAGTATCAAAAGCCTCTCCTGTCACCGTCTCTAATTGATGGTAGCAAACATGTAGCCCTACATTGGACCTTTTCTATTTTTCTTTGATCGAGAACAAATAAAGGCCCCCATACTGCATTTCAATATTCAAGCATAGGGTGTACTAAAGCTGAAATAATTTAATCAACATGTCAGACCCTAGATGATCAAAAAATCTCCTGATTAATCCCAGTAAACAGTTGGCTTTTGCAACAACCTCTGTGGTGTGTGAAAGTTCTAAGATGATGCCTAGGTCTTTGTGAGATTTGACACTGTCAATAATTAAAGTACATGAAAAAATTTGGAATTTTCAACTAGAGTAGGGACCATAGCACATCGGTAAAAAGTACTGAAACAAGTTGGAGTAGTCCATGATATTAAATCACAGTAAAACAATAAGAAGTGTTATATCCCTACTGTGCTCAAGATACCACAACGAAAATGCACAGTAGGGATATAACACTTCTTATTGCTTTACTGTGATTTAATATCATGGACTACTCCAACTTGTTTCAGTACTTTTTATCGATGTGCTATGGTCCCTACTCTATAGCTAGTTGAAAATTTCAATTTTTTTGTGTATTTGTTTGTTAACTTGTTTGTAAATAATTTTATTATGACTGGTGAACATATCAAAAAATATGGCTCAGAAACGAAACTAAAATATTTCCGCATACTAAATGTACAATTACGGCGATTTTCCGTTTTTTTATTGTAGGGAGACAGAGGCGTTCAAGTAGCCGATTGATTTATCAGCAGTTGGTGGATGTAGAAGTTTAAAGAATTTGTAGTAATAAAGGACTAATCCTTCTGCTTCGCCAGAAATGCTGTTGCCTAGGCTGTCACTATACCGCTAGAGGATATTGGAAACGGACGATGAAACTGAGTTACCCTGTGAAAGTTCGATACATTCAGTGATGGTAACAGTGAGAATGGAGCGGGAAGATTGTAGAATTACTAAAGGATACTTCTAGTAGTAACGGTAATGAATGGTCGCCATCTTTGGATATATCCCAGCTGCCAATCATCGGTCGTCAAGGATCAAGGCAGCAGTACTGTCGAGAGTACTGTACTAGTGCCAAGGTTGATAAAATTTTGTTACTCTTGAAGTTCAGAGGCGGTGCAAAGCAGCGAATTTATAGTTTGCCTTCACTGACAACATTTGTCTTCACTGACAATGTTAGGAGAACAGTGGTATGTATTTCAGAGGATTGAACATGGTGGAGAACAGTGGTATGTATTTCAGAGGATTGAACATGGCGGAGAACAGTGGTATGTATTTCAGAGGATTGAGCATGGCTTGAGACTCTTATTATATTGAACCAGGCACTGTTAAGAAACCAACTGCTGACTACCAGATTCTCAGTCTAAGGCTCAGTCAAGGTGAACTGTTCTGGTGCTGCCCAACCACTGGTATTTAAGTTTATTCAGATTGATGGCACTTCGTCACAGTGGAATAGTGCATGTCTTGCATTTGTGTTGCAGCTACGCAAATAATCAATGAAATAAATGTACGGAATGTATGTGTACGTATTCTGTAACGCTGTATCTGTTCCTTGCACTTTGAAGAGGTGTGTGTGTGTGTTGTGTTCTCTTCTGGCGGTCACTCAAGAGTCTTGGGCAGTATGACAGTGTGTGTATTGTTTTGGTTTCTATTATTTTTGTTATTTGTGTTGAAAGTGTTGTGTATCTTGTTTCTAGCTGATCTTTCTGCAGGGTGACTTGTTTCTAGCTGAACTCTACAGGGTGGTCTGTTTATAGCTGAACTCTCTACAGGGTGATTTGTTTGCAGCTGAACTATCTGCATGGTGGTTTCTCTGTAGCTGAACTCTCTACAAGGTAACTTCTTCTAGCTGATCTCTCTACAGGATGACTTGTTTGTAGCTGAACTATCTGCAGGGTGATTTGTTTGCAGCTGAACTCTTTACAAGGTGATCCTTCTAGCTGATCTGTCTACAGGGTGATCTATTCGTAGTTGAACTTTCTACAGGGTAGTTTGTTTGCAGCCGAACTCTCTACATGATGGTTTCTTTGTAGCTGAACTCTCTACAAGGTAACTTATTCTAGCTGATCTCTCTACAAGGTGACTTGTTTCTAGTTGATCTCTCTGCAGGGTGACTTTTTTCTAGCTGAATTCTACAAAGTGATCTTTTCGTAGCTGAATTCTCTACAGAGTGATTTGTTTGCAGCAGAACTCTCTACATGTAGCTGAACTCTCTACAAGTTAACTTCTTCTAGCTGATTTCTCTACAGGGCGACTTGTTTCTAGCTGATCTCTCTACAGGGTGATTTGCTTGTAGTTGAACTCTATACAATTTGATTTGTTTGCGGCTGAATTCTCTACATGGTGGTTTCTTTGTAGCTGAACTCTCTCAAGGTAACTTCTTCTAGCTGATCTCTCTACAGGGTGATTTGTTTGTACCTGAACTCTCTACAAGGTGATGTCTTCTATATAGCTGATCTCTCTACTAGATGACTTGTTTCTAGCTGATCTCTCTACAGTGTGATATCTGTTAAGTTTGTAGCTGAGCTCTCTCTCGTTTCTAGCTGATCCTTCTATAGAGTTATAACTTGTTTATGTAGTTGAACTCTTTACAGGGTGGTTTTTTGATTGGTTGCTGAACTCTCTACGTGGTGACTTGTTTGTACTACAGAGTGACTTGTTTGTAGCTGAACTCTCTACTGAGTGACTTACTTGTAGCTGAAGATTGTATAAAGTAACTTGTTTGTAGCAGAGTTTTAGGGTAGCTAACTTGTTTATATACATGAACTCTCTACTGGGTAGTTTTTTTTGTAGCTGAACTCTCTACACAGTGACTTGTAGGTAGCTGAATTCTCTACAGAGTGACTTGATGTAGCTGAACTCTCTACAGGGTGACTTGTTTATAGCTGAACTCTCTTCGATGTGACTTATAATGTTCTGAATACCTACAGTGACATATTAGTAGCTAAACTCTCTACAGGGTGACTTGCTTGTAGCTGAATTATCTATAAGATTAACTGTTCGTAGCTGAACTCCCTATAGAATAACTTGCAATGCAATATAATGAAATAAGTTTTTAACGCAGCTGAATGCTCTATTAGGGTGACTGTTCTATTAGAGTATCTTGATCTCGCATTTACTACACGTAGTTGGCTTTCGAATCATCAGTCAGTGGTTTGTAATCCTATTCTTCTGTACTACTGCAAGGATTTTCTATGAGCTACATAGCGATCTTCAGCTCATTGCTCTAAACGGTTTGTCTGGTAGGCGTGAAAACTAATAGTTTTGTTATTCATAAAAATCGATCGCGTAATTGTGACACAGGTTGGATTTTGTGTCATATCTCCATGGTCTTTATCTCGATTCTTTTCAAATCACAAAAAGGCACTCCTACGATAATTACTCCATCTACATAGCAATTTTCAGCTCATTCCTTTAAGGGGTTTACCCTGTGGGCGTCACAGACCTTTGACCTTATTTTACGCAAATAATCGGTCATAACTCCGTGAATGTTCATTGGATTCCTACTAAAGTTGGTACTGAGATTCGCCATAATGAGCCCGTTAAGTGTACCAACTTTCAGCCCGATTGGACTACGCATTCGTGTTTTATAGCAGATTTTGCAAAGTGTGCAAAAAGAGGAAGTAGAAGAAAAAACGAAGAAAAAAACCAAACTTTGGCCACTCGTATCTCGGAAATGGCTGGAGCGATTTTCTTTAAATTTGGAATGTGGACTCCCCTACCTATCTGGCACTTCTGTAGCAAATAATTTGGTTTCAATCGGATAAGGGATGACTGAGCTACAAAGGTGTGAAAATCACGTGACATGGTGAGGTGCACTCATATATTAAACAGAATTGAGTTCCAAAAGAAAATACTATTAACATAAAAGGAAAACCTATATGAATTTATTGAAGACTGTTTACACAATAGGGAGAGTGAGTGAGATCTAGTTATTGAACTGGAAAAGTATAGAAATCCAAAAAGTGCAAGGCAAGGTGATGGTGGAGCATGTTATACATGGTGGTCAGTGACAAATACTTATTCCATAAAGGTGATTTTCGACTCGTAAGATATCTCTAGGATGCAGGTGGAATTTTGGGCAGCACGCAAAAATTTCACCAGGATCCCTACTTAAATGGTACGACCGTACCATTTGATAACAACTTTTATAAATTACGAAATGATTTATAAAACAACACTGTATTTATAAATTACACAAAAGTACAATATTTTGGTACAAACGGCGCCCCATAGTAAATGAGTGATTACATACAAGGGATAGATCATGAAGCAAGGAAATATTATTGTTTGAAGCTACATATTGTTGATGAAGGTTTCGTGCTGGTACAACGTTGTAATAAGTCGGAATAGTGCTCAGGCAGAAAATCTCAGTGAATCTGAAGTGTGGCAACGTATACAAGTAGCTATTAGTATTAGTATATTAGTACTAAATTATGGACATGTATACAAAACAGACAAAAATAATTGTTAGTAGGCCAGAGGCCTTTTATATCCTGTTGTTGACAAGAAATGGTCTAAATTATTCTTAAAGCTGTTGAGATTAATTGACTCAATGATATTATCAGGTAGGGAGTTCCACTGATTAATCACACTGTTGGTAAAGAAGTTGAGCCTGGATGTGAGTACTTGATAGACACGCCAGGAACCATCAAAACAAAAGTTTAAAAGCCTAAAGATATTTTGAAGTGTCTTCTACTGATGTATGACTAACAGTTGCGATGCCACCATACTGATGGAGCCTGTCACAAAGGCTCAATGTTTGACTTGTGTAAGAAGTCTTCAATGACTTTCATGAAACCTTGGTGCAAATGGGAGACCTACACTTAAACCTGGCACTCTGGCTGGGTAAGTTTGCAATACTGGCACTGACTGATCAACATGTTACCACTTTTAAGTATGTAGCTTTATAAACTGTATGTGCATTGGGCCTCAGTTCTAAAATGACCACTCCGCATGCATTTTGTTACAGGGAAGAAGGACTGTGAAATCTAGATGCTGTCGCATTATTCTAGAGCAGCTAGCTTGTAGGGCTTTATAACCATCTAGTGCCATCACATAGGCAGCAGAAGAGGGGGTGCTGGGAGTGCTCCAGCACCCCCAACTTGAAGCTGTATTGTGCAATAGTCATCACGTGAACTCCTGCAAGGTTTCCAGAAATGGCCAATCACGATCGAGATACTCTAATAGAGCAGTCACCCCAATAGAGCAGTCACCCTAATACAACAGTCAAGCATGTATACCATTATGATTGACAGTTAAGTCCACCAAAAATGCCTCCAAATTCAATCTCCTGATACCTAATTTTCAAACTTTTCCTGGGGGGTATGCTCCCAGACCCCCCTAGAATTAGCATGCTTCACATGCTGGGTGTGCTTTGCACACTTACTGCTACCAACAAAAATTTTGGGCACCCCCTACTCTAGCACCCTTCCACCTCCTATGCATCAGTTTTTTCACTTAAAGTATGTGTAATGCTGGTGTGATTACTCTGCATACAAGACCATACTGCAAGTAGATGTACACGCATAAAACTCACAACAAGGTATGTAACCAGTCAGGGACACATATGATAGTAAATTTGTAGTTAGTCTCATCTATATTTTGAATTGGGTCCATTCAGCAAGTATGCTGTCTTCTCATTCATCAATTATACCTTGCTGTTTCTCGTGGAGTGTTTGTGTGTGTAGGCAGTGGTCAGATCCCTTGATGTGTTTCCTAGTAGTATAAATCTGTATGTCTATATTTAACTGTGCTTATATAGGATGCTCTCTCTCAGGTGTGTCACAACTTAACAGAATTAAGGCGGTTATATGGAGATACTGAGTAAACATGTAAAGTTTTACAAGAACTAACTGTTATTCCAGATCCCTCAGTTGTGATTGGAGTCATAATATTACAATCACTACAAATGTACAACTGCATGACTGTGTGACTTTGTACTTTTGTGGGGAAATCCCCTAATTCTTGAAATGGCTTTGAGTACAGTGCACAGCATACTCGGCTATAATCTTGTATTTTAATTAAGTGTATTTCTAGTTGTATTATGTATTTGGTGTATGTTGTTTTCAGGACTCCACTGAAAATTAGCATAAGCTGACACTACTGGAAGAGTTCTCATGAAAACCCAATGAAAGCAATATTGAAAACCCTCTGAAAAGTCAAAATTTCAATGGGTGGCTAAAAATTTTCAATACATTTTCACATACTAAACCTATGAAAATCCATTGATCTTTACTAATGAATACTCTATGAAATTATTTTTCATGGAATTTTCATCAGTTATTCATTGATTTGTCCAATAAAAATACTATGAAAATAAAAATTGATTGGGACAGCAATGAAATTTTGACTTTTCGTAGATAGCTACTATGAAAATACCAATGAAATTTTGACTTTTTATAGGTTTCTTTGAAAATTTCATTGGATTTTCAAAGCCAAATTGTCCAGTAGCGTGAGTAGACTCCCTGCTTAAATATTCACAATTACAATGTTGATCAGTTGGTGTCAGTGTTGCAAACTTACAGCTATGCTAGCAAGAGTGACCAGTTCTGAGTGATAGGTTTCCCTTTGTACCAAAGCTTCATGAAAGTTGTTTGAAGATTTCTTACACAAATCAAACATCGAAGCTTTGTGACAGGCTCCATTGCCAACACACTGATGGTGGCATCGCAACTGTTAGTCGAGAGAGAACCATCATTATTAAACAAGGAAACATGTAAATACATTACAATACGATGAGCCTTCGGTCTCGTGCGACCACAGCCAGACTCTTAAAAGAGATCTGTGTGGCCAAGAAAATTTTCTTTTATAAGGGGGTGACACACAGGCACTCAATGTAGGTAGATCTGCGACCGCGGTCAAAGTCTAAGTCAAAGGTCAAGGCCACCAAAATCATGCCAATTTAACAGTCAAGGGTAAAAGCTTCCAACCCACAATCGAAAAGTGCTGAAATATCATTGCTAGGTCACCGGTCAAAGAAGGCTCTTAGTCACAGGTCAAAATGAAATTTTAGTCGGTCAAGACTTTGACCGCGGTCGCAGATCTACCTACAGCGCGTACCTATGTGGCACCCCCTTGTTTCAGCAGGATACGCACACCTTATGCACCTATCAATGTATTGCCCCACTACCCCCCCTCGGGCATATATGGGGCTATAGTGGGGATTTGACACAGCCGAATGCCAAATGCCCCATAGTAGGGCAAACCTATCGTGTCAAATCCCCACCGTTGGCCCCAGTTGCAACGCGGGATTTACTCGGGATTTGACAGCGAAGCAAGCTACAACAAAAAAATATTTGGGTGCTTACTGAACGATCGTCAAATGCCCCATAGTGGGGCAGCAGTTTCTTGTCAATTCCCCCTGTAAAGCCCCACTTACGCCCGAGGGGGGGTGGTGGGGCAATACATTGATAGGTGCATTAGCAGCATCATCAAAAATATATCGGTAGAAGACACTTCAAATATCTTTAGACCTTTTAAACTTTCGTTTTGAAGGTCCCTGGCGTACTTGTTTACATCGCAACACTTCAGATTCACTAAGATTTTCCGCCTGAGCACTGCTCCGATCGACTCACTACAACGTTGTACCAGCACGAAACCTTCATCAACAATATGTAGCTTCAAACAATAATGTTTCCTTGCTTCATGATCTATCTCTCGATCGTACGTCAAGGAGGTGACACACAGGCACTCACTGTAGGTAGATCTGCGACCGTGATCAAACTCTAAGTCAAAGGTCAAGGCCACCGAAATCGTGCCAATTCAGTGGTCAAGGGTAAAAGCTTCCAACCCACGATCGAAAAGTGCTAAAATATCGTCGCTAAGTCACCGGTCAAAGGTCGAAAAAGGCTCTTAGTCACAGGTCAAAGCGAAATTTCGGCCGGTAAAGACTTTGACCGCGGTCGCAGATCTACCTACAGCGCGTACCTACGTGACAATGCACATACAGTTCACGTGATCATTTCATAAAATGAAATTATATTTTATTATTATTATATAAGTACTGTGCAGAAATCTACAAAAGATTGTAACGCACAGATATTAATCATAATTACAAAACATTAGCCAAGTGCCATAAATTTACAGTGAAGGAAAAAGAGTTTATATTCTTGACACTGTTTGACATTTAGGGTCTGTACATCCGATATTTGTTAGTAAATGGTTGGATATAATATGTAGGTGTATCATTGTTGGATGTGGATCCATTTCCAACTTCCATAGTAGAATTGTCGCTGGAAGAATTCAACGATTCAGTTCTGGGATTAGGTATGAAAGTTGAATTAATGACTTCACCATAAATTTGGCCTTTAACATAGAGTTTGGTACGACGAATTTTAATATGTTTTTTGTCAAAGTGCCAGCCTAAAAAGTCAAGAGGTCTTAGTACTATACTGTACAACTCGGTTTTGTGACCAGGGTGAGCAGACGTGACTGATTCAACTGATTACCACAAACTCTTCAGTGTACAGGTTAGTACATATTATATGGCTATTTATAGTTGCTCATACCTTCAAAGTGATAGTTATTCTCGAGGGGTCCGCAATGCAGCTGAACCTCGTACAACTTTTTGGCACTGAATCTGCGAATCTTAGTCAAATTCTAGTAAAACTTTGGATTCTTTAGGATACTATACATTAGTGTGGTGGCACCCGCTGAATCTTTAAGGTCACTCCAAATAAATTCTCTGTTTCCCGTCCACCGCCCGAATCTAGTTACTGTCAGCTCTAAAATATTCCATTATTCCGTATTCTTCCATTATTTTCCGGTTATTCTTGCATACTGACAGGCTCAGTAAAAGTCATCTCGAAACAGGGTCAGCAGTGCTATCAAGTCGACACAAACTTCACGTTTGTGTTATTTTTGCAACTTAAAAGGGAAGGAACAAACTTAAACATGCTTTTATGCAGCTTTTTATGGTTGTGCCAGGCAAATAATGGCTTGAAAAGGTGCCAATCTTATAATGAAATAATGGAAATGGACTGCCCGCCCGCATGCAAATATGCTTGAATCCAGGACGGAAAACAGAATTGATTTGGAGTGGCCTAAAGTAGAATCCCTGAATCTTCTGTGAATCTAAAGATTCCGAATCTCGTATGCAATTTTAGCTGCATTATGGAACCCTCAGTTCTTCTCTCTGATCAGCATCACTACTGAGATGTAAAGCTTTGCACCACAGCCCGCAATATCATAGCACCGTACCACGCATGCTCTAATTTGTTTTAAAAGCATGAGGGTAAACACGTCTCACAATTGTACATCCTTTGGCTAGCCATCACAAATCAACACTCAACAGATCACGAGCGATTTCTGTCCACGCCAATAATTAAATTGATTGTTGATTATTGGTCACAGTGTTCCACTATATAGCTAGGGACCTGAAAAAAAGTCTACAACAGCCTCTGTGTGTGTGTGTGTGTGTGTAGCAGGGAGTCAGAATGTGTTACTAAAACTGTTGAATGCAGAAAAAATATCCCATACCAGGTGGTAGCTTGATCCACAGACAGTTGCTTAGGCAAGTGCCTGATGAGGAGCCACACAGCCTGGAATCTAGGATTCCCTCTGCATTCAACCTGTACTTAAACATCATGATTTCTTATGTTTCATTAGGGGTTGATTATTAGTTATTGTTCCCATACTAAACAATGCTCACTGTGACACAAAATTAGTGTGTCATAATTGTCCTTCAGAACCCAGTGCTACAAACAAGTTTCCATTTTGTCCAGAGCATGTCCCCCATTTTTTGTACTCCTTTTGTTTAATATTTCAATTTATATGCTGACATACCCAGATTTTCAGCTGTGAAGCAACTAATCAAGTTTAAGTGGATTAATTCAGTTTGGAGATTCTCCCTGTACACAGGTGTCTTAACTTCTGCATACCTTGCATTCTAATTGCCAGTGTCTCAGAGGAGGTCCAACACAAACTAAGCACTGTTGAAAAGAATTTGCAGTAATTGCATTCTTCAAATAGCAAATTTGCGGAAAATCAATCCGTAGACAAGATTTGGTGAACTGCAGTTGATTTTCACTGGTTTTCTCTTCCCAACTTGCTGCTTGGCTTTATTTCATATGGTTAGTTAATCATCACATGACGGTTCCTCCAATAGGCTGTGCATATCGAAACTGAACCACTGGGGTTGAATGGGGTTGATTGCACCATTGAATTAAGCATAAGAAAAGAGTTCAATCGGCACGTAATTTTTGTTGACAACCCCACGAAATAGCTTCCCTGTACAAAACATATGCGCTCATGTGTGTGTGTTGGACCCCCTCTGCCAGTGTCTAAAATTAATGTTGAGTATTTTATTAGAGTATACTTGATTGCTCTATTAGTTTAAAATAGTATTGCTTTTTTCGAGGAGTACGACGCCTTTGTAATCTGTACATGATTTGAAATCATTACTTGAAACCTGATTTGTGATTTGTAACTTGATTGTGGGGTCAGCATCTTTGGGAATCATGTTGATGGTTGGAAATTGATTCTGGAATCACGAATCATATTATTATTCATATTTTTCTGTAAATCTTTGTGTTTTCCTGTACTTCTTTGCTTGTGTCTTTATGGAAAATGTGAATCAATAAATTGGTGCTAGGAATAGGGTCAAGTCTAGTTTGCGTTTTTTCGCCTTTTTTCTTTCCAGCAAATCTTTTATTTGTCACCTATTATGCTCCATATTTTGCTCAAGGATTATTTAGCATTAAACTTTGACCATTTCTAAGTGCAAAGCTACAATTGTGACCGGATTTGACAAAACCAGGCTTCCACACACATCCAATTCTCAGACTTTGTCCAAATAAGTACTATAAACAAGAGTTCATAATGAACTCCTGCTATAAATGCTATTGACCTGACTTTTTTACAATATCATCTCCTAACATTGTACAGTGATAGGTCAAACTTTGAAGGTGATTGTATACTCTTACATTGAGTAATGGGCCTCCAAAGTCATAAAACTGGATGTGTGTGGAAGCCTGGTTTTGTCAAATCTGGTCACAATTTCACCTTATAGTGACTGCTCTATTAGAGTACCTCAATTTGCACTTGCTCTTACCACATAATACTGTAGCAAGAAGCTAGCTAATGAGTGCTTAAAATAATTTATGTGACTGCTCTATTGGGGTATCTCGATTACCACTTACTCTTCCCTGAACAATTAACCATGTATTGATATTTTATCGCGTATGACTGTTCTATTAGAGTATCTTGATCTTTTGTGCAATTTTTATGTCCACTTCACAAAAATTGCACCTATTTTGTGGCATTTTGCTCATTGCTTTTACTTATCCATTATGCCAAAACTTTTGCCGGCAAAATTGATGCATCCCTACGTTTAGAATCACAGAAATCCAAGCATGGAATCAGTAAAGATTCCAAATCATGTCAATATGAAAACGTGCGAGTTGCAAACCCTTCATACATCATTTCATGTGTGATTGCCGTACTGTGATTAGTGAGGCTAATTGCTAATAGTGCATTTCTGAGTTACGTTTTGAGAAGATTTACAGTAGTTCTGTTGGAAGAATACAAGGCTTGTGCTCTAGCACATGGTATTTTATTTTCATTTTCAAGTTTATTTTCATTTTTCAGTCTATGGTCGGTCTGGCCCAATCAAGTTGACATGACTCTTATGATGCTAACTTTGTACCTCTCCCCTCCCTTCCTCAATGTCACACTATGAAATAATGTATAGGCAATAAAATCCCTAGGACACACGATAGTCTGTTATGTGGCCAAGTACAGCCAGTGCTGGCATGTGACAGACAAAAGTGTGTATTTTACAGGAACCAAGAAAACACTGTTTTCATGCATTTATAGCTCTCTATAGTACCAGGACGGAAATAAAATATTTTTGCTGTGGAAACTCCCTCAGGGTAGGAACCTCCTATTTCAAGTTCGAATTGAATACACGTATCCATTACTGAGATATGCACCTTCAAAGTTTGTCTGAGTTACCTTGTATTTTTTATCAATCTCCTTAAGTACATTTTCCAATTTAGACTACAATTTTGATACTGAAATTTGATTGGCTGAAAATGTGGTCTCTAAATCTCGTAGTGCCACACTTATGTCCTATAGAAATCATGCTCTGAGGTGAAACAAAACACAGCAATTATGCTCCTGTAGCATTAGCAAATGCATGGGCATTTAAATGGCTGTGCAGTAATAAGTTGTAGTCCAATTAGTTGTACTTTGAAACATAACACCTGTAACATTGGCAATGCATAGGCATTTAAATGGGTAGTAAACAGCCACGTTGAACTAGAGGGAGGTGTAGAGGGCTTGTTTCCAGTAATAACGATACATTTTCATTTAAAAGCTTCTGTCAACTCAAGGTACAATAACGAGTTGTAATCTACATAAGTTAGACATCAAGAACCAATAGGTTCTATGGGATTTACAAAAGCCCTCAGGTCCTTAGTAGCACCCTTGCTGCACTTGGGTGCTACAGCCCAGGGCCTTCAAGTTTTCTAAATCTCGTAGAACCCTGATTCTTGATGTCTAACTATTATTTAGAAATATTGCAATGACTCACACATTTTTTAGTTGATTTACTTTTTGGAGCACGGTACAAGTATAATGCAGCATAATAACAGTCCTATTTTTTGTACAGATCAGATTAAGAACAAGGGATGCTAGCTACACATAGTTTTTGAAAAAATGAAAATGCCAATTTGTTGACACACCTATGGGGTTATTCTACTTGATGGAATGTTTTGAAAATCTGTCTGTATATGAAGAAACTATTGTAGTGCAAACCTTTTGTGGTTAGAAAGCACTAAGATTATTAACTGTAAAGCAATATTAATAACCAAACATGTGAAACAAACGTAATCAAGATACTCTAATAGAACAGTCACCTAGAAGTAAAAAGTGATTTCTAATACGATGAACATAGAATGTTCTAGAATGTCCAATGATAGATCAATTATTGCATGGATATAGATCTATGATATTCTGGTGTAGTAAACCAGAACTTTCAAAATTTTATATAAGGTAGAAATTAAGCGGAGTGAGCAACTATTTGAGTTTTGTACTCTTCTTGTTTTGCTCACAAGGCTCCACTGAAAATCAGTATTTGGTTACTGAGTGGATCCCTGTTTAAAATTACAATTACAATTACAACTGACAGGAGTGATAAAGGGTGTAGGTGCTGGTATGAATCCCAGACAACTTTTTGACATTTGATCAGAAAGTTGAGTATTTACTATCATATGAAGTTTCAGAACAAGGAAGTCCAGTTTTTCTTGATGTTCTGTACATGTCCGAGGTTCTGTCCACGTGCAGTAACATGCTCATTGTTTAGTGATCATTTACTTTGGATGGATAATCACTAATTGGATTGTGGCAGTATATTGCTGTTATTGGTTCATCACAGCCCAATATACCCAGTCTTTAATCAGTGGTGAAATCATATACAAGTCCACAGTGATTCATATACAACCACAGTCCATGCAAGCTATAGTTGGTTGTTGAACTGCTAGCATAATTATTTGATTATATAGCTGTATATAACATGTTGATGCTTTAAAGCTAATTAAAATTCAAAGCTTCATGATCAAATGGACACATACATAACTACATGCGGGGATAAAATTCTACAGAGTATTTACAATGCACTAAAATTCTCTGTAAAATAAAGTACACTGTTTTGTGGTCATTGTATCACTATCTGTAAAGTGAGCATACATTGTGGAATTACTCACAATATTTGTTTGTCACAAGTCGACAATGAAATATCATGTAGTATTTTATACTATGTTCCTCAGTACTGTTTAATGTCCTGTGAAATTGTTTGTACTATATTGCTGTGGTTTGTCTCAGTAAAATGCCATGCATAATTCTACTGAGCGTTTCATAGTACAGAAAAACACTCTGCAAAACACTACATACTATTCCTCAGGTACTTTTCCTGTGTTGACCGTGGTCAAGGTATTCTTGTCTGAAGGTATCAGTTAGTCAGATGGTCAACATGAAGTTTGGCTAAAAAATCTTTTCAGATGACATGTCTTGGCTTGATTATACCTGCCAAGTTGTCATCAAGAAGATTTAGTTGACGATGTTTATGGTAGGAAAATACAAACCTTCTTGATTCCTACTACTATACTACTGTCAGGGGCAGATCCAGGAGCTGGCAAGGGGAGGGGCACAAACAGGCTAAGTTGTAGGTGGTTGGGAGAGCCAGATTCTCTTGTTAGTTACTGCGCAGCAAATAATCACCTCTTAGTGTTGTCTCACTATTGATTTTTGCCATTTTGGCCTTTGCAGATGTCTTAAAAGCTATTTAAAAGGCTATGAATGTCTTGAACAGCAGCAAAATGATAATTATTTCTAGAGGTGCTTAGTACACACGAAGGTGCTGGGTGATAATTCACAGTTAGTTTGACTTTGGTTTCAGGTGAATTTGTAATAAATGCTACCTAAAATGTGCATATTTTTGTGAGCTATAAATTTTAGTGTTTAAAGTAGAGGTATGGCTCCTCCACAAGGTGTGTGCCGTGTGTGTGTGTGTGTGTGTGTGTGTGTGTGTGTGTGTGTGTGTGTGTGTGTGTGTGTGTGTGAGGGGGAGGGGGCGGGGCATTTGCCCCAAATGTCCCATCCTGGATCTGCCATTGACTGTGTTGTATGATTAGCCACAGCTAGTGGTTGTATACATGTATTGCTATCCACTTTTTAATACAATATAATGGGTATTTAGCATTAATGACAACTCCTTTTAAAGAAAAGTGTTTATTATAATTTGTAGTCAAGGTGTAGCTACATATGTAACACTGTAGACACTTGATTAATAGTTTATGTAGTGTTATGTAATAGGAATGATGTAATTATGTGTGCTGTAATGTAGCTCACGTGTAGAATGTTAGAGTAGAGTCATAAAGCTTCTTGTTTAGTGTTGTAGCTCGCTTGCTTGCTGACAGATTAGCTCACATACCGTTACACATATAAGTGTTTTCTAATCCAAAGAATGTGGTTCAGACAGCACCCAGAATTGTCTAAGGGCCACACTTTTCACATATTGTGAATGTTTGGTAGGAGATGGATTTAGCAAACTGAAGAAATTATATTTAATTGTACATGTTGTTCAATGTTAGCTGTATGATACTTTTTATCTGCCACATTGCTTGACATGCTGATTTTCCTAACCTTATCATCTGCAGATTACCTGTAATTGCCAAAATTAGTATTTCATAGACAGTGGAAATGGGGGTGCTCCAGCACCTCCAATTCATTATTGTGTAAATTCCTGAAAGGTTTCCAGAAACTGGTCAATCAAAATAAACAAGACGGATTGAGATACTCCAATAGAGCAGTCACCCCTACAGAACAATCACCCTAATAGAACAGTCAACCATGTACTAGTATTTGATTTTGATTAACTACTAAAACTACTACTGAAAGTGCCCCAAATTTAAATCTCCTGACACCTCATTTTCAAAAATTTCCTGGATCCTCAGACCCCCTAGAATTAGCATGCAGCACCTACTGCTAACAAAAATCTTAGACACTTTTAATTCTGATACCCTTCCACCTCCTATCTGTTTAATTAGCATTCTAATACCTGGTTAAAGATCTTACACAATATTTCTTCTAAACGCTTTGAACAATAGTTGTATTTATGTAACTTTTCATTAATGCTTGGATCCATGATGCATATAATTATTCACAGATTAAGATGAGACAGTTAGTGATCACTTTACTGATGATGGTGCTTTTGGGTCACTCCACTAATGGTCAGTATCCTGATTGCTTAAATTGTAGACTACTTGGTGAGTGTGACATGTACACTAATGCTATAATGTAATGAATAACTTACAGGTATAACCGGAATCTTACCACTGTCGTATACCACAATCAGATCAAATGTGTTTAATGGTACACAACCCAATAATAATGGATGTACATCAATTGATGGACAAGGGACCATTAACTGTGGAGTGGGGACTACTCTGATGGACTGTGGCCGTGGACCTTCAAGGAATCTTGACATTTCTGATGTACCAAAACATTTTGTATGGAACAGAACAGTAAACCAACAAGTGTCTGTAGTGTTCAAATTTGATCAACAAGTTGATATTAGAAGGATTGCCATAGTCTTCTGGAATTCCCCAAGTAACAATATAATAGCCCCCAATTTGATGTTATATTGGTCTAATGATGACTCTACTATGCCATCCAATCAGATTAATTTTGATACTAGTGATCCATACAACAGAGATAGTGAAGGACGAAGCAGACTAAATCTTGATATTAATGATGATGGTGGAATGAGGTTTCAGTACTTCAGAATAGTGATGAGTTTTCATGATGATAGTGAATGGATATTCTTAAATGAAGTGGTGTTTTGTGGTGAGCGCCTCTGAGACCATTGTATGTATATATCAGTAATGTATTGTTGTTTATAGGGATTCCAGCTCCTTATCATTTAACTCATCCACCAATGGATGGCTACACACAAGTAGTCCCTCCTACCACATCATTGACTACTTTAACATGTTCACTAAATGACACCATCCCACCTAGTGTGGAGGTCACATGGTTCCACAATGATAGTATCATTATTATACCTGGTATAGTAACACAAACTGGTAGTACTACAACATTACTATTGCAAAACCTTCAATCATCTAGTGTGGCGGGTACATATCAGTGTGTGTTTAATGATAGTATTAATGGATGGACATTGAAGCGGAGTACTGTGTTACTGATTACAGGTGAGTTGCAGGAGTACAACAAATTACAATGTATAATTATGTACCATGTGTATTGTGGTCATGGTGCATGGAAAATGTAGTTTATTGAATCACTTCTTGTCAAATTATAATATGCAACTTTAAATTTGTGTTACAGATATACAAATCACTCAGCCACCTAGTGAAATTATAACTTTTAATGCTGCAACAAGTTCTGTTCAACTGGTGTGTTCACTGGATCCCATCATCCCATCAACCACAACTGTCATGTGGCTGAAAGTTAATCTTTTTGTACCAACACCTCCCAACAGAGTACTAGAGACTAATGATACCACAACAGTGATAACAATAATTGATCCTCAATTATCAGATGAAGGACGTTATCAGTGTTTATTTACTGATACTACTGGACTGATACTTCAAAGGATCATTACATTAGGTTAGTGTACATAGTTCAGTAATTTTGCATATTACAGGACTGTAAGTGGAGCAGAAAATGAAACTCCAGCATGATTGTACTTTAAAAACTGGTTTGTAGGTGTTACAAGTTATAGAAAAAGAGAAGTATTACATGTATATTATACTATCACAACTTATATGCAATAATGTACTAGTAGCTTTCTGTTATAATCAATCTTGTAACTGCATTCAATAAAGGAGTAAGAATAGTTTGATTGCTGCATATCACTCTAATACCACAGTTGTCTGTGATATGAAATGTTTCTAAACAGTTTAGTTATTTATTTTCTTTTCTCAGCTTTTAACTTTTGTGTCTGTTCTATAACTTAGTATAATATATGAATGTACATGCAGTCACACAGATGTAAGTACAGGTACAATGCTACAATCCCTCGTAGATAATTTATGCTCTTTATACTGTACATGATATAGTTGTAATGCAATGGTGTGGGGTTTGCCTGATATGTGCACCAGATACCCAAGGGCACATAGCACTCGAGGACAGGGGTGTACATATCAGGCAAATCCTGAACACGTCCGCGTTGCCAACTTTTGTGTAACACTTCCTAGTTTACTGACTTCCATGTTATCAACCATAATGTAACTCTTTCTGGTTAGCGACTTCCTTACTACATACGATTTGCAATTTTTATTCTATACGACTGATTTTTGTTTCAAGTGTGGAATGTAAAAGTGGCACGGCCTTTGTACTGAACGATGTGATAATGGAGTAAATTGTGAAAAACTTGCCAAAGTATGTCTCTCGTAATTGAATGTGAAATCCAAGATGAATTGTGGTGGCACCGTTCACTAAAACAGGTTTTGTTGTTGAGGTATTGATGTAGAGAAACTAGAAGATGGTTGAACACGTGTTGCACCACTACTAAACAGCAGAATTGATGGTTCCAGTCTCGAGGTTGTGTTAAATATCAAAGAAAAATCATGTGAGGTGTTGTTAGTTTGTATTTTCATTCTAATGTGTACTTCACTAGTAGGTGCAATACAATTACTGAAGTGTGTGCTGTTTATTGATCAGTGAAGTCCATTTAAATGGCATACAGTGATGGTGGAACTGTAGAGTGTGTACTGTATGACTAAATAGTGTTTTGTTGGTTTGTAGTGCTTTTAAAAAATTGTATCCCACAATCGCAACTACACTATGGCTATAACGTTTTATATACAATGTGAAAAATGTACATAGTGAAGGTGGAGTGTTGCAGTGTGTCAGGTAGGCTTCTAAAGGGTTTGGAATTTCTGGGTGCATTCCTTGTTGTAGCATGGTAGAGAATGCTCCTAATGGAAAGTTGTATCCCAGCTTGACATGGTAAACAATGCACTTGATGAGTGTACATGAGTATTGTACACTGGAATTTGCCCTACTAAAAATGTTACATATACGGCTAGTTTTAATTAAGTTTTGTCATGCATTCAGGAATGCTATATAGTAAATTGTAATAAAGTCCATGTTCATTATTGACAGCTTTTGTTCCTCATTTCATTGAACCACTCACTGATAATGAAATGATCACAGTCAACTCTTCCACACCAGTTGTTAATGTGACATGTAGACTGAGTGATCCCATCTCATCCAGTGTGACAGTACAGTGGTTACACAATGGTGATGATGTTGTGTTATCTCCTCCTCGTGTTATTAATATAACATCAGTGGATACTGTTGTACTGCAGATAAGAAACTTCAGCTCATCAGATGTTGGTGTTTATCAGTGTGTGTTTACTAACACTAATCCTGTGTGGACACTGAGTAGGAATATTAACATAGATGGTGTATTTGGTAAGTAACCTAGGTTACTATAGCATGCTAATTCATTATGATTGTAATCAGATAAGATTAATTGATAATAGATAACTGGTAGTTCAACAAACTTGTGCATCAAACACAGTCTTATGAAATTAATTCCATTCTTTGTATAGCCACAAAATTTGTATCAAAAGTATATTACCACACATCGCATATCATTAGCATGGCCAATAACTAAACAGCCTGTTTAATTAATTCACATTAGCATTTTGAAATCTGGTATCTGAGAGGTATATAATGAACAAGGTTTTAAAACCATTTTACATGCATTTCTAGCAAACACATGCACTTGTCTGTTGTACCAGCATAGCAGTCTCTTATGGATGCTGTAAAACTAGACAGCTATATATGTGACCCAGTCTGAGAAAACTGGTCTTATCGCCCATGTCAGCAGATTTGATTTTTCACCCAGGAAACAAAGCTACATGAATAAACTATCTAATTCCACAATCCCAAAATCACCTAGACTTGAGTGGTCTGGTTTTGCTGGCTGCTTTTCCCAAGCCCAGTGGCGATCCATACGTGCGGTGTGGGGCCTTAATGGAGCTCTGGTTAGCCTGGGGATGACTGTATGTGGCTGTACAGCTCTGTGGTATTGAATAAGTACCTCTGCTGTGAATGTCCTTTCATTTTAGCCAATTCTGAGACCTCAATGGCCCAAAACATGGCGTAATTCATCCCTTGGCCTTCCTTTTCAATTTTTGAACACCATCTTTCCCGTCTTCCAGGCCCCCCGCCTCCCACTCATTTTGCAGCTCGCCTGATACAGTCAGCCTTGGTTTAAAAACTATCTAAAATGGCAGGAAACTTAGTTGTTGGCTACTTGCACAGTGGATGCTGTGGAAGGTAAGGAATTGATATAAAACATGTGAAAATTTGGTACACATAGCTTCAACCATTTGCGAGCTACAACACACTAAATACTTAAAACCGGTGTTTCTCGATACTTTTAAATAGGCGATAAGCCCAGTTTTCCCAGACTGGGTCACATATTTGATAGGAGGTTGTCCTGTTATCAGAAGTAAAGTTGTCACAGAGGAATGCTTAGTCTGGTAATGGTAAACCTTTGGTGAATTTGGCAAATAATTAAAACTTACCCTTCCAAATGTTTGTACATTGGAAAGGGACTCTCTTGACAGCTTGCTGTAAAAAGCTAGACTAATGGAAAATACCATCATTGAGATACCACATGAATGCTTAATATTAATACAAATCTACAGCGTACATGTGATACATTATATGGGTGAGATCAAAGGAGAAAGTGTACTTTAAAGCTCATAAAGTACACTTTAAGGCAAACAATGCTTTATTGCCAAAAAGTACTTTTTATTGTACAATTAAAGTACTCTTTGTGGGAAATAAAGCACAGTTGCCCCCGTGCCCTAGTGTAGGCTAATAGCACACGGCGCTCATGCCAGTATGACTAATCACACAAGCCGGTGAAGGCTGATAGCCTGCACCACACTGAGTGGTCAATCACCCCAGCCAATACAAGTTCTACCACTGGATTGCTTTTATAGACATACCTAAATGCTTCGATGATGGGTGGAAGAAAGTAACATCGCTGTTACGTTTGTTAATGTAAACAGACAAGTCCTGGAGATATCACAGAATACTTTACCATGTGTCACAATAGAATTGATTGTGGATTGTGACCAAAACCTACCAAAATATGCAATGAACGTTTACCTTGCCAAACTATGGTGAACTACATGTGAGATACTTTGTTAAACTAGTTTGTGTACATTCAGGCTGCTAATAATTCATGCAATGCTTGTTAATTACAAGTCCTAGTGTATACACGACTAGAAAATTCCATAAATCATTCTCCTTGTGCTTTATTAGCATCTCGGCCACACGCCTCATGTTTTATTTTTCATATAGCATTAGGCTTAAGTTTATTATGCTCCAAAATTTACCTATTATGCTTGTTTTTATGCTTCATATATGTGATCCAGTCTGAGAAAACTGGGCTTATCGCCTATTTAAAAGTATCGAGAAATGCCGGTTTTAAGTATTTAGTGTGTTGTGGCTCGCCAATGGTTGAAGCTATGTGTACCAAATTTTCACACGTTTTACCCCCAATTCCTTACCTTCCAGAGCATCCACTGTGCAAGTAGCCAACAACTAAGTTTCCCGCCATTTTAGATAGTTTTTAAACCGAGGTTGACTGTATCAGGCGAGCTGCAAATTGGGTGGGAGGCGGGGGCCCTGGAAGGCAGGAAAGATGGTGTTCAAAAATTGAAAAGGAAGGCCAAGGGATGAATTAGGCCAAGCTTTGGGCCATTGAGGTCTCAAAACTGGCTAAAATGAAAGGAAATTCACAGCAGAGGTACTTATTCAATACCACAGAGCTGTACAGCCACATACAGTCATCCCCAGGCTGACCAGAGCTCCATTAAGGCCCTACACCACACATACGGATCACCACTGGGCTTGGGAAAAGCAGCCAGCAAAACCAAACCACTTAAGTCTAGGTGATTTTGATTGTGGAATTAGATAGTTTATTCATGTAACTTTGTGTCCTGGGTGAAAAATCGAATCTGCTGACATGGGCGATAAGACCGATTTTCTCAGACTGGGTCACATATATGATAGAATGTAAATGGAGAATTTTCACTTCAACTGCAGCATACAAATAATAGCACTAGATTGAAAAGGGGATGTGCTCCAGAGTTAGTTAGTAGGCAAATTAGAGTAGGGGGTAGTCTGTCAGAAGCTATAGACATGACATTTTATTGTCTATCATCTTTATGCAAATAATAATTATGTATAAAATAAATTATGCATAGATTCTGATTGATCTTCTGAGTTCTAACAATTGGTATTCAAAGGACAGCAACTGCTCAGTATAATATGTGACGTGCATTTGCAAAGCTTCCTGGGGATAAACGTTTTCATTCTCTCTGTTGATGCAATGACTGTTCTATTAGAGTATTTGACTGTTCTATTAGAGATTCTTTATCTTTTTGAAATACCTTCCTGGTTTGATATTAACCCCAGTCTCACTGTAGACCCATAGAGACTTCGCTAGTTTCAATGTCCAGACATTTACTAGCTATACCGACTCAACACTAGCTTTATTATCATCAGAGCTGATGACAAACATTAAATCATAAATTTTTCTTTTCCCCCTCTGTGATTAAACTATGGAACCCCCTCCCCCACCCCCCACATAGTTAATTCCCCTTCCCTGGATAATTTTTATAATAACTTAAGTAATTATATCTGTGCGTTATAATCATTTGTGATTTCTGCGTAGTAAAAACAAATAATCATAATAATAATAATAATAGCTTCTATTGTATTGTCTTCCAATCGAGCTTCCAATAATCATAATCATCATATCACAGTTTACTCAAAATCAGTATGATGAGATGCACAAACTTAATTATTAGTTTCTCATCCTTCCTACTGTACTCAAAATAGCAGTGCGGGAGGACGGATTTTTATTTTATTTTTTACTGACTAGATAGCTGAATTAGCTAGCTAAAATGACTCAGAATGTAGCTTTTTTAGACTACTGTAGCAAGGCACCAACTTTAGAAGGTGCTGGATAGCTGCACTCAGCCACCAGTGGTGTAAAAATCATTGATGAGGTGAGAAAAACAGCCATGCAGGCAGGGATGAGAAACTAACAATTAAGCTTATGTGGCCTTATATAATAATTTTCAATAACTGATTTGAAGCTCAGCTAAACTGCTTTGTCATGCTTTGGTGCTAGTTGGCATGTGACTACATGTGTCCTATAAAACTCAAACCCACAATGAAAAGCATTCATTCCATCGAGTGTAAAGCTGTAGTAAGATTGTAGTGCAGTTTTCTACTCATTGTCAGGAATCATTTCACCATCCAAAACAGGTTAGCCCTTGACTTTGTACTGTTATAGCAGAAATTATACTTATTGTGGCAAAAATGTGCCCATTATAATTATGCTCCATTATGCCAGCATTATGCTTTATGCTTTTCATCCCCTATTATGCCAAAAAGTATTGGCATAATCAATGCAAACTTATATGGCACTCGTGGCAATACTTTAACATATACGTAAAGCACATCACAAATGCCTTACTGCTTTATTACAATATTTTGATCTATTTTAATAACGCTAAACAGTATTTTAAATTGATGTTGCTATCATGTGAAAAATCATTTTCTTAACTACTGTAGGATAAAAGCTTAAAATGTGTTCTGTCACAGTTTCATGATGGACCACAGATTTTGTTTATGTAAAGTCTCAATTTCTTAATATTCTATAGTGGTGTGCAAAATTAGTACTCGGTGATATACCAGTAATATTTTATCGTGATAAATTAGCATAACCAGTTATCTGCAGTCTTTGATAACCAGTATATTGACATACTGGTATAGGATTATTTTTAACCCAGCCTTTGGTGTTTAATTATTCAATTTTTATGGTTTAGCAAGCCACAAACACTAAGGTTGTCACATTACAAGCACCTACTTGTACTGAACTACATTCTTTGGTTTTTTGGGCTTCATAGTAGAGATGCAATGGTCACTGTAGTGATATACTATAATAATTTCCTGTTACTAATGCTGTGTATTCAAATTTCAATACAGGGGCTTCCCTGAAGAGCAGTGAAGCACCACTCTACTTTACTCAAAACTCTTGATGTGGTGTATATCATCAGAGACATAGCCAGAACCCGGGCCACTCAGGCCCAAGCCAGGTAATCAATAATTCGAGATACCCTAATAGAGCAGTCAAGATTGAACAGAGCAGTCACAGTATTCAGAGAAGCAAAGTAGCAAGCAACGTATGTGTAGTTATAAATAAGGAGATATAATTGGTGGAGGGTAGCTATTGTCAGCAGGTAGTTAACTTTTTTTTTATATTTTGGTCTTCAGCTTACAGCTAGGCCCCGGCATCACCAAAAGTCTGGCTATGCCCCTGTATATAATTAACAAATTGACTTTGATGTTAATAACAAATTAATAGTTTTACCGTTCTATACTTTATTAGCTGTACGGTACTACCAAGCACTATGTAAAATTCAAAGGGGTTTACTAAACTCCACTGGGGTATATTCCACCACAGTTACCTTGATTGAGTGTTGTTGTATTAGCTGATTTATAACATACACAGGGAACGCTCCCTACTTCAATTTACCAAACTTTTGTCTTCTTCCAAAGTGTCCTTCTATATGCTGTACAGTGTCCAGGTTAATTCAGTATGTTTTTTGAGAGATTCCAGTGTACTGAAGTATGCATCTGCTGGTATATCAGAGTTCATCTATCATTATGTGCTGTTTATAATTCTTTGTAGCCAGTACAACATCTACTATTCCCTTCAGTACTACTACTACTACTACTACTACTACTTTCTTCAGTCCTATTATTACCATTATTAAATTCATTACCAATACAGCAACCACCAGTACATCATATACCGCCAGTGCAGCCTCCATTATCACCACAACTGGTAGAACTATTCATAGTCATACATCAATTTCTATCATGACATACTCCAGTACTACACATATAATCTTATCTGATAATGACAGTTCCAGTTCATCTAATGGTGGAGTAGTAGCAGCCATAGTGTTATCACTAGTTCTTTTCATCATCATCCTCCTGATCATAGTAGTTGTGGTTGTAGTTGTCGTGTGGAAGAGAAACAGAAGTGGATCCACTAAACCAGAGGGTGTATATTACAGTACTATTGATGAAAGAACATTACAAACGTCTCTACCAAACAAACCAGAACCAATTTACACTGAAATGAGTGATGAACAAAACAATGTTAAGAATATCTCCAATACCAGCCCCACCCAACAACATGTCACCATCCAGGACAATCCTGCTTATTTTGATCCTAAAGAGCAAGTTGTGTTGCAAAATAATCCTGCCTATGGACATACCCCTAGATACAAAGAATTGAAAGAATGATTCACCAATAAACCAACTTTACTGTGAGAGTCATTTACCAGACTATCACTATATTAGCTCTTTGGTGTTGTTGTTTTTTTCATTCTAGTGTTCTGCAATGTAGTTTTTTATCACCCAAAAATATGTAGCTTTTTAGCATTTATGTTAGCAAATGTATTTGTTTCCCTTCTCTTCCCCCAGGCCTTGACCCTGGACACATGCACCATAGATATACGACTATGCATGCACGCACACACATATATAACATGATTGTGTACACACACATCTGGTCATAATAAGTTGACAACTGCAACTGCATGCACCTTTATTGTAGCTACACTAATTATTAAAGTACCACCACAAAAAAATTAAGAAATACACAGTTGTACTTTGTATGTACGTTTCAGTTGTGCAGTGCCTTCTCTGTTTTGAAAACTTTGTTTCACTGGACGTGCATGTTTAAAGTTTACCTTAAGGTGACTTATAGAACTCTGCATGGGCAAGATCAAAGAAAAATAACACGAAAGTACAATTTAGGGCAAAAAGTGCTTTATTGCCCACAAAGTGCTTTATTGCTCAGAGTGCTTTATTATACGGTTAAAGTACTAGTACTCTTTGCCGTGCAATAAAACACAGTTTCCCACGTGCTCTAGTGTAGGCTAATAACCCACAGCACTCATGCCGGTACGACTAATCGCTCAAAGCAGTGCAGGCTGATAGCCCTCACTGAACTGAGTGGTCAATCACCCTAGCCTATACAGGTTGCATCACTGGATTGCTTTTATACACGTATCTAAATACTTTGGGAGAAGGTAACGATGCTGTTACGTTTGTTAAAGTAAGCAGACAAGTCCTGGAGATATCACGGAAATACTTCACCAATAGAGGGTCATGATCAAAACCTGCCAAAATACGCGATGAGCGTCTACCATGCCAAACTATGGTGAACTACGCATGGTTACATTGTTAAACTAGTTTGTGTACATTCAAGCTGCTAATAATTCATGCAACACTTGTTAATTATGAGTCCTAGTGTATAATTGCAAGCTATTATTATTTGTGTGTGCTGTGCAGAAATCAATGTGATTATATTGCACAGGTGTGATTGTGATAATTATCTAAGAGGGTACAAAACTGATCATGTGTGGGGGAGTTGACTATATGAGGGGGGATTGAGTTCCACAGTTTGATTGTCGAGGGGAAAAAGGAAAATTTAAAACTATTAATTCTGGTATCTAGTTGGTTGAAGTAGCCATTTCTCAAGAAGGGTGCATGGAATAGGAATCAAACAGTCATTTGGAATGCACACCAGGTTGTTAGTGATTTTGTACATCATCTATAATTTGGTTCTGTTCCTCCTGCTTTTTAGGGTAGGTAAGTTAACATTAATGAAACACTTGAGAATCTAGAGTAGTCCTTGTAACATAACCTTGCTGCCGATCGTTGAACCGCTTCTAGAAGATTTGTGTTGGTAGATGTGTGGGGGTCCCATACAGGAGAAGCATACTCTATTACCGGTCTCACCATAGCTTTATAACAGTTAAGTTTGGTATTAACAGGACAGTGGTATAAGTTGCGATGTAAGAAGGCATTGACTTTGGTGGCTTTGCTTGCTATCTGTTTTATATGTTCATTCCAAGAAAGGGTCTGGTCAAAGATTACTCCAAGATATTTGGCATTGGTGACTTCCTTTATTGAGTGGTTGACAATATAATAGATGTTAGGTATGATGTTCTTTTCGTTAGAAATCCTTAAAAATTCGCACTTAGGATTAAATATCATCTGCCATTTGTGTGACCATTGTGTGAGAAGATCAAGATCTCTCTGTAATACATAACAGTCTTCTATGGAATGTATGTTACGGTGAAGAATAACATCATCAGCATATAGTCTGATCTTGCTTTGTACTTGTAAAGGGATGTCATTAATAAATAAGAGAAATAACAAGGGGGCTAAAACAGTGCCCTGTGGAACACCAGAAAGAACATCAGATGAAGAGCTTTGTTTATTATCAAGGATTACTCTTTGTGAACGGTTACTAAGAAAATTCTTAATCCATGTAAGTAGAGTGCCTCTGATACCGTAGTGATGTAACTTGTAAATAGTCGGGAATGGGGAACTTTGTCGAAAGCTTTGCAAAAATCCAACAGTAATACGTCACATTGTCCTCTTTCATTCAGACACTGGGCAAAGTCATGTGTTGTTGTAATCAGTTGAGTTACACAGCTCCTATGCTGTCAAAATCCATGCTGTTGCCCTGTTAAAACTTGATGGCAGTCTAAATGTTCAAATAAGCTATAGCTACAACTAGAAAGTTCCATAAATTACCGTATTTAAAGTATTGCTACGAGTGCTTTATTAGCATCAAGACCAAGCGTCGAGTGCTTTATTATTCATATACACTGCTTGAAAGTTCTTAGTTTACTAATTTGTTAAGCTGCTTTACTGTAGTTGTACCAAGTTATAGTGATAGTAAAATTTCAGTAACTTTAAGTATACCAAGTTTTAAACTCTCAGTAAAACATCAGTATAAGTGGATTTACCGAAAAACTACTAAAATAACTAACAATTAACTGTTCTATAAACTGGGAATATACCACTCCAGTAAACTAAGAAACTTCAAACAGTGATAGTGCTAGCAAAGTAAATTTAGCAATACACTAAATTTAGCAATTTTGGTTGTTTTGCTAAATTTAGTACATGCTAAACCTGCAAATTGTATGGTTAATTGATTACATCAATTCGCAGATTCATAAAATCGCTAAATGTGACCAGGCATGCAAAAACGGGGCATGTGGGCACATAAAATTTGCTTACTTTTTCAAACTTTCATCACCCATAACTTTGCCACTGAGCTATGGTCATACAATTTTTAGTTTATATTAAACATTTAATTGATGTTAGGCCACTCCAATTTATTTTTATGTTTCTGGTCATTTGAAGTTGTTTTATATGCGGGCGGGCGCCGGGCGGAATTCAGCAACAAAAAAAGTGACTGCTCAATTAGAGTATTTTTGTGATTTACTGACTGTTCTATTAGAGTACCGGTATATCGATCTGTACTATACACTATGCCCATCTCTTACAGGTTTTCACTGATAAAAGGCAATTTATGATACGTCAGTAGTTTGATTTAGCATCTTTGTTGCAGCCCAATATTTGTTTCTGAAATCTGGCTTTTTTTAAAATCTGATGCGGGAATTTTCCTCATGTATTTCTGAAATTTCACATTCTCCAAAAAAGGATGTGGGCGGTGGACCAAAAACATAATTACCAATTGGAGTGGCCTTATACTAAAAGTTACAGAGTACAAATATTCTATTCCAGCACTGAAAAATGACCTGTTATGTGATGAGTACAGCGTTGAAACCGGGTCGGGTCATCCGGGTCAACCGGGTCAGATTTTCTCCGGTCTGACCCGGTTTACAAATTATCCGGGTCTGACCCGGATTGGATCACGTGAAAAACGAAATTGATCGTTTGACGACGTGGAACCTATAAACGCTAGTCGCGTAGCTCTTTCATGAGCCACGCCCACTTATCGCGTTACAAACATACGCTCAGCCACGCCCATTTATTAGTAAGTGCAGTCTGTAGCATGAAACTGTGTCCGTTTCTGTCTGCAAGCTTACGTGGAGCCACGCCCACTAATCGATTAATGTATGAGTTGTATATAGTTTAGGTCTAGTCTTGCAGCAGGATAAGTACTTTTGTGAGCCACACCCATTTTAATATATTGGGAAATTGCAATACTAAGTATGTATGAAGCCACACCCAATTGCTGTCTGTAAACTCACAGTAGCTACGTGGAACCAAACCCACTGACTGATTTTAAATTATAAACTTACCGGCTTAGTTATCACATAACTACTCGTTTACTCAACACGAATCGAACGCTCACAACGTAGTCTCGCTTGCTCGAGAATACCCGAAACATAGCTCTTATCGCGCGCCTCGGCTTAATTTAATCCGGGTCACATCCGGGTCAAATCCGGGTCAGTGGGTCATCCGGGTCAGCAGTAGTGACCCGGTTTCAACGCTGGATGAGTAGTTTGTGCCCACATGCCTTGTTTTTGCAGGCCAAGTCACAAATTTTGTATGTGCTAATTTCACCAATATACAAAATCATTAAATTTAGTGTATCATTAAATTTAGTCACCTTAAGGTGATTAACAGACAGTCAATGACATCAATGAATGAATAAAGTATACATAGCTATATGCTCACCCATGTGCTTGGTGCATGAGCTTATTATTTTAATTAGTCGGCAGGCAGTGATAAATTCTGTGACTAGCAACTTCCAGCTAGTTATATATATTGAATCAATTTTCTATGTAATACATTAATGATTATAATTTATAATGTACTAGCAATGATAGACCGTCACTTCTAGATCTATATAGCTGCACATGATTAAACAGCTGGGTGCAAGCTAAATGAAAAAAAATGTGATGAGTTTGGTACTCAGTAGTGAGACTACTAAGTACAGTCATAGCTAACTGCCATGTAAGGAAAATCATTAAAGTATTCATCAACTATTTTAACAATTACCATGAAACAACAAGGAAATGCATACTACACAAAAAAACCTTACACAGACTGATGGAAAAAAGAATAATAGACGGTGTCATTGATCTGTTGTTATGATACTCACTGGCTGATATATTGTGTATAATACATGTAGCATGTATACACACATGCACACACCACAAACAAAGTCTTTGGCTACCATTGAGGTATGTTTATACCTACCTAGTAAACCAACGCTGGGACATTTGTACACTATACTCAGGTGCTAAGAGTCAGCACATGCAAATCCTCCCGCAACAGGACTATTATAGTGACCCGCAGGAGGCTGTAACACACACACACAAAATTATAATCAGGTAATTATATATATGCATTTGACATGTCTTAGTTACATTTTATTTGTGCTGTCTTGTGTCAAGAAAACTCAATTAGTTGTTTCTCATCCTCACTTTTAGCCCCACTGCCTCGAATTTTGTTATTACCTCATTCTATCAATCACATGAGCCTGTATTATGCTGAAAAGATTGACTATCATTTTATGATGCAAAAACCATCTCTTGCTACTCACAGTAATAACTTATCACTAGAACTTGTAACTTGACACTATATTGATTTGGAGCATTTTCTTGAATAATGAAAAATGACTTCTCTCCTACACGAAAGGATTATAAACTATATAGTTTACCTGCTTATTATAGCTATACTACAATACATACACACTGCACACTAGAAATTGGGTATGTTATATATAAAATATGCTATATATATATATATATATATATATTGCATTGCCTTCAACATCATGAAAGTAAAGACATGTGGTTTCTAATCTGTATATTATTATAACTTTTAAGTATTATGTTTATGAAACATGTAATAAAAGAAAATATTTAACGTATAGCTAAGTAGGAACCAATTAAGGCTTCAGTGTGCCTGATTCAAAAGTTGGTATTATAGCTATGGTGATTGTAATCTTTCTTAGATACAAGCATTGATACACTGCAGTAATACAGCATAGAGAATTTCTCCTTGGAGGAATTTGGGGGTAACTGGCTAGCTACACTAGTTAGCTATCCTTTTCAAAGTTTACAACCATAAAATGAAAACAGTTGAAATACTTGACTGGTTAGTCAAGGTGCTTTCTCAGGAGTGTTCATGTAGACCCTATAGGTTGATAGATGCATGGGCATTGCAATGATGACATTATCTTCTTGTGTGTATGTTGAATCTGTTGAATATTCAATTTGTGTGAGATGTATGTCAAATTGGTCAATAATTGTATGAAGTGTTGAAAAATCTAAAAGATCAGCATGAATGTGTTCCAAGAAAATTTATAGATTAAAAGTATCTGAGAAGAGTATGAAGGAATTTTTCATGATTAGTTATGAGGAGCCTATTTAACTAGATTAAATTATAGCTCTGGACATTATCTATGATATGAGGACAATACAGAGAGTAGTGTGCTAATTTGAAGAAAAATTGTGTAGAACTAGGCTCTTGGATATTATTAATTTTGATAGTTGTTTAATATACCCTTGGAGAGTTTTTTTTAACTAAGCCTATCTGAGACTGAACCTGAGAGAGTGTAACAGTGTGTACAATGGGGCCATTTTGACAGTTTAGTGTGCTATTTCAAAAACAAGCTTGACCGCGTACAAAATATACATAATCAGTTGTTAATAATCATAATGACAGTTGCCAATATCAATCCAAATCAAATCTACCACGTGATGTGTTGCAATAGATTTTCATCCCTTCTTGGCTTCTTTCTTTCTTCTGTAGTTAGCTATCTTCACTAGCTACTGTAACAGCTGCTATAGTATCATAGCTGTAGTGATTTTAGTTCCTTTATGTGTTTTAGTGTTTCATTTTTTTGTTAAAAGTTTTTAAAAACCATATCCCTTAAATTAAAATAAATCTTCAAAAACATTTAACTCATCGATGCAATTACACATGAACTTAAAATTTGGCTCAGTTGTAGCATTGCTTGACCCGTTAAAAAATCTTTTTGCTCAAAAGCCTGACACAATATTTCCAATCAATCAAAGTTTATCACCTTATAGATACTCTAATAGAACAGTCACCTAACTACTCGAATAGAGCATTTAATGGAATCATTATAAGTTGGTCCTGCTATGCAATTAATTTGATCTGTCTCCATTAATACATATATCTATACACAAGAGCATGAATCTACCTGAAATGCCTTGTTACGGAATGACTGAAATGCCTATAATATATGTATCTAATTGTACAGTATCTTCATGATAATATCATAGGAGTATCCTATTCAAGTACACATGTACCACTGAAAATTCAATCTTGAAGCGTCCAAATCTCAAAATTTTCTTATGGGGGCATGTCCCCAGAACCCTGGAATACTTCACATACTGGTGTGCTTTGTACACTAAGGTACATACCGTACAGTTAATGACTTTTAAAACACTACAGCCACCCCACATGACTTGCCCCCCTCCACTTTTGAGTATACTGTTCTCCACCCCTAGCTTTTATACATAGCTAAGTGTAACATGATGTACATAATGTGATGTATGTGCATTTATCCTCAAACTGAGGCTGCACATTATTTAATTATTAAATAAATATATAAATAGGTAAAAGCCTGAGTGGTGCATTATAGTTATGCGAGTGGTATAGACACACAAATTCCTGTTCTTACTGCAGTCAGGGGCAGCAGGAAAGGGGGACAAGGGGGCCCTATGAAAAAGTTATGGGGGGTTTAGCCCCCCAAAATTCCCAAATTATCTGTAGCTGTGATGGAGAGCCTAGAGCATCAATAATTCAAGATACTCAGTCAAGATCAAGATGCTCTAATAGAGCAGTCACAGTATTCTTAGAGGAGCAGTGTAGCAAGCTACGTATGTAGTTATAACTAAGGAGATATCCACCCCCGAAACACCTTCACTGTAAAAAAGGCGCGCCCAAGAAACTACAAGTACCTGGAACCCAATGTAAAAAACAAAAAGAAAAATCAGCTTAGCTGAAGTGAAAAGTAACTGGTAACTTAAAGAGCTGATATCTGAAGCGGCCAAGAATACAATTACTAAAGTTTAATCCATGCAAGAACACCTTGGCTATAAAACAGGTGTGTACATGAAAGTAACTGGCAACTGAAATGGCTGATATCTGAAGCAGCCAAGAATGAATGGTCATATACAACTAATTCAAAAATTTAACACTGAACCTTTATAATTCAGCTGTGTTCTATATTCACTCTTGCTGCATCGTAAAGTAATTTCTTTTAACTCTAATTGGCTGGTAATTTGGCCGCCTTTTTTAATAGTCAGTATAATAGAGCAAAAAAAGGCGGCCAAATTACCAGCCAATTAGAGTTAAAAGAAATTACTTTACGATGCAGCAAGAGTGAATATAGAACACAGCTGAATTATAAAGGTTCAGTGTTAAATTTTTGAATTAGTTGTATATGACCATTCATTCTTGGCTGCTTCAGATATCAGCCATTTCAGTTGCCAGTTACTTTCATGTACACACCTGTTTTATAGCCAAGGTGTTCTTGCATGGATTAAACTTTAGTAATTGTATTCTTGGCCGCTTCAGATATCAGCTCTTTAAGTTACCAGTTACTTTTCACTTCAGCTAAGCTGATTTTTCTTTTTGTTTTTTACATTGGGTTCCAGGTACTTGTAGTTTCTTGGGTGCGCCTTTTTTACAGTGAAGGTGTTTTTGGGGTGGATATCACTCATTTTTGTCAGTGATAGACTCTACATTTGGTTTAAAAGGTAATTTTTTTGGAAATGAGCAATTAACATTAATGCAGAATATTATCTTGGAGAGTCAGTAAAATCCATACATAATAATGATTGTTTTATAACACCGTAAATTCGGAAGTATGAATTTACGGTGTAGTATGACTGTTCTATTAGAGTAAATTTATCTTTACTGCCTGTACGTGATGAATATATCTCATATCTGTGCATGTTAAATGCTTCAGACACCTAATTAAACTTGCAAGTGCCTAATTAGTTCACAGTTGCTACACAGCTATAAGTACATTTGTAATTGTTATCATCATAATCATTTATCATGTTATAACCATTTTTTAATATTTTGGTCACAACTTCAGGATTAGAGCAGCAGAGAAAGGAATAGAGGACTCAACCATCAAGACTTGTATATGGGAGATGGAACAGTATTGCGATGGACAATGCCGGTACTAACCCCTCAAGGGTGTTGCAGTACAGTATAGATGCAAGACCAGAGCCTTGATCGTCGCCTTTTGACTGTGGTCACAACTTCAGGATTGGAGCAGCAGAGAAAGGAATGGAGGACTTAATCATCAAGACTCGGGGAGATGGAATAGTATTGCCAAGGACAATGCCAGCACTAACCCCTCAAGGATGTCACAGTGCAGTATCGATACAACCACTCCAACCAGTGCATAAGACCAGAGCTCGATCATCACCTTTTGGCTGAAATTTTTATACTTGATGAAGCAATTAAAACAAAAAAGTTGTAGTACTTGTACTTTCCTGAGGGAACATGTCCCCAGAGTCCCAGACTCCCTTGCCTGTTCAGCAGAATAATAGGATTGAGCCTTACAACCAGTTTCACCTTTATCCTTGGCCTGAATAGTGTACATATCAGCAACATAATACAGTAGCTGTAGATAATGCTAGTTAATGCCCCAGGCAGAGCTATAGGGGTGGGAATTTTTCCCTACTATCATACTATCATAGTAGTTCTTCTCGCAGTTCTTTGCCTGGCCATCATCAACTGCTGTCTATCAACTGCTGTCAAAACATTAGTCTCGTCCCCCAGACCCTTCCTCAAGCATGCTTATCACACAAAAATAACTTAGTTTAGCAGTGCACAAACAATTATTCATTGACAGCTTATACTACACTTACCGCATTTTTGAACCATGTATACCACCAGAATCCACCAGATTGACAACTAACACGTGATCTATTTAGAGGAAATCTCGTGGAAAGTCCCTAATTACCTTAAGAGGACACTCATGATACGTGGTTTTAAATTGAATGGTTTAAGAATGTAACTGGATGGTGAGGCGTACTTTAATCGGCTCGACTTTACTGAGAAACTCGAGCCCCTCGTGAGAAACTACATCGCTTGAGCAACGCTTGAAAAAGTAAGAGTCAAGAATACTGAGGGACTCTATGATATATGCCGGTCTTGAATGCTAACGAAACGAGGAGTGAAGTTTGTGCAACGTGTCACATCGCCACACACTGATTCACCGTGTTTGTGCGATAGGGTTTTTGGACCTGTCCACCAGATGTTGAAAGGAAATTCATTCCACCACATGTTGAAAGGAAATTCATTCCAACTTGTGAAGTTATTGGTATACTCATTGTTGGGGTCCATGGGGACATCGATGATCATTTACCAGTCAGCTGTAAGTAATGTCACAACAGAAGGAAAGGAACCATTTCCATACCCCTATGGCATACTGATTTTCCAGGTCAGTTTATGTACACCCAACCACAGAAATGTAGAACTTTGGTTGCAGGTGGAAAATAAACACCTTTTTACTCAGTTACAAGAGATTCACCCAGCTGGGATAAAATGTTGAAGTGAATGTCATTAGTACCTACTTGCGGTTCATCAGGTATTGGACAATTCCAAGTGTCCAGATTATGCAGTTGTCCAGTTTACACGTTTAGGCAAGTTCCACAACATCCTATAATCTATTACTATATCAGTGTGGAATAATGCTTATATAATATTTTTCATATTCCAGGCTTTAGGTATGTGTATTGTATTTAACACCTGCGTGTTGGTTTTTGCAGGCCATCTGGTCATACTGGTTTATCCACTAGCAGTTGAATGTGATCATGGTACATATGTAAGTTGAGACCATGCAGGAACAAAGATAGAGGTGTCATGAATTTCAGGTCAGTTGACATTCAGAGGAATTGTATTATTGCAATTGTTCTTTTTGTAGTTATCAATTATCAGTGACCAGTTTTTGATAGCGTACTTTTGTTTGACTAATGACCAAATGTTCTGGTTTACATGCTTACCCAACAGTTATGTTACTCACTTAACCTGCATATGGGATATATATTTTTAGTTCATTTTGATTATTCATCCTTTATTGGTACAGCCTGGCATATTGATGTTTTGCACATTCTCTTTTTAATTCAGTGCCTGCTGGATTGTTTCGTCAGATATCGAAACAGATGTCTTTGGTGTTGCGACCGATGTTCCAGGTCAGTTTGCGTGTGTGTTTAATTTAAGGTTGACTTCAGTGCCTGGTTATTCTTTTACAGGTCTCGGTATTGAGTGTCATGAATTTCAGGTCAGTTGACGTACAGAAGAATCGTATTATTGCAATTGTTGTTTTTGCAGTTATCAATTATCACTGTATACTAGTGATGTGAATTTGCAGGTCAGTCTACTCAGATGTATCAGGCATAGTGTTGATGGATTCGAACAAGTATCCAGTGTAGACTGTAGTGGCATCAAGGGTGTTAATTTCCAGGTCAGTTTACATGTTGTGATGTTAGTGATTTTTTCCTAGTACCCAGATATTAAGTGTATTGTATTTAATGCCCACCTGTTATGTTTTTAAATTATAGTGTAGACAGTGCAACAGTAAGCCTTCTGTGTTGTAGTAACTATTTGTTTCATAATATTATGCTGTTGTCCCGGAATGGCACAAGTTTTGGGCAACCAGTGTGAAGTCCGGTGGTACAAACATTGTATTATGACCAAGTTGTGATAGCGTACTTTTGTTTGACTAATGTCCTAATGTTCTGGTTTGACTAATGTCCTAATGTTCTGGTTTAACATGCTTACCCAACAGTTATGTTATTCATTCACTTAGCCTGGGATATAATTTTTGTTCATTTCGATTATCCATGCTATTATTGACACAGCCCGGCATATTGATTTTTTGTACATTCTCTTTTAATTCAGTGCCTGCTGGATTGTGTCATCAGATATCGAAACAAGTGTTTTTGGTGTTGCGACCGATGTTCCAGGTCAGTTGCATGAGTGTTTAATTTAAGGTTAACTTCAGTGCCTGTTTATTCTTTTACAGGTCTCAGTATCGTCATGCTGACATACAAGAAATCATCACTATTGTTGGAACTATTTTTAGTCAAGTCTTGATGTGATGTTAATTAACGTTGTTACACATTGTTGTATGTTTACCATATGGCAAGAAATTATCATGGCCATCATGAAATTTGAATATTGTGTAAGTTGTGTGGACCAACCCCAATTCATACATGGTCACTGGCAAACCACGAGCCGGCACATTCGAGCCACAACACCACCAACCACATTCGAGCAATCCATTACAAAATTTTGTTGCACCATTTGTGTGTGCATAATACTTAATGAAAGCCACAACACAAGCTACATGGTACACACTACATAGAGGTGGTAACCCCTAAAGGCTTGTTACCTTTTGTATTCACCTTATCGGCCTTTGTGGTTAATCTATTAAAAATTACATGTAAATAGAGAATTGAAGAGTATGCTTAAAGCACCTTCGCTAGTGATTTTGTTCTTCAAACCATATAAGACAACTGGCGATTTATAAACGCTCGCATGGGGTGTGGTACTAAATGGAATTTAAAAGATTTCTGCTTAAAACGCCATCCCTAGGGAACTTACGGTTCAGCACGCTGTCACAACTTGTTTATCAGGCATTAGAGTTTGTGTCCACGTCGTGTCTTTAAAAGTTATTGTAGGGATTAGAGGTTGATTGAAGAAAATACGCGTATAGGCAAACCAGGATTGGATAATGTCAGTGCTAGATGGACTATACAAACACAGCTATGTTGACTGGTTGACTGGTATAACGTGACAGTAGTTGTAACATAAGGTAGAGAAATAAAGTGAAATACGCCTATTTTTTATTTTGCGATGGTTACTTTTTTATTTTAGCGAGGTCGCAAGAAAACTATAACGACTCCTAAAGATTTTTTATCACGTAACGCAATACAAATCTATTGAGAGATGTTGCGTAATTTAGGACTAATATTGCGAAACCGGCCCTACACGTAAATAACTCACAGTAGTGGCCGCGCGTCTTTTAATTGGGCGTGCGCTTTGTAGTTTCTTGGCCGCGCGACTCACTACCGTGAGTCTTGATAGTCTAGTTGGTGGAGGGAAAGTATTGTCAGCAAGTATAAATAGTGACCTTTTTTGTCTTCAACTTACAGCTAGGCCATGGCATCACCAATCTAGAACCCAGCCCCCCTTAAATAAAAGTGTCTCCTACACAGTATTACCTATAGATGATAAATAAATAGGTAAAAGCCTGAGTGGTGTATTATAGTTATGCGAGTGTTATAGACACACAAATTCCTACTCTTATCACCTATAGATGATCAATATTATAAAATAATAATGTTATAGCTAGCTATATATATATACTACATAAATTGGTCAAATTCTCTTGCTCTAGTTGTAACAGCTAGTGTAGAGCTACATGAGACCATCTCATGTGATGCCAACTCATGCTTAGTGAATATAATACTGTTCCATTCTATATATCCACTATAATTTCATTCCATTTTTGGGTGCCAACATTCCATTCCCAATAGTCTACCATTCCATCCCACTGAATCCAGATGCTCTTTCTTGATAGAAAAACCCCTGAATCTTTACAATATCCCCCCCCCCCCCCTCTCCCCAGTGCTATGGGATTTCTGTGACTGTAAAAACTGAAGTGTCCACAGGACACCAAAATGTCCCAATACGGACACCACTGGTGATAATGGTGTCCATACGTATATTGGGACATTTTGGTACTCAAAATACAGCTAACTATATGCATGCATGTATGTATCATACCTCTTAGATGCACTTACTTGACTTACCTCACTGTTATAATGAACTCTTGCTTGTATCACTACTAAAGCTACATAGTTATTAGGAAACTTAAAGAAGAGCTCTTATCAAATGCTTGAAGTGAAAGTTCTTTTACTCCCTTGGTGCTCTCTGCTATATATTCACCATGGGAATGGGTCATGAAGCCATTGTGTTTTACCAGCAACTACCCAGTTAGGTATCCAACAAATGGTGTCATATTTGGATGGATCACATGCACTCAGCAATACATACAGTGAGTCCGAGGAGCACAATTATAAAGAGTGCCCCTGTGACCTTGGTTCAATCAGAAACTCAGTGGCGATTCTAGACCTGACCTACGAGGAGGGGGGCAATTTAGTAGGCAACAGCATGCATGGCTGTAATATAAAATAGAATTTCGGGGTGTCTGGTGCAACCCCCAGAAGCTACAGGATTTTTTGCAATTTGTAGGCTTGAAAACAGCCTAAAATTTATGCTAAAATCATGAAAAATGCTTAAAATAACAATGCCAATCTATACTGTTCCCAAGATTTTTAAAAAGTTATTTTTCAGCAGGAGGATCATGCCCCTCCTTAGAATTGCCTATGGTTTGATTTTTTGTGTTAGTATTCTCACTTCTTTTAAAGAAATAAAAAAGCTATAGACCTGCAACAACAAAATATTATTATTAGACATAGTCTATAGCAAAATTTGAATGAAGGTTCGACATCTAACAATCATCATGGCCTGCTCATGGCCTGCTCATTCCCACTTATCATCAGGGAGTATTACTACAGACCACTTCTCACGGTTTGTAGTAATACACCACACTCAGGTATTACTACGGACCACTTCTCACAGTTTGTAGTAATACACCAGATGAGTGGGAAGGAGTATCCATGGTGGCTGCTGATGTCGAACCTTACAGTCTGACTACTAAGCAGTAGCGATTTGTATTTATAACCTAATCATCCGTGTTATGTATCGATTGTGGGATTTGCACAATTATTATATTGTCTTCCCAACATTATAGGTAACTGGCCAGCTTTGTTAGGGCATGACTGAGCTCTGGCTGAAGTTAGGGGTCATGGTGGGATGACCAGCGCAGTGGCGTGTTCACGTGGAGCGGATGATAAGCGAGTTATAGTGTGTACAAGTTGTGGTGATCAGATGATAAGCGAGTTATAGTGTGTCGTACGATGGCCTGGTGTCGTAGGAGGTCACCTGTTTGTGGATTCATGTGTAAGTTACTCCACGTCCCCCGCTCCACGTGAACACGCCACTGCGCTGGTCATCTCCAGTGCTCTGACCACAACCCCTAACTTCAGCCAGAGCTCAGTCATGCCCTAACAAAGCTGGCCAGTTACCTATAATGTCAGGTAAGCTGACAGTAAAAAGAAATAGTCCATGAGGAGGTTCCCTCAAAGCGTGACTGCGCTGGTCAAACAAGATCGAGATACCGCAGCCAATACAACAGTCAAGCAATTAGTAAGTATTTTGAGTATTCATAGTTGATTTAATTTTCCAAAATTCCATTACTTGAGCATGCTCCCAACCCCTGACATGCTTCATATTCTATAGTGTGCTTCTTACACTAATGTACAGGTATATGCTTTCCTTATATAAGGCCAGGAAAACTTGATTAATTGTTTCTCATCCCAGCCCGCCTCCCTTTTTTACCCCACTGCCTCTAATTTCATTATTGCTGTTATCAATCACGTGCACACATATTTTGATGTTAAGAAAGCTGGCTATCATTTTACAGCACAGCAAATGTCACTTGCACCTCAGAAATGGTGGTAAAATGTACAGTAAGTACTAGTTCTTAAAAGGCTTTAGCTTTAATAGTAACAGATAACTTTAATGAATAATGAAAAATGACCTGCTGCCTGCACTGTTTTCCTGGCCTAATTATATAAGGTTATGTCACAAAAAAACAAAAAAAAAAACTGGAGCTTCCCATGTATGCCTAGCAACATGCATAACTTTTTGTAGTTATAGATAGCTACTGTATGCATGACATTTTTAAAACTGGACTGCAATCATTGTATTGGGTAAACCTGATCAGCAAATAAAGTTCATGCATTGTGCATGCAGACAAAAGAGGGGCATAATGAGGGGATTAGATCAAAGGTTATTTCAGGATTTAGGTATATAATGCCTTATAACAAAGGATTGAGATAGGTAAATGGAGAAAGGAAGGGATTAGACCTACAACTTCATCCCAGAGTAGGGGAATTAGACTCGCGTAGAATTTAGAGTGATCTCTTCCTTTCCCACATGGGGGTAGGTTGGGCAAAACTTTAATAGGTGCATTAACCAATGCTGTATGTTTCCATTAATCTAGCAATACTACTGTCTGTAAACTATTAAAAGGGTTTGTGTGGTTATTCATGATTTAATGATTAGAAACAAAACTACATCAGTTCAAAAAACTATACTTTTCAGTACTGCCCTATACAAAGTAGCTACTAAGACACCAAACAAAACAAAAATTACCATTAAAATAGACAACACACAAGCCATAGTAGAGCCAATCAGTCACAGCTTAACTGCACTTTCATTCAGTTGGTCTGCATAATTATATCAGTCGTGCTATGGTCATTAACAAGTTATATAATGTTTGCTGAATTTCTTGACAGCGGCTGACTATTGTATGTCCATTACATGCATGTGATATATGTATGGGCTGCCAATGGTGCTGTTTAGCTGTTAGTGGAGGCATTTTCTATATAATAATTCTAAAATCACCACTTCAACTGTCACTTCATCCTCTGGAAATTAAAACTGTAGCACTCTATGTATCACATTCAGTAGATGACTTGGTGATGACTTAATTCTTGTGACTAGTATTAAGTTCTTAGTTACCTGACTATTGACAATAATATTGTCAGAGTCTCCTGGAATTCTGAACAACGTCACAGAGTTCCTTCTACCGTCTTCTCTCTCACCAATCACCTCTTAACACATATCTTAACTTACTACAGCATTAAAATTAAACATTTTATTATTTACATTTTTTTTTCTCTCCACCACATAAGTAGCACTATTGAAGACATGGACAGTAGTCTCCTGGATGTGTCTGCAGATATCATCGGTGAGACCCCCAAGAAGAAGCCTATGTCCCCGGAGTCATTTGCCAAGGACGTTGTTGAACGCCTGGCAATAGTAACACCATCAGGTAGAGTCGATGCCGCCGAATTCTTAAGTTCCAATACTTGTGACTAGTATTAAGTTCTTAGTTACCTGACTATTGACAATAATATTGTGAGTCTCCTGGAATTCTGAACAACATCACAGAGTTCCGTCTACCATCTTCTCTCTCACCAATCACCTCTTAACACGTATCTTAACTTACTACAGCATTAAAATTAAACATTTTATTATTTACATTTTTTTCTCTCCACCACATAAGTAGCACTATTGAAGACATGGACAGTAGTCTCCTGGATGTGTCTGTAGATATCATCGGTGAGACCCCCAAGAAGAAGCCTATGTCCCCGAAGTCTTTTGCCAAGGACGTTGTTGAACGCCTGGCAATAGTAACACCATCAGGTAGAGTCGATGCCGCCGAATTCTTAAGTACTTCAACTGTCACTTCATCCTCTGGAAATTAAAACTGTAGTACTCTATGTATCACATTCAGTAGATGACTTGGTGATGACTTAATTCTTGTCGTCCAGTGTTGTTTGTGTGTGGTGTAATGTTTGTTATTATATTGCTTTGTGTTTAGGTTAATTATATGTTTCTGGTTTCCTTCCTGATCATTTTTTTTGCTGAATGAATTGTGTAATCACCATACAATTATATGATATAAAAAGTTTTCACGTCTTGTATGCACTCTTTTCTTATAAAGATTCACTAACTTTATACATTAACTTTGTTTTTCCCGATGATTCCACGTACTGCTATGTCAAATGTGCCACATCAAAAAGTTGTGAGAGAAAAAAATCCTGGTCACCTGATCAATTTTGGGGAATTGGTAGGACCGCAAGCATATAATTAACTTTGTACGGCCTTATATATGCATGTATGCTTAGTCTGTTGTTGGAGTTGTTTTTTTGTATCACTCAAACAAGGAGGAATGGCATTGTGCCAATTGTTGTGAGTATAAAATAATCAGTCAGTGGTGATGGTTGCACTAAAGGAGTTTGCTGAAAGATGGAATCTCAAATAAAACTGTTGGTGTATGAGATATACTATTTCATAGGTTTCTGTAACAAGAACCACCAAATAAGTGATGGAGATATGTGACCGGATTTGCGAAAAGGGGTCTTCCACACACATCCAATTTACCAACTTTGACGATCTGTAACTTCAGATTGGAAAAGGCTATTGACTTGAAATTTGGTCAGAAGTGAGCACCAACATGGCTTAATACATGGAGGAAATTTCAGGTGTACATGTTACTTGAATACCAAGTTATGGTCTCTCAAGTTCATGGAATTGGATGTGTGTGGAAGACCCCTTTTTGCAAATCCGGTCACATATAGTGTTACTAACATATTCAATATTTCAGTTAACATGTTTTGTTTAAATGGTGGATACTTAACTTTGATGAAGTCTGATGAGTTAATGAACTGTTAAGTTTTATTGAAAGCTGTTTTTGATAACCATATATATATATCTGATCAACTTCACCAGTTTTGGCTGAGTGGTGGTTTGATGGATTGAGTTATCATTCCTGGTTATCATCCATTGTGAAATATCCTTGTGTGGCTATTGCTTTCATCTAGCAATTAGCAACAAATAAAACACCCAACTTTATATTGTTAGCTGTGAGGTATCTAATTTAGTGATTCTCAGATTTTGTAGAGTTGAGGTGAACCATAGTTGCAGGTATCTGGGGACACATCCCCCAGCCACTGAGACAGATTTTAACCCTTAAATATAGCTAATAGATGCAATTTTTTTCTATATGTTTGATGCATACAATATTACAATACACTAACTAAGAACTGCAGGATACGACTACATGTAAAAAGCAGACACAGGCAACCAACAAGTTGCTAAATCAGATGAAACACACCACAAGTGTACACATACGTGACTAGTTCACATACCCATATGCTACTATGCAAGTCTTTATGTAAGTGCAGTAAGGTGCATTAAGATGTATTATAAAAGCTTATACTTTTTAAAGTTGTGGCTCATAGGTGCATATAGTATGTATAAGTTGAGCTGCATGGATCCTGAAAAACAGCTAAAAATTATAAGCGAATTTTTTTCTAAGAGAATAAACTTTTCAGCCAACCAGATGATTAATGGCGACAGCAAAGGTGTCAACAACAGACATGCACAATTTGGCTCCATTACAAGTTCAGGAAGGGACTGTAATGGACAGTACATTTTATGGCTTCTCCATAGGAAATGTATGGTGAAAATTTTGATTGGCAATAAATATTATGTTGGACAATTGAGCAAAACAATTTTTAGTGGATCAAGCAGTACTACAAGTGTGCCAAATTTCAAGATCATGTGTAATTGCATTCATGTTTTATTAAATGTTTTTGAGGATCCAGCTCACCACGTACATACTATAGTATTCACTATAACACAAAGTCTAATACTTACTGTAGTCAATTGAAAATGAAAACTCTGATTAGATATATACACCCAAATCATTATTATAAATGTGTTGGTTCATTTCATATTTATTTAATGAAGACTTTTGTTAATCTCTGTCATTTGTGTGACTGTTTTGTCAATTAACTGACTGTGCTATTAGAGTGTTTTGAACTCTTGTTCTCACTCTGGATTAGTACCCGATATATCAAATGTATGGTTCATTTAGCTACTAAATACATTACACTGTTCTTACACAATCAAACTTTGGCATTTGGTGTTCCCACAAGCACAAATTTCAAAAAAAAGTTTCCAGACTCAGGATATCCCTTCCCTTTGCCCAAGGGTAATGGAGGTGGCATATATATTGTAGTTGTTGTTTCAGCTCCTGGGTTTCTCTTGTCAACCTTTCCACTAGCCTTTTCTCTTTATCCAGATCAGTATGGTACTCAGCGAGGGTGCATTATCTCTATCTTTCTCTCAGTTGAGTTCTAATTATAAGTCAGCTCATTTTTGTTAGGGAATTTATGGTAAGTAACATTAAATCTTCCAATTGCCTATGATTATAAAGTTGTGGGAGATATTTTATACAGAATCTTAGTGGTACATATTGCCTGTAGTTGAATGTATATATGGCATGTTAGCAATACGTTAATACACTTTATACACTAGCAATTAATTTATTTTATAGAAGTATTTCATACAGCCTAATGGATCATTTTATCACACTCTAACAACTGTTTATATATGGACTCAAAGTCTGGTCTCTGAGTTGAATTGTGTCTCCAACATCTGGTCATTGTGTTATAGACTTCATTAGGAGCAATGGGTGGTCTCTTTAGAAGAGTTCTGTTGGGACCCTTTTGTACATCAAGAACCAGTTCTTTGTCATTTATTTCTTCATAAGGTTGTTGTCTACAGAGCATAAATATCTCCCACAATGTTACACCATATGACCACACATCTGTCTTTGTTGAAAATCTTCCAAAGAAACTTTCAGGAGCCATCCATCTTATTGGGACTAAGGCTGTTCCTTGCATAACAAAATACGAAGTATTGTACAAGTTCTGTGTCATGCCAAAATCAGCTACTTTAACAACATAGTCTTCTCCGACTAAGCAGTTTCTTGCAGCAAGATCTCTATGTATGAAGCCATAAGAAGCAAGGTATCTCATACCATTAGCTATCTGTAGTGCTATATACAGGAGGATAGGAATGTCCACTTGTATTTCAGCTGTAGCGATGTCTTTTCCAGTGGTTGGATGGTAGTGCTTCCTGAGGAACATAAGCAGATCCCCATTCTTCATATACTCTATCATGATAAATGGCATCCCTTTGTTGCATATTCCAAGTAGTCTGATAACATTAACATTATCAAGTCGGGCCATAAATTTGATTTCTTTTTCAAACTGTTGTTTCAAGCTGGCAGTGTAATCTCCTTTTAAAGTTTTGATAGCAACCAAGATTTCAGTGGTATTTGTTTCTTTATATCCAATATCAACTGCAACAATCCAATTAAGTTTAGCAAGATAGATCTCACCAAATTGTCCTTCCCCAATTTTTCCTTTCACGTCAATGCATTTCCATTCAACAAGTTTAGGGGACTCAGATTTAGTTAAAGGAGCAGGGTTATCATAGATGGGTACACACATATTTATGTAGCTATGAGTGTTACCATCTGTGTCTTGTTTATCGTAGTCATAAGTCTCATAGTAGTCACTCCCTTGTAGCTTTCTTGAAGTCAAAGGTGACTCCACCACATCATCATATATGTTAAGTTCTGTTACCACACTAGTATCAAGGATAGGATTGGTAACTTCTAACTTTGTTTCAAGCAGACTAGAATTTAAATTTGCTTTTCTCTTGGGTCGCTTAAGTGGGTTAGCACCTATCTGTGTTGTTGATGTCCCTGTGGACGCTGTTGCATAATCTTTAGTGGAAGTGTCATATTTTTTGTACTTGTTTTCCTCCAGTACTTCCTCAAGAGTTGACACAGGGCATCTGCAGTCAGGAAAAGCTTCATTTGGATGAGATTGGTTTTGCTTTCTTATCTTTCTGAAGTACAGTATACCAAAGAAAACTATGAGTATGCAAACAAAGACACCTATCACATTTCCAACTGCAATCACTACCACAACAGTTAGTGTTCCACTATTGGATGACTGGTCACTGTTGGTTGGTCCTCGAGGTTCAACAGTTTCTTGAGGAGCAGCTGCTGCAGTTTCTTGAAGAATAGCAGATTCTTGGGGACTATTGGGTTCTATATTGTGACAAATGCATAAATACACAATGCTTTGTGTTTGTCTAGCTGTGCCTGTATCTGTGTATGCAGACGTATATGTATGTATGTGAAAGTAGTTATATTGTGTATACACATGTGTAAGAAAAAAAGGTAATTGGCAAGTTTGTAGGGATAGTCAGCTACAATAAAAAGTAGGGAGATCATCATCTGAAGTTAGAACCTACTTTTAATGCAATATGAATTAAGGTAGGGAATAAATTTGCACTTCAGGTCCCCCTTGTTTATGCACTTTTCATTGTAATGATTTCTGATAGCTTGTAAATTTCCTTAACACTTAACACACACGTACACGCATAGCTGTATCAAACTATTGTACGTTCTGTTTAACCCGATACTTACTCACCATGGTAAACTTCTACTTCGTTAACAAACATCCAATTGCCACCCTCAAAATCTAGTGAAAGTCGTAAGTATCGGAGAGAATTCTGTTCATCTTCAGGAATCACAAGACTGTATTTCCGATATTCGTAATGGCTGACTGTGGCACTGTTATCATCATCTCCTCCATTAGAACTAAATATGAAAGTCCTACCAGAATCCACTACAGTGAATTTTGAGCTGTCCACACCTCTGATCTTAGTATCTGGGTAGACACTACTTGTCCTAGACGAGTACAACTCAATACTCTTTGGTTCTCGTATTCTCAAATGTCGTAACACCAAACAATAGACTTCTACCTTAGTTAGTGTTTTTGCTCCATCTGAAAATCTTAAGGTAATAAAAGTATCCTTTACTGGTAGTAATCTTTCTCTCCATGTGTAGAAATTTCCTATTTCAGTGCTAGACAAACTAAACCCAAGGTTTGCCTCTTTTATTCCATCTGTCAGTAGTTCTCCTTGTGGACAAATTATTACAGTTTCATTCATGCCCTCAACTTCTTCTTTGCTAGATGTACAACTTCCAATTCCCTGGTCTATATTGTAGCCACCTTCAGTAAACACATTAGACTGAAAGCTGATGTACTCGGTCGGTAGGATAAGCACTGTGTGAGATAGAGTACATAATATTATAATACACACAACTATTGGATTACCTTCTAGTGTCACACAAGAACTGCCCAGGGCTACCAGAATCAGTACCTGTAGCACAGCTTTATACATCCCTTCAGTGATATGATAAATGGCACTGTATGGTTGTTAAGTTTCAGATCAGAGCCTTTATAGCTTTGCAAGCAGTTAGTTTCATTGGTTTTAACACATGATTACAAAACTAACACATGACTTCAAAGCCTGTAAACAGTATATCCAATTGTTTGAGAGTATACATACAATTTCAAGGTTTTGTTTGAACTAGAAATCAGTATGTTGTCAAGTTGGCCACCTTATGACACAACATTATACATGATTACAGCTATACACAAAATATATGCATATTTTTCAATCACATTCATTCAACCTTGTCTGTACTGTGATTCATGTTTACCCAGAAATGTGTTGCAGCAATGTGAGTTGATAGATGGTGTGGAGACAGTAGGATGGTTTGAGAACCAGCTGCATAGCAGCAAGGCATCTGTTATTACTTACTGATTACTCTTGTTGTGATGACAATTGTGCTTCCCACTTTCTGACTCCAAATTCCACATCAGAGTGATTAAAAAATCTTTCCCTAAAGTCCTTTTGATTGAGTTGTTGATACAGCCTTGAAAACTTGTCCAAGTTTTTTTTTTTTTAAGTTGTTTTCTAAGCTGGCCACAACACTGTATGTTATAATCCTTTATAAGTCTATTTCATTGTCAGTCATTGAACCCATGACAGCTTGCGTTTCAAGACAGGGCTTGAAATAAATGCAAAAATACAAATCTCTGATCAGCCTTATCTGATACACCTGTTTTGGAGGCTCTTTAACCAGATAAACAACTTTGATTTTATTGTCCTTGTGTCATTTCTTCCATAGGAGAAAGGCTAACTGCAGCTGGTCTTTAAAGTATTACTGCAAGTTGTTTCATCTTCCTTGACTGGTCTGATCATGATGAATATATTAAGAATACCTGACAATTGTGTCCATTGTTTGACTGTCTACCTTAAAAAGTCAACATGACAACAACAGTTATGCAAATATGTAAGATTTTTATGACACTCATACCATCTATTGAAGCTGCAACTCCTTTTGCGGTACTGTTTAATTTAGTGTGATCTCTTTTAAAAAGTTCACCCATAACTATAAAAAGATAGTAGCTAATTGGTTATTCCATTTTAGTGTATGTGTACCCAAAATTTTAACAGGTCACAGGGGTATCAGTTACATTACACATACACAAGTTACTATCCCATATGTACAAAGGATGTGCACAAGTATGGTACAAAATGTCTACATACGTATGTTGAAAATATCATTGTATAGCTAGAAAGATAGATCTTGAAATTTTTCTCTCTCCATCTTTAGAACTTTTGTCTACAAATATGGTTATGTAGTACATAGTACCTAGAGTTCATCATTTGTGGTAACAATTGGGAAACAGTGTACTAGACATCTCTCTCTCTCTCTCTCACACACACGCACACACACACACACACGCACACACACACACACACACACGCGCACACACACACACACACAAAATATAAGGTTAATTATATACATATACACCAGCATATACATGGCAACTTTGAATGCCCTAGAACTAATAAGTCTGATACTTAGCTCTGTACTTTACTTTCATGTGTTCCAGGTTTGTCTCCATATGTGTAGCTTACCCTAGCTGATATTAGTGTATGAATAGTGTTTGCTGACAGTTGCTGTTTATTGAAAGTCCTTGACACATTGGCATCATTGACACTTAATGTTATAAGCCAGCAATAGTGACATTTAGTAGTGGAGGCATTTTCTGTTGTGTAATTGCCACTTCAACTGTCTCTACATCTATTGGATATTGGAGCAACACTTTCTCATCACATTAGTGTGTGGATGACTTATAGCTATGCTGGGGAATTTTTGTTGGCAGCTAACTAATTATAAGGTTACAGAGGTTTCTGTTGTTATAAGTGGAACATTTGAGATATTGTTACAAAGGTATCCAGTGTTGCAAGCTTTGTTACCTGACCTATATATTTTGATGTGTAATTAAGTCTGATAAACAAACATATCTAGGGATTGTCATCCCATGAAGGTCAACATCTGTGATTCTTCACATGAGAAAACACTTGGAAATTTAACTCTCATGCATTCTCAATTTGTTGCATCATGCAAACAACATTGTCTTTGTGTACAGACATTATATTATATGCACTCGCATTCACCACTGACAGAAATATACAATCTCATTGAGAAGTAATTACATCATACAAATTTCAACATGTAAAGCCAGAAGATTCAACCGTTTCTAACAACCCTGGAAAACATATACTGTAAGTTTTCTAGAAGTTTTTCATTTATATGTCAATGATAGAAGCCCATCACCTTTCATCAGGAACTTCATGCAAGTAAAGAGGTCATTACTCTTCATAGCACAATCCCATTAGTGACATGTTCCGATCTTAGCATATTACCTTCATCTAGCTACATAATGTGAAATGAGACAGATACAACAGTGATGTCTAAGTGAAATGAAGGCCTACAGTGATGGTACAAAAGGTATGTCAGTTTTATGCTCCCATTTTAAAGCATTGTTGCAAATATACTGTAACTCTACGTACTACTAGAAGACTGCTCTTTTTCCCTACAGTGATACTAGAAAATAGTATGTTACATCATAGATTATAGGCTAGGGCTTACATTCTCTATAATCTATGGTTACATCAAGAATGCATGTATACATACGTACAAAAATCTGACACATCTCATAAATGATGAAACAAGATAGGTCATACTGTAAAGTACTGGCTGAATGCAGAGATCCTGGATCCAGTGTTTATTCTAGGGCTGTTAGGAGGGGAACTTTCCCCCCTAAAATCTCAGACTCACCCCCTAAAATTGTGAGTGACTACTGCACTACACTTTGGTTATGCTTGTTTTAAAATGACACATGAAACTTCTCAAAAATGCTCTCAGATTCAATCTCAGTGTGGAAAATTTTCCCAGGTTAAAAATTGCAAATGCAAACTTTCAAGTGCTCTCAGATACAGTATTAGATCAATTTTTTAAAATCTCTTAGTATACAACTAACAAACATTCATGCATATAGTGATGGCTATTCAATATCTGAGAACCAAAGTTTACCCAGTATAGAAAAATCGCATGTTTATTTAACTCTTAAAATTGTGCTTAAATTCAATCTCAGAAGATGTAATTTTGTAAAAGTTTCTGCTTTCAAAATAGCATGCACAGCCAGCACAAATACCCCCCCCCCCAATTTAATATCAAAAAACTTGATTTAAAAACAAAAACTTGTTTTGCTATAACCATGAAAATGCCTTAGTATTTAATTTCAAACACCCTAAGTTTTGAATATGTCTTGAAGACATCCACCCATGCAGATCTTGTAATTTGCTAGTGCTTTGTGGTATCATACGTACAATTATGGTCAATACTCTCATGCAAAGTGTAAAGATTCAACACTTGATATGTAGTGCATTATTAATAGAATATGTATACATGCAGTTGCATATGGTTGTCCTAGGTATTACATCATTATGTCATCACTACTATGCACTCATGCATCAAGCTCTACCAACCATACCATCATGGCTTCACCCAATCACAAAAATCTACTCATGACACAGCCTTAAATGACTAACCAGTTTGGCAACTATTTTAACTGTTTTATATAGTTGTGAACTTGGACAACTATATGCTGACTTTCACCTGGTCACCCCCCAAATTCCTGATTCCCCCCAAAGGAGAAATCCTAGAATAAACACTGCCTGGATCCCAGGTTGTGTGGCTCAGTCAGGTGCTTGCCAGCTTAGCTAGACTGTAGATCAAGTCACCACCTGGTCTGGGATTTTTTCTCCCATTCAACAGAGTTTTAGTAACATGTTTCTGACCCCCTGCAGCTCTTAATCTTCTTGCCAGTCCCCAGTAGGATAGTGAATAACAAAGATCTCCAACTTGTGTTAACAGAAATTTCAGTATCCTTGTTGGGCTGCACAGTCATATATTATGCCAATGAAAATTCCCAAGGAAGTGTATGATTCTAATTTTGTTTAGAAACTCAACTATAGAGAAGACAGTGGACAGATACAGAGGCAATGCATGAAGAGACCATAGTAACAAAGTGAATAAGAAGGTGGGGTTATTAACCAGTAGCTCCAACAACAACAGCAATGACTACAAAATGTAAGCCTGTCACCTCTAATACCACCTTGAACCCCAGCTTACATAGTAGTGTTTTGTGTTAGTGATTTATAGTGGGAATGGATGGTTCTCAGTTGGTTTAGAAACTCAATGTATAAACGTGAATAATTATTAAGACTACACTATATAGTGTTTACCTTGCTAAGCACTTCATTAATGTATATAGCCACACTATAGTTAGAAGATCCTTCCTAATAGATTGTCATCCCTAATTCTGGGTGCTTGCATACTTTCAGACTGTTATATACCAGCTAGAATGGTATAATGTCAGGTTTATACAAATGTTGTCACACATACTGTGTCATGTTTGGCAGTGTTTACATTTAGCTCATATGGATTAATTAGCAGAAATTTTATAGCTATTATAAAGTAATATGTATGTTGATGTTCAGGTTACACTTTGTCTGGCCTTGTAGCCAAAGTGTCAACTGAACATCTGTAATCATGTTACATAACTATCACATTTGACCTATAATTATTAATATTATGCTCTTTTCCTCTATTATGCTCTTTTCCTCTAAAATTAAGTGGGATGCATATATCTAACTAAAGAAAAAAAAGCATTAATAAATGGAAAGGACTCTACATTACATGTCACGACAGTCAATAATTATCATCTAGGCTATATGACCATGCACTACACTGCTACCGGATGTCAATGATAATACACACAAATACATGTACACACACAATACACTACTAAACACACACACACACACACGCATGCATGCATGCATGCGTACTACAATACACACACTATAATACACACACACACACACACACACACACACACACACACACACACACACACACACACACACACCCCTATACACAAAATGGTGTTAAAAGCGAAGTTATGGATTTTACAAGTTATTGAACTTTCTTGGATCGAATTATTATTGCTATTGCAATGTAGCTGAATTATTGCGTACACTGCATAAGCATTACAAGCACACTGATCATTCATTTTGTATTAAAGCTATAATATTTGGTTATGTTAAGAATAATTTTTAGTTTATTGATTTTAAATGTACAGAAACTCAGAAAGATAATCATTGAGTATGACCATACACTTGATTACATCATCAGAAAATCTAATGTAAGAAGTTAAGCTTTGTATCACATGCTTGGTACATATATTATGTGTTATAATTGCAACCTTTTATGTATGCCTTTTATGTACCTATAAATAGCCTTTTATGTATCTATAAATAGCCATGCACACACTTTCAAACAGTCACACTCCGCTCAGCATGTTGTTGTTAGCAAGTTTGTTATTTGGAGTACATGTACTCTTTGCAACTAATGGGTGTCCACTGGATCCTATCAACTGTACAAATCCTTATGATGATCTCAATATCAGTACTGCTGTAATAATTGATGCTACACAATACTGTCATGTTGATAACTGTACAGTAAAAATCATAAAGACTGGAGATGAACTGAATATTGTATATTATAATGACTTGTATCATCTGGGTTGTACAACCACTGCACTGCAACTACTGGAGGTCAGTGATAACATAACCAGTTATTGTGAACAAGATGATAAACCAACTTTGGTTTACATAGCTGCAAATTATGTAATTTGTATTATTGCACTTTGTGCCAATGTTGTAATAATAATTGTGATTAAGCAAAAGAAATATTTATGCCTTCCACTTCGTTTGCTTCTAGTGTCAACAGCATTGTGGCTGGCATGTTATCCTGTCTTATTTATCAATTTACTCACAAGATATACAATACAGGCTCCAAATGCAATTTGCATCACAGTTATAATAACTTTTACAAGTTTTCTTCAAGGTGCAAACTTTGTTGAAACTGAAATTGTCCTTACAATATTCTACACGTTTTACCGATGCTATAAACTGTATTCCGTACTATCTGAGGAAGCCACAAAGAAGTTGTTTTGGAAATTAATAGCTGTGGTATTTGGTGTCATTACCATTTTCAGTACCAGCAAAGTTTTAATCATCATACTTCAAGAAGCAAGCTATGTGACTCCAACAGGATATTGTATAGCACTTCCTGATGTGTATGGAATTACTCCCTTTACACAATACATTGGTATAACATTATATTCCTGTACAGTTGTTGTTCAGATTATCTTCTCAGTTTGTAGTGGTATTTTGCTTCACACTTTGTCAAAGAACAACAACTCCACACAAGCTGATAACAGTTATAGATGTCTACTAAAGATTGCAGTAATTTTGTCATCTGCCAGTTTAGCTAGTGGAGTGGTTTATAATTCAGCAATATATGTGTTTGGAGAGTACAGTGCTATACTTGGTACTTGTGTGATAATTTGTGAAAGATGTACTATTTTGTGTATGTTGCTAAACAAAGACAGCATGAAAAAGTTTTGTAAATGTGGAATGAATTGCACTTAACATGTAATGTTGCTTGTGTTATTCTAATGCATAGAATGACCATTAATTGTATAACAGTACAATTATCTTTACTGTAAAACTGATTGTTACTATCTATTGTATGCATGCACACACATTGGATGATGGAATCACTTAATAGTATTAGTTTCATAGGCGTGTAATACTGCATGGTTTAAGGGACATGTAAAGAAAAATTATAATTGTCTTGTAAGCAAACACTCATTACAATTGTCTATGAAATTTTCTTGCTAAGTGACTCACTTTTTCTTCTATTTAGTCAAGCATAGAGATATAACTGTTTAGTAAAAGATTTCTGCTTAGTCAAAAATTTCTAGTAGAAAAATCTGAATCAAAATAGTTATTAAGAATCTTATACAATAGTATCATGTCACCTCTGTGATGCCTATGAGCCAGTGATGGTAACTGAAGTATCGAAAGTCTCTCCTGTCGCTGTCTCTAATTGATAGTAGCAAATGTGTAGCCCTACATTGTTTAATCAACATATCAGACCATAGATGATCGAAAAATCTCCTGCTCAATCCCAGTATACAGTTGGCTTTTGCAACAACCTCTGTGGTATGTGAAAGTTCTAAAATGATACCTAGGTCTTTGTGGGATTCGACACTGTCAATAATTATGCTGTTCAAATAATATGACCCATAGTGATGTATTGGTCCAAAGTGCAATTGCCAATGAACTGACCATTCATAAAGTTAGTTCAAGTCATATTGAAGTGCTGTATAGTCTTCACTGCTTCTTATAGCAAGAAAAATCTTTGTATCGTCTGCAAACATTAACGTGGGGCTTGATACAATTGAGGGTAAGTCATTTAATTTTATTTTTATTGGTTTAACCACAAAGGTTAGGTGAATACAGAAGGCAACAAGCCTATAGGGGTACCACCTACAAAAAATTAAACACAACAATAAGGTACACAGCAAAACAGACAAACAAAAGACAATACAGGTAATACAAAACTATAGTTACACAAAAGTACACAAGTTATTTAGGCTTACAAAGACAAGTATACAATGTTTCTGTGTATGAGGATTCCAAACAATGCTAACATAATCAAGAACAGGTAAAACGAGTGCCCTGAAAGCTTTGTGTTTTGAAGGAGCTCAACATGTATACATAGACATTTTAAAACTTTAGTGGCTTTAGCAGAGACATATGTTACATGATTATTCCATGTGTCCATGACAACACCAAGGTGCTTAATAGATGTGGCCCATTAAAGATTATGATTTGTTAATGTAGTCAAAAGGGCTTTGCCACAGGAGAAAGTTTATTAGAAATACACAAGAGTTCGGCACATTTTGATGGATATAAATGCATTTGCCACTTGGAACACCAAGCTGCAATTAGTCTAAGTCATGTTGAAAGGCAATGCAATCATTAGCACATCCTACTGAACATTACATAGTAACATTATTGGCAAAGATCGTAATGAACATTGTGAACAAGACAGGACCCAACACTAATCCTTGAGGGACTCCACTTGTAACAGGAATGGAATTATATTTCTGACCATAGCACTACTTGTTGTGTTCTATCCCTAAGAAAAGAGATATCTATAGTATTCTATACACAGGATTTAGATCCTGGTAAGTACGCAGCCAATCAATTGGGTATTTCATCTTGCTGTGATCTAAATTGCGATTGTAATATGTGATCAAATTTTGGAAGATGGATCTAAATTGCACATGTAATTAAGTGTATTTCTACACATATTTCTATTGATCTCTCTTGCGTTATAGATAATTCATATGTATTGCTTGATATTTCCTTGGGTGGGAACTATTCCTTCTAGTATAAATTACAAACATGGCTTGCAAATTCTGCAGTTGTGAATTTTGTAAATATACATTAATGGCAACATACAAAGTCTAGTACTGTAGTCTGATGAATAATCTGAGAGTATAAAATAATTTAGTAGCACATCTTTGCACTTTTTCAATGTCTTTCAGCAAATAAGGTCTCCACAATGTACTACCCCCAATCGCTTGACTACAATTTGTTTATTGAGTATTGTATGATTTGTAACCAATATATAGGTATAGTATTGTGTGATTTGTGTAACGGCATTTGCCTTTTCTCACCTTGTAGCTAGGCCCTGGCATCACGAAAAGTCTGGCTACACTCCTGGTCCAAACAGAGAGTCCATTTATAATCATTACAGATTTTCAGTTAATTCCTACGGAATATATACATACAAACTAGTGAAGTATATGGTAAATGAACTTTTATGACAACCATGCTGTGTTACAAGGTTTGTTTTAGCTACACATAAAAATGGTGTGAACACAAGACTAGGATAAATTTTTTGAACACTCATTGCATCATGTAGTATCTTATAGTTAGACATATATAAGCCTGATCCCAAAGTCCACTTGATTTATCTGTCGACATGTATTATTTGATGGGTGTAGCTAATTAGGTGTTCTGTTAATACAACCTTATAAGGAAATATTATGTGTGTATGCAAATAGTATATTAGTACATGTCATTTGTTATTGTAGAGCAATTTCCTGTTTGTGTCATGGTTTGAAGGTGACAACTACCATAAAAGATAATAATATATTATTTGCTGTTTACAGTGTATGGGTTCTATCTACACACATAACATTATAGTGGTTAGTACAGAGTCATGCATGTACAAAGTTTAGTCTTGGCACAATTGAATTTTAATTGCTGTGCAATTTCAGTGTATCATTTGGTAAAGTGTGTGAGGTGTACATCCATGTAGTGGAGTCCAGTAAGAGCACTTGTAACAGTCCCCAGAAAGCATTGGTTCTTAGCCATTGTAGTATCATCTTTACAAAAAACAGACCCAGCAGTGTAACACATACATATGTCACTAACAACAATTTTAAATTCAAGCTTTAAAAGGAAAAATATTTATAAAACTTGAAGCATTTTTGACTCGGTCTGACAAAACCAGTCTTATAGCATTTATAATTGGCATGACTTGACAACTCATAGCTTTTCTTGTGAATACGGGGTAGCCTGAAACATTGCCAATTTAAAGTTGTTACATACGTAGCACCATGAAGTGGCAATGTTTTAAATAGGTTTATTTAAGACATGAAGTTGGATATCTGGAAAGGTTATATTTTTGTCAGACTCAGTCACATATAGCACTCATAGGCTCTGGCTTATCTACAGGAATGCAGTGATGATTATTATACCAGTATAGTGTTGGGATATTATAGGTGTGTGTAGAAATCAGGCATTATGCTGGTACTATGAAGCAAAAAGACTGCACAGATACCAAGACATTTTTACAGTCTACATTGTTAGCTAAGTTACTGTATTATGTAATGATTTTCATTCTGCATCACAAATCTGATTAGATAATGGTGGGACCGGCTGGTACAGCTCTTCCCAAGCTGCTACATATATGTGACTAGATTTTGTAAAATCAGCCTTAATGTCACAGTTTACACACAGATATTTATGACCAAAGTAAGGCATTCCAAACTACAGTGACCAGAATCACTAGTAAGCACCTTGAATTACGACAAATTATGTAACAGGTGCATATTTTAAGTGTTTTAATGATGACACAGGTAAGTGTTGATTTCATGCGTGACATTAAGACTGATTTTCCAAAATCCAGTCACATATATAGACCTTGATGATATCTGCTTGTGCTCACAAAACTTCTGGTAAAAGTTACTGAAATATGCAACTTAATCTATTGCGTGTGCATGATTTCCATAATTAGGGTAAGGCTGTAAAAGTAAGGCTTTTGTTATGGTACAATTGCAACTATTAACAACAAAACTATAATATATGGCTTCTGGTTTTCACTGGCTATAATAAAGGATTCTGGTTTCAATTGGCTATAAATGTAGCACTGTGATGAAGTGTTGTAGTTTGTCTATGTTGTGAGTAATCATGATGATCATAAGGATTATAAGTGTTGGTATATTAACCCTGCTCTTAAGAAATAGTAAAGGGATCATTATTAACAGTACAAATGAAATTACTACCAGTCCAGACAAGGAAATTGACAAGAATGATCCTCCCTGTTGCACAGCTGGAAATCAATCTTTTCATTCAATTATTGATGTGCTCTCGAATGTTACGAGCAATGCTATTGTTAACTTGGCTGGTTATGTTGTGTTGTCTTCAAATGTGATATTAAGCAATCTTGAAAATGTTACAATAAGTGGACAAAGAAATTCCATGGTGAATTGTAATGACATTGGAGCAGTGAAGTTTGTCTCCTGCAGCAATGTCACTATCATAGGTGTCAATTGGGAGAGGTGTGGTTCTAATGAATCGACCTATCCAGGAATGGAGTTTTACAAGTCATCTGATATTGTAATTCAAAGTTGTTTCTTCCATCACTCAACAGGACAAGCTGTTGTCCTGTCAAAAGTGTCAGGAAACGTGTACATTAACAATTGTCAGTTTACACATAACAAATACCACAGTAGTCATGGAGCAGCTATTCACTACACATCTAGCCCTGAACAGAGACAGTTGGTAATCAGCAATTGTGATTTCACTTGGAATGGACCTGCTGAAAGTGTTGTTTTCATTGATAATTCAAATAATACAGTTAATGGCCTTATCTCTTTACTGCAAAATTGCACGTTTATCCAAAACCAAGGAGTACCCATTTACATTTCACACACCAGTCAAATTCTCAACAACAGTGTAGTATTCAAGGATAACAGAGCCACTGCTGGTGGAGGCATTTATAGCAGTAATTCTATAATCAAATTTGATGACAAATGTAACGTGAGCTTCTATAATAATTCAGTCACCACTAATGGTGGAGCCATCTATCAGAGCTATTCCAAGATAATCTTCAGAATGAATGCAGCAGTGTTGTTTACAAGTAACTCAGCAGTCTTGTTAGGTGGTGTAATATTTTCTGAAGTAATGTCATTCGTCTCCTTTGAAGATGAGTCAGTAGTAACATTTAACGGTAATAACGCTCAGTACGGAGGAACAATATTTGTCAAAAAGTCTACTATCTATACCAATGGGAGCTCACTGGTGACTTTCACCAGAAATAGTGCCATGCTTGATGGAGGAGCCATAGTTGCATTTGATTCTAACATCACATTACATGGAAACTCATCAGTGACATTTACTAACAATAGTGCAAGAAATGCTGGAGCATTACTTTTAGCTTATAACAATTCTACCATATCATGTGGTGAAAATGCAACATTAACATTCACTGGAAACAGTGCCACATATGGAGGTGCAATAGACACATTTTATTCTAACATCACATTTCACGGAGACTCATCAGTGACATTTATAAACAATAGTGCTGTAGATGGATCAGGCGGAGCTGTATATTGTGGCATTGCTGTCATATCAATTGGTGGAGGCTCATCAGTGACATTTATAAACAATAGCGCTGTAGATGGATTAGGCGGAGCTGTATACTATGGCAAAGCTGTCATATCAATTGGTGGACACTCAGCATTAATATTCACTGGAAATAGTGCCACTGGTGATGGAGGAGCAGTACTCGCATATGAATCTAACATCACAATTCATGGAAGCTCAACAATGGCATTTAGTAACAACAATGCTAGGGATGATGGAGGAGCTTTAGCTGTCCGTGATAATTCTATCATGTCATTTGGTGAGCACTCAACAGTGACATTCTCTAGAAATAGTGCCTTAGATGAAGGTGGGGCAATATTTGTAGTGCGAGCATCTATTTTCTTCAGTGGGAAGTCAACAGCTACATTTTACAATAACAATGCAGAAATAGGGGGAGCAGTGCACTTTGAAGATAACTCAAATGTAGTATTCCAAAACAACACGAAATTGATATTTGCTCGTAACACAGCCATAGATGGTGGAGCTATAAACCTTTTTGCTTTTTCTGGTATCACATTTAAAGAAAATGCTGTTGTTTACTTTTATAGTAATACAGCCTCACTGAATGGAGGTGCCATTTCATCACTTAGTAACTGTTATATCTGGTTTACAGGAGGATCCATAGTATACTTTTACAGCAACATAGCCAGGCAACATGGTGGAGCAATATACTCTGCTATCAGTACTATGGTAGCATTTAATGAAACTTGTTCTGCTGTGTTTACCATCAATACTGCAATGCAGCGAGGTGGAGCTATATATTTACTTGATAAAAGTGACATAACATTTGGTAACAGCTCAATTGTAACTTATAATAATAACACAGCCTTACAACATGGTGGAGCGGTATATTTTGCACTCCAATCAAAAGCCTCATTTAAAGGAAATTCTGTCATCATATTTAAACATAATGGAGCTATTTTAAGTGGTGGAGCTTTGTATAGCTTTAGTAATCTCCCTATCAACTTTGAAGAAAATTCTGCAACATTATTTCACAATAACATAGTTAGACAAGATGGTGGAGCTATCCATTCTGTTAATACCACTTTATACTTTAGTGGAAGTTCTTCTGTTACTTTCACCAGTAATACAGCCAATCAACATGGCGGGGCTTTACATTTGATGTACAAAGGTGCTGTAATCTTTCAAGATAGCTCTAATGTGACTTTCACTAACAACACAGCCATGCAACGTGGTGGAGCTGTATGTGTACATGATAATACCAGTATCAGCTTTGTAGGAAACACTAAAGTTCTTTTTCATCACAACAAAGCAGAAAGTGGTGGTGGAGCATTATATTCTTATGACCACTGTAACATTACAATAAGACAATTCTCTGAAGTGACATTTTTTAAAAATATTGCCATGCAGTATGGTGGAGCAATGCATTGTGATCGTCACTCAGTTGTTACACTAGAAGGAAACATTCCAGTAACATTTACAAGCAATGCTGCTGAGTATGGTGGAGCTGTTTGTGTTTCACAATCCATCATGAAGTTTGCAAATAATTCTGTGGTGATGTTGAATAACAACAGGGCAGTAGAGAATGGAGGAGGTATGCACTTTAGTAACAACTTTATAGCAACATTTGATCCTGGTTCTTCTGTTAGATTCCTTCATAATAGAGCTAATCGATATGGTGGAGCTCTGTACAGTGAACTAAAGCATATTTTACTCAGTAAACTAATATTAAATACCACAGGCTTTAACTTTGCTTACAACACAGCACTGAAAGGTGACTCTGTTTACCTTGATATACCAACATTTTGTGATGAGGCTTGCTTACATAACATTATTATTGGTGTTAACAGAGATACTTTAAAACATGGCCAATTTGCTGGACACATTTACACTCCTCCCAGAAAGTTAGTGTTAGGTGACCCAGCTGTGTGTATTGATGATGACAATGCCACTAACTGTGTGACATACTATGTAAATAACATAATGCTTGGTCAAGAAATTATCATTGATGCGTGTGTACTGGACTATTATGATCAACCTGCTGTTGAAACACAATTTATGGTGGATGGTAATGATGAAGATCACAACATTAATGGATCAAATAGTGTGTTAATATCATGTAATGGGTTACAAGGAATTATAATAGAGGGAATTAGAGTTTCTGATGCAACAAATGTTTCAATAAATCTTATCTCCCATGATGGCAGTCAGTCTGACTTGAAGACCATTTCAATAGAACTAATAATTGAACTATCACCATGTCACCCTGGTTTCTATTATGATGACACAGCACAAAGGTGTAAATGCTACGATGATAATGATATCATAACTTGTTCTGATAGTACATCATTTATTAGGAGAGGCTATTGGTTTGGAGTAGTTAGTGATAAATCAACAGTGACAGTTTGTCCCAACTATTATTGTAACTTTACTTGTTGTGAAGCCACTAATGGATTTTATGAACTCTCACCAGTGAGAATGAATCAGTATAGTTCACACAGATCTGGCACTGCTTGTGGTAGCTGTGAAGAAGGCTATACCCTCTCATTTGATTCTGTAGACTGTGTAAGTGTTGACAAGTGTACAACTGGACAGACAGTTCTGGTAGTAACGTTATCAATGATATACTGGATAGTCATAGTTATGCTAGTGTTTACTGTGACATACTATCATGTTGGGATTGGTTATTTGTACGCTATTACGTACTATTACAGTATCCTGGATATTTTACTGAGCCAAACTTTATACCAGTCAAAAGGATGGTTTACAGCTGTAACTACTATGTCAAGTTTTGTGAAAATCACTCCACAATTTTAAGGACAGTTTTGCTTAGTAAGAAATATGTGTGGAATTGATCAACAGTTTATTCATTTTGCACACCCATTAGCTGTGTCCATCATCATAGCAATAATCTGTCAATCAGCAAAAATATCTCACAAGTTTTCATCATTTATCAGTATAGAGGTATTATCTGCACTGTATGTTACCTCTTGCTTTTATCGTACACTTCTGTGGCCACAACCTCATTACTGTTGTTGAGATCACTGACATTTGATAATGTGGATAAGGTTTACACTTACGTATCACCTGACATAGAGTGCTGTCATGGTCGTCATCTACTATATTTATTGTAGCAGTGTTATGTACACTAGTGATTGTGATTGGTCTACCACTTCTACTGCTACTTGAACCATTCCTCAATTAACGTTTATAGGATAAAGCCACTGATTACTGGATCAATTCCAGGGTTGCTACAAAGACAAGCACCATTGCTTTGCAGCTTATTACATGATTTGTAGACTTGTCATTATTGTGATAATCATTGCAAATCCATCCAACAATAATCTCTCTCAGTTTTTACTAATCTTTTCAAGTGCCATTTTGACTACTATATGAAGCCTTTTGACTCCAAGATACTGAATATTTTTGATGGGCTGATCTTACAATTAGTGGTCCTAGCTACACTTATACCACTCACTGATGATGTTAGTCAACAACTATCAACAGCTACATGGTAGCAAACATGTAGCCCTACATTGGACTTTTTCTATTTTTCTTTGATCAAGAACAAATAAAGGCCCCTTACTGCATTACAATATTCAAGTGTAGGACATACGAAAGCTGAAATAATTTAATCAATATATCATAACATACATGCACCTCTATGGGTCTCCATATACAATGGGAATATGGCATTCATACCTTGCCCCACTCCTGGGGAATTTGACTATGGCAGTAATGGTAGTTCGGTAAAGAAAATATTATTGTTATAAGTCGATCAAATCCCCAATAGCTAGAAACCCTTATTAGAAGGCACGCTAGTGGGGTTTGACATGAATTAGAATTTGCCAAATCTCCTGTATTGCCCATGATGGGTGCATATAGGTTAGCCATGTGCACCTCCAGGAATTTGATGACTGGTTTCCAATCCAGCTAAAGCATACCATGATGTATCATCACCACAAAATATATAAAATAGTTCTTATGTAAATTTTTAACTGTCACCAATTACAGTACAGCCAGTTAAAGAAAGTTGCAGAGTAAAAGTATAGCTATTATTGTTGATAGGTGAAGAACTAGCTATGTGTAGTTGTGCATAAAGTATTAAGAGTAACAACTTGAGAAGCGTTCTCTTCATTTGTCTTGTCCGATTAGTGGCTCTTGAAATTCCCTGTAGTTAAATGCAACTTCTGGTACAACATTTTTTAATTCCATGGTATGCTCATATTTGGGTAGTGGTTGTAGTTGAAATAAATTGCATTTTTCCTTTAACTCTGTAAATAGTTTGAGAAAGAGAGGAATGTTTCTAATTTTCCTACATAATTTCATCTGATATATACTCAGGATGATGAACTGTATTACAGCTATACCAACCAGTGTGTTGACTGCAATGGAGTTTGAAGTGGTGTACCATGACGCTGTGAAGAGTGCATGAAGATTAAAGATTATCATAAGTTCTTGGTAGTTGTTATCTTTGCATTTGAATGGACGGTATAAGCCAAAAATACACTCCATTACTCCAAGTATAAGAATACCTATCATCATATTAGTGTTCCTATCAAGAGCTGATATTCCATAAAATACTGCTCTTAAAAGTAGCTGTAAACCAGTCCAATAATAAAATCTGTCATTATATGGACCTTGGTAAGTATCTAGTAGTGGCTTAAAACGGTTTATACTATTGAGTTGTGATAGTGTCCTTGTAAATATTAGGACTGTATTGAATGGTAGTAGTATCAGGAATAGAACAAGACATACAATAAACAGAACAATGAACTTTGATCCAAATAGTTGAATTTCTGTATCAACTGACCACACCAGTGTAGTTTTCTTGCTGGGAAGACTAGTTATTGTGGAATAAGAGAATAAGACACTGGATACAGTACGTAATATCTTAGTATAGGATAATAGGAATAGTGTAGCAAGAACTGGTAGTGCTCTGTGTGCAGTGAGCCTTTGAATTCTAGTAGAGTATCGACTTGTTATGATGAGTAATGTAGCAATGAAGATGAGGTAAATGGGAAATATCAGTTGTAACCACATTTTAGCATAGTCATCCATACCATCATAAAAACACACTTCAATACCCAAATCAAGGTTAAGAAATGAAGTTAGTATATAGACGTACTTTGTTGGTTTGTAACTGGGGAAGAATACAGGACCATTAATACTCACAATGTTGGCATAAAAAATTAATCCGTTTATGCTTCCATCAACAACAGTAAAATTAGAAATAAAAAGAAACACGATAACAGCGATACCTACAAAGATAAATAGTAACAGGAGAAACAGATAGTACTTGGAACATTTTTTACACTGAGAAGTACCAAACACAGTACTGAGACCTTCTTTACATCTTCCACACAACAGACCAGTCCTGTTAAACTGACACTGAGAGTCAGGATTAGAGAGGTTGAGGTGTGAGGAGTAAGGTAGACAATAGTCAAATGGACAATGTGAGGAAACTTCATAAGTATAGCTGTTGTCTGTATTTATTCTGCCTGTAATCCAACTACTAGCTGGACGCAGCACTGTTTGAACATCTATATTGCAACTTTCTGCTGAAAGTATTATAGATTTCAAAACTGGATCACACTGGCAAATTTGTAGTACTTTATTCAATGCAAATCCTAATGGACATGATGAAAATTTAACATGATATACATCCAAAAATTGATGAGGAATAAAAAAATAATAGGATTCATTGATTATTAGGCCACTTAAAAATATATTACAACTATTTCCAACCTTATACAATATACTTTTGTACTCTATCTTAGTACAATTTCCTGGAATCAGCAACATTTGGTCCTTGATACTGTGACTTCTGCATGCTCTTTTATGATTATTATCAAAATATATTTCAATTTTGTCATTATTGTCATTAATGACTAAAACATTTAAACTATATGTTTGTCCAGGGTAAACTGGTCCCAGTTCATCAATGGAGCAGTTGTAGTGTTGATCATCTGTACAATAGCAAATGGTATTGTAATTAGGTACATTCAGTTTTACTGCCATTGAGTTGTTGATATATCGTATGATTCGTTTATTTACCTCAAAAGGATCTGATTGTGTAAAAATTGATCCTTCCATCCAATCACAATGTGACGTTGTAAACCGTTTGTTGGATACTACATCACCAATGTTATCTTTCAGCACAACAATTATTGAATCGTTTTGTAGTGGCCTTTGTGGTTGACTGATTGTGGATCTAGGCATCAATGGCTTTCCATATTGAAATAAGCACAAAATACCATATTTGTCACGGTCATTAGCTGCATAAAACACCACTGAGAAATTGTTTGCTATTATGTCAAGTTTGGTTTGCTCTTCTAGCACAATGTATTCCAACACTATACAGTAATCTGCTTGATTCAGTGAAAATGTAATATGATTAGTAATGTCAATTAAACTGTTAACTGAATGTATGATAGCTACATGATTTACTATTTTGGTAAATATTACTGGTCCTACAAGAATTAGGTTAGTGTTTTCTACCCATAATACTCTTTCAGCATCTTCAAGCATTGAAAATGATGTGTTGTGAATAGTCACTACCAGAACAGTGTTTGGTACTGCTTTATGTACATGTGTTCTAATGATTGCAGATGAATTTACATGTATGTTAGTAAACCTACAGCGTCTCAATAAAAACTGTGATACTGCAAGCCCATATATGTCTGTAATTGCCAATATTACTCCTGGCCCATTGATCTTGGTGAACAAGCAGTCTTCAAATTGAACCATGTTAGCAGTTAGCAGGTTGTAGACAGTATTGCTATTAATAATTGTAATTACGATGACATTTTCTGTAACTGTTATATCTGTTAACTCCATTTCTTTAATGAATACCACATTAGAACCTTTTCTGGTTGAAGATGAAATATTCATTGCTTTATCCAAGCTCAGTTTTATGTGAAATATATAAACTGTAATTAAATGATAGTGTTCATAAAAATGAACTTCTATAGCTCTGTATTTGTATGAGGAGTGTCCCTTGTGATGGTAGTTTCTAACTATCATACTACTGTGACTTATTGTCATGTTATGAGTTATCAGTAAATGGCTGGATGTGATATTATTAAAAACATTGTCTCCTACAACATTAGCCACAACCAATCCACACTGCTGGTACAGACACACAAACAGAGAATCCAGCAACCCAATATTTGAACAGTTATAAATATGCAAAGTGGCAAGAGGTGCAAGTAAATCCTTTTCTTTAGAAACCCCACATTCAATTATACTTAAATACCCAATATCTACGCTATCTGAACTGTTTATGAATACATGGGATGATCTAGTACAGTAAATTATAGTATTGTCCATTTCTTTTGGGTTAATTCCTTGCA